>NC_137688.1:85676864-85715877 GCF_963989245.1 Nansenia antarctica
CAAACTGCAAAATAGCTTCATACTAGCTTATCCTGATGTAATATTGAAAATGTAAGGATACTGGGTGGTAGAACGCACATGTCTAGGAAAAGTCATGAAAGGAGGCTCCTGAAATTTGATCGAGTGCAAAGACAATTTTTCTTTACTCGCAGGGGTAAAGAAACGGTCCCTGTGAGTAAAGACCCCTCATGTCTGTTCTAGTGTTAATGCCCCCCCTCCCCCAGGTGTTGTGTAATCCGGGCCTGCGCGAGCGCCACTGGGAGGCCATGTCCTCCGTGGTGGGCTTCCCTCTGCTGAGCCCGGCGGAGGAGGGGGCGTGCGTGGCACGCTTCCTGCCCCTGCGCCTGCACACCCACCTGGCCAGCTTCGAGGGCATCAGTGAGGCGGCCAGCAAGGAGCACTCCCTGGAGAAGGCCATGGAGAAGATGGGCGGGGAGTGGGCCGGCATGGAGTTCTCCCTGCTGCCCTACAGGGAGACGGGCACCTCCATCCTGGCCTCCGTGGACGAGGTGCAGACCCTGCTGGACGACCACATCGTCAAGACCCAGACCATGAGGGGCTCGCCCTTCATCAAGCCCTTCGAGGCGGAGATACAGTGAGAGGGGGCTGGGGTGGGGTTGTTTAGTCACCAACGTTTATCTCTGTATGGTTCACTTCTTGATTACTGTAACAGGGCATCTGATACCAGTTTGCCTGCCTTGCCTGCCCTGCCTGCCCTGACTGCTCTGCCTGCTCTGTGTAGTGACTGCTCTGCCTTCCCTGCCTCTCTGTGTAGTGACTGCTCTGCCTCTCTGTGTAGTGACTGCTCTGCCTGCTCTGTGTAGTGACTGCTCTGCCTGCTCTGTGTAGTGACTGCTCTGCCTGCTCTGTGTAGTGACTGCTCTGCCTGCTCTGTGTGGTGACTGCTCTGCCTTCCCTCCCTCTCTGTGTAGTGACTGCTCTGCCTTCTCTGTGTAGTGACTGCTCTGCCTGCTCTGTGTAGTGACTGCTCTGCCTTCTCTGTGTAGTGACTGCTCTGCCTGCTCTGTGTAGTGACTGCTCTGCCTGCTCTGTGTAGTGACTGCTCTGCCTGCTCTGTGTAGTGACTGCTCTGCCTGCTCTGTGTGGTGACTGCTCTGCCTTCTCTGTGTAGTGACTGCCCTGCCTGCTCTGCGTAGTGACTGCTCTGCCTCTCTGTGTAGTGACTGCTCTGCCTGCTCTGTGTAGTGACTGCCCTGCCTGCTCTGTGTAGTGACTGCTCTGCCTGCTCTGTGTAGTGACTGCTCTGCCTCTCTGTGTAGTGAGTGGGAGGCCAAGCTGCTGCTGCTGCAGGAGATCATGGACGAGTGGCTGAAGGTGCAGAACACCTGGCTGTACCTGGAGCCCATCTTCTCCTCCCCAGACATCATGGCCCAGATGCCCGAGGAGGGCCGTCGCTTCACCGCCGTCGACAAGACCTGGAGAGAAACCATGAAGCAGGTCTCACTGGTGAGATCTCACACACACACACACACACACTGGTAGAATACACGCGTGTAGAAGACCTGCAGCAGACTGTCTAGCTAGAACACAACGCCTGGTCCTCTCTAAGACCTGCAGCAGGCTGTATCATGTTCTACAGCTGTCTGACGTACTTGGGGGTGGCTGTGGCTCAGGAGGTAGAGCCAGCATCTAATGATCGCAAGGTTGGCGGACCACAAACTGGTAACACTAGGAAACACAAAGTCCCATGTTCACCGTATGATATGTCTCTCTTTCTCTCTCTCTCTCTCTCTCTCTCTATGTCTCTGTCTCTGTCTCTGTCTCTCTCTCTCTCTCTCTCTTTCTCTCTCTCTCTCTGTCTCTCTCTCTCTCTGTCTCTGTCCCTCTCTCTCTCCTTGTGTAACAGGACAAGCATGTGCTGGCTGTGGTGTCCATAGACAAGATGTTGGAGAAGCTGAAGAAGGCCAACGAGTTCCTGGACATGATCCTGAAGGGCCTGAACGACTACCTGGAGAAGAAGCGCCTCTACTTCCCACGGTTCTTCTTCCTGTCCAACGACGAGCTGCTGGAGATCCTCTCTGAGACCAAAGACCCCACCAGGTAAAACCCTGGTCCCACCAGGTACACTCTGGGCCCTCCAGGTCTGTGTGCAGCCTCTCCCCCCCCAGGGTACAGCCCCACCTGAAGAAGTGCTTCTAGGGCATCTCTAACAGTTCTACTGCCCCGCCCTGCACCCCCCCCCCCCCCCCCAGGGTACAGCCCCACCTCAAGAAGTGCTTCGAGGGCATCGCCAGTGTGGTGTTCACAGACGTGCTGGACATCACCCACATGCAGAGCAGCGAGGGGGAGGTGGTGCAGCTGCTGGAGACCATCAGTACCTCCAAGGCCCGGGGCCAGGTAGAGAAGTGGCTGCTGGAGCTGGAGAACGGAATGATGGCCTCTCTGCAGAAGGTACACCACACTATACTATAGTATACTGTACTATAAGGTACACTATACTAATACTACACTATACTACACTATGCTATGCTACACTACACTATACTACACTATATTAATACTACACTACTGATAGTGGGTGAATGTCAGATGAAGGGCGGCAGGCCGAGGTGCAATTAATTAATAGGTTTGCTCAAGTAGACAATTAAGATAGATTTATTCCATTACAGCGCTGGGTCAGCCTCTCAACACACGGCAAGCAACGGTGAGAGGCACACACCTAATGACACTTTGCAGCGGCCTTATATCCTAGATTTCCGCTGACACCGGAAACAGCTGTACCTTGCCACTAAAGTTAGATGTGGCTTTCGCCTCTTTCCAATACCATAACGGCCGGTCAACAGTTACCTGACTCTCAGTCAGCTGACCGTTCGTTCCCAAATATACTGATCTATTGACCCCAGTACCCATATAAGTCTCCATCCTGTGTTCATGTCGTACCTGTCTTGCTGACCACCACAAGGCTCCAATGTCCTTAGAGCCAAACTGGTCTCGTGGTCTCTATATTTGGCTCAGGTCCAGTTACAGACAGAGAGTTTGCAGTCCTGTGCTGATACAGCGAGAGAGGTTGGCTCATTTCTCAATAGTCAGATGTTACAACTTGCTGATAATCACTAATGATTAAAGTATTCAGGGTTTACCTAAGCACAATGATAAAACGCATCCTATCAGCCCACTCTTTTTTTTCTTCTCTAATGGACAGTAACTTTAATTATTTCTCTTTCTTTCCCCATGGTTGAGATCCTGCATTCCTCCCCCGGAATCGTCTTTAAATGACTTTTCCCATGGACAAATGCAAGTTCCCAGTCATGTGGCCTGACAAAGTGAACAAACATCTCACTCCACAATTGACTTGGCATGAGTAAAAGGTCACTTTGTGGTTAACTACTCTGATTAATAATCACCTTCTTTGGATAAAAACCTTTGTTGTTTAAAGGAGAAAATATCCAAATAGGTTTCTCATTACTATGTCTAACTACTCATTACAAATGAAGTAGGTATCATTTCCATCATTAATTCAAATCAAATGTTTTTCCATAGTTTGTTACATAATTATACATTTTTAACAAATAGGGATATCGTCAATCCTTTTCTTTAGGTGTCTTGGTTCTTCGATATCCTAGGTCGATCTTCAACAGAGGGACCATCATGCTTTTCCGGTCGCAATGAGGCACTATCTGAGATGCTGATGGACCATTGTTGTCTTTCGCCTTGTGTCCTCTTGTCTTGTTGCTGTGTTATTGAGAGACTCACAGTAGAAATTATTTCATTCACCATCATGATGCTTGCTCAAATGTTTTAACAGTGTTATTGAAACTCTAAATCCTTACCCCCTACTTTTCTCTCCCCTATTGTTCTATGTCCCCATTGTCTGATCTTAAAGGTTTAATCCTGTTGTGGTGAATACGTACAACAATCGTCAACAAACTGGCAAACTCCTGCAACTGAGTCTAGTGCGCTATTTGGTTTAACTCCCTGGATGTCACGACGCATGCGAACAAGATTAGTGTCAGAGTCTTCAGTTAAAGTAAAGTCTGTTTCGTTAGTTAACACCCAGATCGTATACAGAACCGATAAAATTGTGGCCATCCATCTTATCCACAATGAGGCCAGGATCACACGGTTACTCTCGGCACGCATCGTCTGTCCGGTATCTCTTGTCCTAGTTTCAATCTTAATTCACAACAACATCAAGAATAATTGTTAATAGCAGAGATAGTTATCATTATGGTACTGGCATCAGTGATCGTTTGTCATACTACGTGTTTTCCCCTTTGCTTGGGTCTCATCGTCAGAGTCGAGAGTGGGTTGGGCTCCCTGTGGTCCCCCCCATCTAGTGAGTTATGCACTTGCCTGCTGAGACATTTTTAGATACAGGGATTGCACAATTGTTAAGTACAGGTAGACAGACATTTAGTTTCTCTCAAAATGGTTAACTCGTCCTTCATCAATGCTCCTAGAGGAAACAAAAGGATGTCATTTGAGGTTCATGCCATGGGTATCAAACTAGGACGTGTTGTGAAAAACCGTGAACCGTCCCTTTAATATCCAAATCAGTTCTTCAATACTTAGTTTATTTACTGTCAATGTGCAATCTGAGTCAATTCCCATAGGCATACTTTTAATGAGGTAGATAGGTTCTATTCTACCCGTATGTTAAAAATTCTGATCACAATCGTTACTGATGGCTTGAATACTTCCCCGTTGGTCTATGTACACTATGAGCTTATTTTGCATTAAGGTGTAAATTTGCTGTGAACATTTAAATGTTCTATCCCTCTCTTATAATCAAATATTTCTCAGTCAATCACCCGTTGGTTTTAGTAGATTTATCAGAGACATTCTTGAGTCAGTGTGAATGGTTTTCTATCATAAATGTTGCATCAATGTGTAATGCTCGTGCATTCAGCTGTTGGCCGATTAACACTGGTGATCGTGTGAAGCACTGTCATATTCGTATGTGTAATTGCTTTATCAAAGTCTGTAGTCTGTCATGTCATTATCATGTTTCCGCTTTCAAACAGAAAAACAACATTTTCATTTACAGTTACACAGAGAATTATCATTTGTGGTTTCCCCTTTCTCTCATCCGTCAATCGTTCACTGTCATTTCAGCCCCCACTTCTGTTAGATTGGCCCTCAGCAACGCCCCCGTTTTTTTTAGTCCGTCGCTCAGTTTCTCTGCATTTTCTTGGTTCTGTCAGGAGATAGAATTGGCAAGAGTTGTGTTGTCCGTTCGGGATTATTCATCAATCAAAATGTCACATATTCCTCTTTGCTGGTGTGAACATCAACAGTCATCAATGCATGGTCTTATCTCTGTTCACTAAGTAAATTCAAATGTTACGTTTACTGAGTCAATGCAGAATTGTATGATAATTACAATAAGAGACAACTACATTTTCATGTCTAACACTTCTATGTGTTCTCTGCGTGTCTGTGTCTCTGTGTCACCGAGCTGCGTCTTGTTTGCAAGGGCCGTTCTATTAATAGTGTTGGTTCAGAGCGTCGTCCCTGGTGCAGCTTTTGTGGAGCACAAGTGCACTCGTGTCTCTTACCACCTTTTGCTGTTCGTGCTAAGCTATTTAGCTTGTCCTGAAAATACAATAGTTATTCATTTCACTCTTTATCATTTGTTTACAATATGTTAATCAATACAAGGATTATTATTACTTAACTCAATGATTTCCCTATAACTCTATCACTCGACATGCTTCACGTAAGACTTCATTACCCATAATGCTTAGTATTCATTCCAACCCTCTAGGTCCGTGTATTGCGCAAGCTCCAAGACTTGTGGTTGGTGTCGCTTATTAAACAATCCCAAAGCTTCTAATTCCCTTATTCGTTTTTCAATCAATGCTGGTGTCATTGAGAAAATGTCTGGTGTTGATAATTTGAAGTTCTTTGCATCTTCTCCAATACCATCTAGAATCATATTTGTAAAGAATGCGTTAGGTTTGTCATCTAATTCCAAATTCGCCTTTTCTCTCCAGGTATTTTGGAATCTGATTACAAAGTCAGACATTGTTTCATTAGGCTTACGTTTACAGTTCAGAATTTGTGAGATATCACGGTTTTGGCTGGCATGTTCGTTTAGAAATTTGGTTAATTGTTCAATGTGAGTCAACTTGTGTCCATTTTGAAACCATGGGAACCGTTCTGTAATTGTTTTACCTCTACATGGCCCATCATTATTTTCATTCAAAGTTTCACAAGCATTTATCAAAGTATCAATTTCAACATCTGGCATTAACGTGATCAGAATGTATCTTAAATCCGTGCCATTCAAATTACCATGTAGCAACATTGTTTTATACCAATTTATGAATCCTTTTGGGTTAATCAAAGGTCTGGGTGCGTCGACTATGATTGCAGATACGTCAGTCAGGGTTAATGGTTTATACAGGACTTTCTCCTCTATAGTTAGCAGTGGCGCTTGCACCTGGATCACGCTGTGTATCACAGCCTGCTCCGCCTGTTCCGCCTGTACAGGAGGAGACACGATCTGTACCTCCTTTATCTTGGGTACAGGGTTAGACCTATTGTGTTCCTTCTTTCTGACAATATTACCAGGCCATTGATTAGACATTATTACCCATGCTTGATAGACTTCTTTCATGTAATCAATATCCCATAATGGGTCGCAAATGCTTTTGTTCGATATCAAATATTCATCAATAATCTTCAGTTTATTCTTTTCAAAACTCCCGATACTTGGGAAATTATCGTCACTCCATTCCGCAATCTTTGTTAGAAACGGTTCTGCATAGAATGGTCCTAATTTAAGTAAAATCCATCCTTTTGGTGTCACTGTATCAGTGTATTTTATCGGAATATCAATTATGTGTGGATCAATTTCCAATAGTTTCTTAATAGCTTTCTTTTCCCCTCGTGGCAAGTCCCTGACTGATTTATACTTAATAATCCGTTTCTCACACTTTGCCGTCCTAGACGTTCGATTACCCATGTTTGATTAATTACACTGCACCCAATGTTAGTAAAAAGGAATTCTTTTATCTAAATTGTCTCGTTAGAGCTTTATAGTTACCCAATTCGTGTTGATTACTTTATTACTATATACTTTAATTCAGTCTGTTGTATTGCGTTTCATCAAGGTCATTTAAATCCACGTCTCATCTGTTCTCTCCTGTCTCAATAAATCAATCTTGTCACTCAAATCTGTTGCGCTTTAACATTAACACAAATACCGTATCCGTTCAACTTCTTATCGTCCTACAACTGTCTTTTTACCGCTGACCTATATCTTTCATTATCCTGTTTCTTCTACATAATATACCCACATTACTAGACCACTTATAAACACTTTCTTTAAATCACACTTCAAATTACATACCATAACCACTTGCGTGTCAATACCTTATTCATTTAACCATCTTAATCAACATTCTACTTCATAGTTTCAAATCCTGTGCTATAACACAATACCATATTTCTGTACCATACAGATAAACACATGTCTGTACCTTACAGATAAAAACATAAATAAAAACCCACGGAATGCCCAATTCCGTTTAATCAATTCTTCTATGAATTAATCAATATCCAGTATCAGTATATCTCTTCCAGAGTGACACCTAGCAGCTCTGTCCTTTTATAACGCATTATCCTATGTGGATCAATGACCTTTATGTACACATCAATACTCAACCTTCAATATTTAGTCAAATTTAATCATTGGCCCCCCCATCATCAAATTCATCCCCTTTTTCTCATTCAAGGAAAAAAATTACAGGTTTTTCCCTCTAGAACAACAATTCAGGTTAAGCACACAACCACACTGTGTTTATCTGCCTTACCTGTCTCGCTGAATCTAGGATCCTGTTCGTTAAACGCCAATTGATAGTGGGTGAATGTCAGATGAAGGGCGGCAGGCCGAGGTGCAATTAATTAATAGGTTTGCTCAAGTAGACAATTAAGATAGATTTATTCCATTACAGCGCTGGGTCAGCCTCTCAACACACGGCAAGCAACGGTGAGAGGCACACACCTAATGACACTTTGCAGCGGCCTTATATCCTAGATTTCCGCTGACACCGGAAACAGCTGTACCTTGCCACTAAAGTTAGATGTGGCTTTCGCCTCTTTCCAATACCATAACGGCCGGTCAACAGTTACCTGACTCTCAGTCAGCTGACCGTTCGTTCCCAAATATACTGATCTATTGACCCCAGTACCCATATAAGTCTCCATCCTGTGTTCATGTCGTACCTGTCTTGCTGACCACCACAAGGCTCCAATGTCCTTAGAGCCAAACTGGTCTCGTGGTCTCTATATTTGGCTCAGGTCCAGTTACAGACAGAGAGTTTGCAGTCCTGTGCTGATACAGCGAGAGAGGTTGGCTCATTTCTCAATAGTCAGATGTTACAACTTGCTGATAATCACTAATGATTAAAGTATTCAGGGTTTACCTAAGCACAATGATAAAACGCATCCTATCAACTACACTATACTAGTGGATGAAGAGAAAGGACTCGACCCGGGCGTTCAAATGAGCTGATCGCATCTAGGGAGTGAACCTGGGACGCTGGGATTCACTGCTGAACCCTCTGGAGGTGTCGTGGGCTTATCAGCGAAACATTCATGAAGGAGGGCGCCCACTTGACAACCCAAAGGATGCCATCGCTCATTTGAACACCACAGAGTCTCATCGGTGCCTTAAGTATGTATGTATCGAGGGATATCAACATCTAGTCCTACATAACAGATCTGATCATCTGGTGAACCAGTGACTGCTGTGAAAGTGCAGCTGGCAACAAGGGAAAGACCTTGCGACAGCATGGAAAGACAGCTGACAGGAGGGAATAGACCCCAACGGGGCCGCCATGGGCTAGCTACCCGTGGCGGCGGGATCCAGCACGAACAGTGTATGGGTCCCACCCAAACTTGGCTACGAAAAATTCTAAGAAGAAAATACCCCCTGAGCCTGCGAGAGCGGGGGCGGAAGATGGCTCATCGGCAGACTACCCGGTAACGAACACAGGAACGGAACAGACTACGAGATTGATGATCAGCATACCTGAGGCTCCGACAGCTACAGCAGGACACACGCTCCAGAACTGCGTATGTGGTTGGACAAAGGTTACTTCCACCCATGGCCTGAAGATACACCAGGGCAAGAAAGGGTGCCTAAAGAAGGGTCAACAGGGAAGTCGCATCGACAGCTACTTTTTGAGAAGCAGGCCGAGTCAGTCGACTGAAGTTCAGCAGCAGGACACACACCACAGTCTGCAGGACATCAACACCCCTGTCCCTGAGGAGGAAGAACAAGGCACAGGAGAGCAACCTGAATCCAACACATCACGACCACCAGCAGAGAAGAAGATCCAGGGGCGAAGGCCATTAGTCAAGTGGCCAAAGTCCTGCAACAAGACGCTGTGGAAGGAGGTCAACACTGATCTCTGCAACATCCTAGAAGGGATCAGAGGCACCACCATGAAGAAGTTGGAGAGAATGGGCAACCTCATCTATGCCTATGGAGTGGAACAGTTCGGAGTGGTCGAAGGCAAACGATCTACTCAGTCAATTCCCACCAAGTCCAGAAGGCAGACAGAAATAGACCGACTAGTCAAGGAGAGGAGGCAGCTGAAGAAGCAATGGAGGAAGGCCACAGAGGAGGAGAAGGAGGGAATAAACCTGCTGCAGGAAGAGATTAAGAGCAGGCTTGCAACACTGAGGAGAGCTGAAAACCTCCTGAAGAGGCGCAGAAGGAAGGAGCAAACAAGATCACGCTTCTACAAAGATCCTTTCAAATTTGTGAAGACTCTCTTCACAAAGGAGAAGAGCGGAAGTCTCTCTGTGGCAAAGGCCCACCTGGAAGAACATCTGAAAAAGGGCTGCACAGATGACCGACACCAGGAAGAGGTCACGCTCCCACCTGACATGCCACCAGTCAATCCACCAGAGCACGAACTAGATATCAGTCCACCCAGGTGGAGTGAAGTAGACAACACTGTGCGTAGAGCAAGGGCCGCGTCAGCTCCAGGTCCCAACGGAGTTCCATACAGGCTCTACAAAAACGCACCAGATGTCCTGAGATTCCTCTGGAAGCTGATGAAAGTTGTGTGGCAAAAGAAGGCGATACCAACCTCCTGGCGGAGAGCCGGAGGGATCCTTATCCCCAAGGAAAAGGACTCAACAGAAATCGGACAGTTCCGGCAGATCAGCCTTCTAAATGTCGAGGGAAAAATCTTCTTCAGCGTGGTCGCTCATAGGCTGGCAGGATACCTGCAAAGAAACAACCTGATTGACACGTCAATCCAGAAAGCAGGCATCTCAGGCTTCTCAGGGTGTGTCGAACATGCTAGTGTCATCTGGCATCAGATCCAGGTCGCCAAGAAGGAGGGAACGGACCTCCACGTGGTGTTCCTGGATCTCGCGAATGCCTTTGGCTCAGTCCCTCACAACCTCCTGTGGACAGCCTTCGACTACTTCAGGATCCCACCAGCTCTCACAACCCTTGTCAAGGCCTACTTCCAGGACGTCCAGCTCTGCGTGACCACAGCAGAGTACACCACAGCATGGCAACATCTGGAAGTGGGAATCATGGCCGGCTGCACCATCTCCCCGCTGGCCTTCACCATGGCCATGGAGGTCATTATTCGGGCCTCTCGATGGGTGGTTGGCGGACAGCGAATAAGACCTGGGCTGAGGCTGCCGCCGATCAGAGCCTACATGGATGACCTCACAACACTCACCACGACCAAGGCTTGCACAGTACGGCTACTAAGAAAGCTCCAGGAAAACATTGAGTTGGCTCGCATGAAGATCAAGCCGAGCAAGTCCAGAAGCATCTCCATTGTCAAGGGGAAGCTGTCAGACCACCGCTTCCACATTGGCAAAGAACCCATTCCAACGGTCTCCGAGAAGCCTGTGAAGAGCCTAGGTCGTTGGTATGATGCCTCCCTCAAAGATAAAGAGCAAGTAGAGCAGCTCAGGAAGGAGGTAGCCAGCGGCCTGGAGAACATCGACAGAACCCTGCTTCCTGGCAAGCTGAAGCTCTGGTGCATGCAGTATGGACTACTTCCACGTCTCCTGTGGCCACTAACCCTCTATGAAGTTCCTCTCTCAAAGGTGGAAAAGCTGGAGAGACTGGTCAACTCATATGCAAGGAAGTGGCTTGGCCTTCCCAGGTGCCTCAGCAGCATTGGGCTCTACGGCAAAGGGATGTTACACCTGCCCATTTCCAGTCTGACAGAGGAGTACAAGTGTGCCAAAGTCAGACTGGAGATGATGCTTCTGGATTCGAATGATCCATTTGTAGCCCAAGCTGCCCCCATCCTGGCCACTGGGAGGAAGTGGACCCCATTGGCTGCAACTGAGCAGGCAAAGGCAGCACTCAGACACAGGGACATTGTGGGCCGAGTGCAGGAGGGGAGGAGTGGTCTTGGCCTCGGGATTAGTACACCGGCCTGGAGCAAGGCCAATCCATCTCAGAGACGCAAGCTGGTGGTCCAGGAGGTACGTCGGGAAGAGGAAGCAGGAAGGCGCGCACAAGCTGTGGCGCAGGCAAAGCAAGGGCAGTGGATGGCATGGGAAGGAGTGGAAAAGAGGAAGATCTCCTGGAAAGATCTGTGGGAGATGGAGGCATTCAGAGCGAGCTTCACCATCAGGGCTGCCTACGATGTCCTGCCTTCTCCTGCAAACCTAAGCCAGTGGTATGGCGAAGACCCCACGTGCCCTCTATGTCAAAGTCCAGCAACACTGAAGCACATCTTAGTGGGATGCAAGACCAGCCTCACCCAAGGCCGTTACACCTGGCGGCATGACCAGGTGCTAAGGTGTCTTGCAGCAGTGCTGGAAAGTCAACGGACAAGTGTGAACGCCCTTCCTCCCCCATCATCCCGGTGGCAGCCAGCACCATTTGTTCGGGAGGGCGAGGGTCAAGCCAGCCTCACCACCATAAGACCAGACACTGGGCAGCTGGGCAGAGCACGGGACTGGAAGCTGCTGGCAGACTTGGACAAGAAACTCTGCTTCCCAGCTGAGATCGCAGCCACCAACCTGCGACCAGACCTTGTGCTGTGGTCAGCCTCGCTCAAGCTCGTTTACATCATCGAGCTCACTGTGCCCTGGGAGGGTGCAGTGGAGGAGGCCTACGAGCGGAAGAGGCTGAGGTACACTGAACTCGCAGCAGATGCCCAACAACAAGGCTGGACAGCGAAGGTACGCCCAGTGGAAGTAGGCTGCAGAGGGTTCGTAGCCACCTCAACATCCAGGCTACTCAGGGAGATGGGAGTGCGAGGGAAGACCCACCGGCAGGCAATCAAGGACCTCTCCAGGGCTGCTGAAAAGGGGAGCCAGTGGCTGTGGATGAAGAGAAAGGACTCGACCCGGGCGTTCAAATGAGCTGATCGCATCTAGGGAGTGAACCTGGGACGCTGGGATTCACTGCTGAACCCTCTGGAGGTGTCGTGGGCTTATCAGCGAAACATTCATGAAGGAGGGCGCCCACTTGACAACCCAAAGGATGCCATCGCTCATTTGAACACCACAGAGTCTCATCGGTGCCTTAAGTATGTATGTATCGAGGGATATCAACATCTAGTCCTACATAACAGATCTGATCATCTGGTGAACCAGTGACTGCTGTGAAAGTGCAGCTGGCAACAAGGGAAAGACCTTGCGACAGCATGGAAAGACAGCTGACAGGAGGGAATAGACCCCAACGGGGCCGCCATGGGCTAGCTACCCGTGGCGGCGGGATCCAGCACGAACAGTGTATGGGTCCCACCCAAACTTGGCTACGAAAAATTCTAAGAAGAAAATACCCCCTGAGCCTGCGAGAGCGGGGGCGGAAGATGGCTCATCGGCAGACTACCCGGTAACGAACACAGGAACGGAACAGACTACGAGATTGATGATCAGCATACCTGAGGCTCCGACAGCTACAGCAGGACACACGCTCCAGAACTGCGTATGTGGTTGGACAAAGGTTACTTCCACCCATGGCCTGAAGATACACCAGGGCAAGAAAGGGTGCCTAAAGAAGGGTCAACAGGGAAGTCGCATCGACAGCTACTTTTTGAGAAGCAGGCCGAGTCAGTCGACTGAAGTTCAGCAGCAGGACACACACCACAGTCTGCAGGACATCAACACCCCTGTCCCTGAGGAGGAAGAACAAGGCACAGGAGAGCAACCTGAATCCAACACATCACGACCACCAGCAGAGAAGAAGATCCAGGGGCGAAGGCCATTAGTCAAGTGGCCAAAGTCCTGCAACAAGACGCTGTGGAAGGAGGTCAACACTGATCTCTGCAACATCCTAGAAGGGATCAGAGGCACCACCATGAAGAAGTTGGAGAGAATGGGCAACCTCATCTATGCCTATGGAGTGGAACAGTTCGGAGTGGTCGAAGGCAAACGATCTACTCAGTCAATTCCCACCAAGTCCAGAAGGCAGACAGAAATAGACCGACTAGTCAAGGAGAGGAGGCAGCTGAAGAAGCAATGGAGGAAGGCCACAGAGGAGGAGAAGGAGGGAATAAACCTGCTGCAGGAAGAGATTAAGAGCAGGCTTGCAACACTGAGGAGAGCTGAAAACCTCCTGAAGAGGCGCAGAAGGAAGGAGCAAACAAGATCACGCTTCTACAAAGATCCTTTCAAATTTGTGAAGACTCTCTTCACAAAGGAGAAGAGCGGAAGTCTCTCTGTGGCAAAGGCCCACCTGGAAGAACATCTGAAAAAGGGCTGCACAGATGACCGACACCAGGAAGAGGTCACGCTCCCACCTGACATGCCACCAGTCAATCCACCAGAGCACGAACTAGATATCAGTCCACCCAGGTGGAGTGAAGTAGACAACACTGTGCGTAGAGCAAGGGCCGCGTCAGCTCCAGGTCCCAACGGAGTTCCATACAGGCTCTACAAAAACGCACCAGATGTCCTGAGATTCCTCTGGAAGCTGATGAAAGTTGTGTGGCAAAAGAAGGCGATACCAACCTCCTGGCGGAGAGCCGGAGGGATCCTTATCCCCAAGGAAAAGGACTCAACAGAAATCGGACAGTTCCGGCAGATCAGCCTTCTAAATGTCGAGGGAAAAATCTTCTTCAGCGTGGTCGCTCATAGGCTGGCAGGATACCTGCAAAGAAACAACCTGATTGACACGTCAATCCAGAAAGCAGGCATCTCAGGCTTCTCAGGGTGTGTCGAACATGCTAGTGTCATCTGGCATCAGATCCAGGTCGCCAAGAAGGAGGGAACGGACCTCCACGTGGTGTTCCTGGATCTCGCGAATGCCTTTGGCTCAGTCCCTCACAACCTCCTGTGGACAGCCTTCGACTACTTCAGGATCCCACCAGCTCTCACAACCCTTGTCAAGGCCTACTTCCAGGACGTCCAGCTCTGCGTGACCACAGCAGAGTACACCACAGCATGGCAACATCTGGAAGTGGGAATCATGGCCGGCTGCACCATCTCCCCGCTGGCCTTCACCATGGCCATGGAGGTCATTATTCGGGCCTCTCGATGGGTGGTTGGCGGACAGCGAATAAGACCTGGGCTGAGGCTGCCGCCGATCAGAGCCTACATGGATGACCTCACAACACTCACCACGACCAAGGCTTGCACAGTACGGCTACTAAGAAAGCTCCAGGAAAACATTGAGTTGGCTCGCATGAAGATCAAGCCGAGCAAGTCCAGAAGCATCTCCATTGTCAAGGGGAAGCTGTCAGACCACCGCTTCCACATTGGCAAAGAACCCATTCCAACGGTCTCCGAGAAGCCTGTGAAGAGCCTAGGTCGTTGGTATGATGCCTCCCTCAAAGATAAAGAGCAAGTAGAGCAGCTCAGGAAGGAGGTAGCCAGCGGCCTGGAGAACATCGACAGAACCCTGCTTCCTGGCAAGCTGAAGCTCTGGTGCATGCAGTATGGACTACTTCCACGTCTCCTGTGGCCACTAACCCTCTATGAAGTTCCTCTCTCAAAGGTGGAAAAGCTGGAGAGACTGGTCAACTCATATGCAAGGAAGTGGCTTGGCCTTCCCAGGTGCCTCAGCAGCATTGGGCTCTACGGCAAAGGGATGTTACACCTGCCCATTTCCAGTCTGACAGAGGAGTACAAGTGTGCCAAAGTCAGACTGGAGATGATGCTTCTGGATTCGAATGATCCATTTGTAGCCCAAGCTGCCCCCATCCTGGCCACTGGGAGGAAGTGGACCCCATTGGCTGCAACTGAGCAGGCAAAGGCAGCACTCAGACACAGGGACATTGTGGGCCGAGTGCAGGAGGGGAGGAGTGGTCTTGGCCTCGGGATTAGTACACCGGCCTGGAGCAAGGCCAATCCATCTCAGAGACGCAAGCTGGTGGTCCAGGAGGTACGTCGGGAAGAGGAAGCAGGAAGGCGCGCACAAGCTGTGGCGCAGGCAAAGCAAGGGCAGTGGATGGCATGGGAAGGAGTGGAAAAGAGGAAGATCTCCTGGAAAGATCTGTGGGAGATGGAGGCATTCAGAGCGAGCTTCACCATCAGGGCTGCCTACGATGTCCTGCCTTCTCCTGCAAACCTAAGCCAGTGGTATGGCGAAGACCCCACGTGCCCTCTATGTCAAAGTCCAGCAACACTGAAGCACATCTTAGTGGGATGCAAGACCAGCCTCACCCAAGGCCGTTACACCTGGCGGCATGACCAGGTGCTAAGGTGTCTTGCAGCAGTGCTGGAAAGTCAACGGACAAGTGTGAACGCCCTTCCTCCCCCATCATCCCGGTGGCAGCCAGCACCATTTGTTCGGGAGGGCGAGGGTCAAGCCAGCCTCACCACCATAAGACCAGACACTGGGCAGCTGGGCAGAGCACGGGACTGGAAGCTGCTGGCAGACTTGGACAAGAAACTCTGCTTCCCAGCTGAGATCGCAGCCACCAACCTGCGACCAGACCTTGTGCTGTGGTCAGCCTCGCTCAAGCTCGTTTACATCATCGAGCTCACTGTGCCCTGGGAGGGTGCAGTGGAGGAGGCCTACGAGCGGAAGAGGCTGAGGTACACTGAACTCGCAGCAGATGCCCAACAACAAGGCTGGACAGCGAAGGTACGCCCAGTGGAAGTAGGCTGCAGAGGGTTCGTAGCCACCTCAACATCCAGGCTACTCAGGGAGATGGGAGTGCGAGGGAAGACCCACCGGCAGGCAATCAAGGACCTCTCCAGGGCTGCTGAAAAGGGGAGCCAGTGGCTGTGGATGAAGAGAAAGGACTCGACCCGGGCGTTCAAATGAGCTGATCGCATCTAGGGAGTGAACCTGGGACGCTGGGATTCACTGCTGAACCCTCTGGAGGTGTCGTGGGCTTATCAGCGAAACATTCATGAAGGAGGGCGCCCACTTGACAACCCAAAGGATGCCATCGCTCATTTGAACACCACAGAGTCTCATCGGTGCCTTAAGTATGTATGTATCGAGGGATATCAACATCTAGTCCTACATAACAGATCTATCACGGGGCGGCTGTGGCACAAGAGGTAGAGCTGCCGTCTAATGATCGCGAGGTTGGCAGATCGGCGGTTCGAGCCCCGGCTGACCACATGTCGAAGTGTCCTTGGGCAAGACACTGACTGAACCCCAAATTGCTCCCAGTGAGCGGGCCGGCGCCTTGCATGGTAGCTTGCCGCCATTGGTGTGTGAATGTGTGTGTGTGAATGGGTGAATGAGAGGCCGTTGTAAAGCGCTTTGGATAAAGAGCAGTCCATTTACCATTTACCATACTATATACTATACTATACTATTATACTACACTATACTACACTAACGTTGATGACGTGATGCCCACCCCTGTGCCAGGTGATCGGGGAGGCCATCGAGGCGTACCCCCAGGACCTGAGGATCAACTGGGTGAGGGCGTGGCCGGGCCAGACGGTGCTGTGTGTCTCTCAGGTGTTCTGGACCACCGACATCAACAACGCCATCCTCTCAGGACCCACGGTGACCATGCCCACCGAGCACATCGTTGCATACTGTATCAAAAAAGTTGGCAAAACGTTAGCTTGACCGCGTTAAAGTCCTGTAGATCTCTTAATTACTTCCTTTTTGTGTACAAAGCCTTACTGCATAAACTCCCGGCTTACCTAGCCTCAATAATGAAGTTCAAGAACATCCCTCCCTCCCTCCCGCCCTCTCCCTCCCTCCCTCTCCCTCCCTCCCTCCCACCCTCTCCCTCCCTCCCTCCCACCCTCTCCCTCTCTCTCTCTCTCTCTCCCCCTCTCCCTCTCTCTCTCTCTCTCTCTCCCTCCCCCTCTCCCTCTCTCTCTCTCTCTCTCCCCCTCTCCCTCTCTCTCTCTCTCTCCCTCCCTCCCTCTCCCTCCCTCTCTCTCTCTCTCCCCCTCTCCCCCTCTCTCTCTCTCTCTCTCTCTCTCTCTCTCTCTCTTTCCCTCTCTCCCTCCCTCTCCCTCCCTCCCTCTCTCCATCCCTCCCTCCCATCCACCAGGCCTTGGAGGCGTACCTCCAGCAGAACAACACCCAGATCGATGACATCGTGACGCTGGTGCGGGGGAAGCTGTCCAAGCAGAACCGCGTGACGCTGGGCGCCCTGGTGACGCTGGACGTCCATGCCAGAGATGTCCTGGCTGTCCTGGTCCAGAAGGGCATCAAGGACCAGAACGACTTTGAATGGCTCAGCCAGCTACGATACTACTGGGTGGTGAGGCCCTGTGTGTGTGTGTGTGTGTGTGTGTGTGTGTGTGTGAGTGAGTGTGTGTCAGGGGATGAGGGGAGTAACATTTTTTTTTACCGGAAGCCAAAGAAGCAGAGGCAGACGGGAGAATATAAATAAACCAAGAATTTATTGTAAAACTCTGAGAACTGGTTTCCGAGAAACACTTTCACACTGAAAACTCCTTTCAGAAACGGGGAGAAAGCAATATATTGTTTAACAAGGTAAAAAGCTAATTAAAGTAAGGCCAAGGAACGACAATAACCTGGGGAGAGACACAGGGAATAAAGACACACACACACAACCACACTACGGTCGTAGCAGTGTGTGTGTGTGTGTGTGTGGTGTGTGTACTTCTAACTGGGTTGACTCTGACTCTCCCTCTCTGCAGGAAGACAATCTGCAGACTAAGATGATCAACGCCGGCCTGGCGTACGGTTACGAGTACCTGGGCAACACGCCACGTCTGGTCATCACCCCTCTCACTGACCGCTGCTACAGGTACGACCACACCTGGTCACCCCCCTCTCACTGACCGCTGCTACAGGTAGGACCACACCTGGTCACCCCCCTCTCACTGACCGCTGCTACAGGTAGGACCACACCTGGTCACCCCCCTCTCACTGACCGCTGCTACAGGTAGGACCACACCTGGTCACCCCCCTCTCACTGACCGCTGCTACAGGTAGGACCACACCTGGTTAGCTGCTAAAGTTAGCAGACACCATGCTAAGTTAGCCTGTTAGCTAATGCTAGCAGACACCATCCTAAGTTAGCCTGTTAGCTAATGCTAGCAGACACCATCCTAAGTTAGCCTGTTAGCTAATGCTAGCAGACACCATCCTAAGTTAGCCTGTTAGCTAATGCTAGCAGACGCCATCCTAAGTTAGCCTGTTAGCTAATGCTAGCAGACACCATCCTAAGTTAGCCTGTTAGCTAATGCTAGCAGACACCATCCTAAGTTAGCCTGTTAGCTAATGCTAGCAGACACCATCCTAAGTTAGCCTGTTAGCTAATGCTAGCAGACACCATCCCCCCAACAACATAAGGCTGTCTCTGTTATTTAGTTGATTTCATTGCTTTACGCTTCGGTCTCCTTCACTCCATGCTATAAAGTGTTCATGTTAAGTTAATTAGAGACTGTGTAACCCCCTACCCTCCCCTCCCCTCCCCTCCCCTCTCCCCCCCCCCCAGGACTCTGTTTGGGGCGCTCCACCTGCACCTGGGCGGGGCCCCCGAGGGTCCTGCAGGCACGGGGAAGACGGAGACCACCAAGGACCTGGCCAAGGCCGTGGCCAAGCAGTGCGTGGTGTTCAACTGCTCAGACGGCCTGGACTACATCGCCCTGGGCAAGTTCTTCAAGGTACGTCTCACCACCAAGCGCCCGTCCATGTTTGTTCCATGTTTGTAGTCATGTTGAGGTGATGTCATCCATGTTTGTAGTCCCAAACATATCCATGTTTCTAGTCATCCTTCTTTGTAGTCATGTTGAGGTGATGTCATCCATGTTTGTAGTCATGTTGAGGTGAAGTGATGTCATCCACGTATGTAGTCATGGTCTAGCCTGGTCTGGCAACTGTTGCAGAAAAAGCTCTTTAAAAAGAAAACAGGGCTGATGGTCACCCAGCAGAGCTAGCATGTGATGGTCGCCCAGCAGAGCTAGCATGTGATGGTCACCCAGCAGAGCTAGCATGTGGTCCATCAGTTCAGAGGGTTTTTGAGTGACCGAGCCCAGGGAGAGAGAGGAGCTGGCGGGCACGTTCAGGTTCAGACAGACTAAAAGTATCGATGAGGTGTGCCTTCAAGGTAACATATTTGTTCTGTGCCGGTGGGTTTTCAATAAGACTCACCACTCTCGCTGCAGTTGAATTGGTAAGAGCTGCTACCACGTAGTAGTATTTGGTATTATCCACGGTAACATCCCTGAGGGCGAATTGAGCTTCAGCTTGTGCAAACCATGCGTTGGCATTTTGTTCCCAAAATTCGGGCAGCTTGAGTGAAACTGCGTTAGTTGTCGTGTTCAATGATCTCCGAAAACGTTCGAGAGAAAATCAGGGTCACCAATGTAGGAGTTTTGCCGGTAGAAAAAAACATATGCGCTTTATTCTCACTCTCTTCATACGTACTGACAACAACCACATTTACTCCCCTCCGTCCCACTTATATTACGTCATATCACCTGCTAAGCAGCATGGGTGATGTAGTACCTAGAAACATACAACAGTGCTTTATACAAGGCTGGAACGCCGTGATTTATGAATGCTCTAACTCGCTAACGAGTGGTCACTACAATGTCATCCATGTTTGTACTCATGGTGAGGTGACGTCTTCCATCTTGTCCTGTCAGGGCTTGCTGTCGTGTGGAGCCTGGGCCTGCTTCGACGAGTTCAACCGCATCGACCTGGAGGTGCTGTCTGTGGTGGCCCAGCAGATCCTCACCATACAGAGAGGTAGGCCGGGGAGGGCTGTGTGTGTACGTGTGTGTGTGTGTGTGTGGGTGTGTGACTGACTGTGTGCCTCTCTGCCAGGGATCACGTCCCACGTGGAGCTGCTGCTGTTCGAGGGGACGGAGCTGAGGCTGAACCCCTCCTGCGCCGTCTTCATCACCATGAACCCAGGCTACGCCGGACGCTCAGAGCTCCCCGATAACCTCAAGGTACGATCAAACTACACCGTATACCTATACACATATACATGTACACATATACATATACACATATACACGAAAGTACTTATTTTTATGTTTTTGTGGTGGGTAGTTTGCTAGAGAAACAACGTCCCGTTGAACATGTCTCATTCTCAGTTAAGCAACGCACGCACACATGAGCGAAAGGAGAGACGATACTTCCACCTGTGTTATTGCCAGTTTACTGATGCTCACAATAAGCATAAAGTAATAACATCTTAACTAGAAGACACACAAATGGATCTGTCACTCGCATACCGACGAGGCGAGCAGACTAACACCGCATCACAAGCAGAGAAACGAGACCGGCCGATCTGCATAGGCTCCTCCCCCGACCCGGAGGAGAAAGGGGAGGATTTCTCACCTTTCATTTTTTTTGACATGATACATTAAAATGTTCATAACTTTTTAAAATAAAGGGCTATCTCAGTCATTCAACCAGTTATGAATAGCTGAGAACTTCTAATTTATGGAAATATAAAAAAATGAAAATGTCAAAATGCCACCATGTGAAGGGTTTTCCCAGGCCACCACACATATACATATATACACATATACATATACACATATACATATACATTGTCTTCACCAGATCTTCCCACACCTCCAACCTTACTGTTACCCCTCTTCCAGTTTCTGATCACCACTTTATATCCTTCTCCCTCCCCCTCAAAACCTCCTCCTCCCTGTCAGCCTCTAACCACTTAAGACCCTCTCGTCGTAACCTACGTACCCTGTCCCCCATCACCCTCTCTTCTTCTGTCCTATCCTCCCTACCCTCTGTCGAATCCTTCTCCCTTCTATCCACTGATGCGGCATCCTCAACCCTCCTGTCCACTCTCACCTCATCCTTCGACACCCTCTGTCCACTAACCTTGAAGCCAGCTCGATCCTCTCCTCGAGCTCCCTGGCTCTCTGAAACGCTACATGCTTGTAGACTCGAGCTCAGAGCAGCTGAGAGGAAATGGAGAAAAACTGGCCTTTCTGATGACCTTAACCTCTATCACTCTCTCCTTTCCAACTACGCCTCCTCTGCATCAGCTGCTAAAGCATTCTGCTATCATTCTAAAATACATTCTTCTGCCTCTAATCCTAGAAAACTGTTCTCCACTTTCTCTTCACTCCTTAATCCACCTCCTCCCCCTCCTCCTTCCTCCCTGTTCGCCGATGACTTTGTCACCTACTTTGAAAAAAAGGTGGACGACATCAGCAGCACCTTTTCCCCCCCACCTCTCCCTCCTCCCACTAACAATGCTAACACCCCTTCCAAACTCTCTCCTCGACACTCGGTCTCTGGATTGTCATCTTTTCCCCCCCTCTCCCCCGATGAGATTCTCACACTTATCACATCAAAGCGGGCAACCACATGCCCTCTTGATCCCATCCCCTCCCCCCTTCTCCAATCCATTTCCACCGACTTATCACATCAAAGCGGGCAACCACATGCCCTCTTGATCCCATCCCCTCCCCCCTTCTCCAATCCATTTCCACCGACATCCTTCCCTACCTTACCACCCTAATCAACTCCTCCCTATCCACAGGATCTGTCCCAGCGGCCTTCAAAATAGCCAGAGTCAAGCCCATCCTCAAGAAACCTGACCCTTCATCTGTCCACAATTACAGACCTGTATCCCTTCTCTCCTTCCCTTCCAAAACCCTTGAACGCGCGGCATCTAAACAACTGACTGACTATCTCCGGAAGATGGAACACTTAGACCCCCACCAATCCGGCTTCAAGGCTGGGCACTCCACTGAGACTGCACTCCTTGCTGTCACAGAAGCCCTCCACTCTGCCCAAGCTTCCTCCCTCTCCTCTGTTCTCATTCTCCTTGACCTGTCTGCTGCCTTCGACACAGTCAATCACCAGATCCTTCTCTCCATCCTCTCAGAACTGGGCATCTCTGGCACCGCACACTCCTGGTTTTCTTCCTACCTGACGGGCCGCTCCTACCAGGTGACCTGGAGAGAATCGCTGTCTTCTCCACGAACCCTCTCCACTGGGGTACCCCAGGGTTCTGTCCTAGGGCCCCTACTTTTCTCTCTCTACACCAAGTCTCTTGGCTCGGTAATCTCTTCACACGGGCTCTCCTACCACAGCTACGCAGACGACACTCAACTCTTCCTGTCCTTCCCCCCGTCTGATGTACACGTGGCAACCCGTATCTCTGCATGTCTCGCTGACATTTCAACTTGGATGGCTGACCACCATCTCAAGCTCAATCTTAACAAGACCGAGCTCCTCTTCATCCCCGGGAAAGACTTCTCTATCACAGTGGAGAACTCTACTGTAACCCCCTCCCTGACAGCCAAGAATCTTGGAGTGATCCTGGATAACCGACTATCCTGTGCGGAGAACATTGCAGCAACGGCTCGCTCCTGCAGATTCTTCCTCTACAACATCAGAAGGATACGACCATTCCTTACCAGAGAGGCAGCGCAACTCTTGACCCAGGCACTGGTCATCTCCCGCCTGGATTACTGCAACGTACTCCTGGCTGGTCTCCCCGCCTACGCCATTAGACCTCTGCAGCTCATCCAGAACGCTGCTGCACGTTTGGTATTCAACCTCCCCAAATGCTCTCATGTCACCCCTCTCCTTCGCACCCTGCACTGGCTCCCGGTAGCAGCTCGCATCCGATTCAAGACCCTGGTGCTTGCATATCAGGCAGCTAAAGGGACAGCCCCTGCCTACCTAAAGGAAATGGTAACCCCCCAAACTCCAGCCCGCTCACTCCGCTCCTCCACCTCGGCTGGCCGACTGGCCCCACCACCTCTGCACAGCAGTCGTGCTGCCCGATCACGTCTCTTCACAACTCTGGCTCCCCGCTGGTGGAATGAGCTCCCCACGGCTGTCAGAACGGCAGAGTCACTGCCCATCTTTCCTCGTAGACTGAAGACCCACCTCTTCAGGTTGCACCTTAACTGCTCCTCCTGAGACATCTTCTGCCCCCCAGCACTACGTCTCCTAAAGACGTCCGCTTTCCCCTCTACTGTGTCCCTAAGAACTTCTATCGCCCCCTTTGTACTGTTTCTCTGTTCCTCCAGTATAAAAAATGTAATAATTAAAAAAAAAAAATTTTAGAAGAAGGTTTCTCCTTCTATCAATGGCCCCTGGCCTGAGCTAGATTACTCTTCCTGCCACGAATGGTGGACTGATGATTCACATGCTTAGCATTCAAATGTATTGATTGTAAGTCGCTTTGGAATAAGGCGTCTGCTAAATGCCAAAAATGTAAAATGTAAATATACACATATACACATACACATATTGTGACTCCTCCCACTCTGCCTGCCTGTTTCTGTTTCCTTCGGGAGCCTTGGCAGAGTGGGGGGGTCGTCAGCCTGACGAGTGTCACCTGGGTTTGGGGAGCTGAGGATGTTGCGGGTGTATCCTCAGCCTACTCTCTCTTCCACTGACCTTTGTTCCTTTAGGATTTTGGTGAGGCCTCAGGCCTCCTATTCTTACACTACACACATACACCCCTTACACATACAACATACATTTTACACTCATTCACTCATGGCTTACACTACTGATTCTTATCCATATCCCTATACATATGTTGTTTAGTTTACTTTGCTTAATTAGTATAATAAAACTTAAGTTGGCTAATTTAAACACATGTGTGGACTCCCTTTTTTGCCACTGCCTTCGGGTTTGTGACAATATACATATATTCATATACATATACACTACCATATATGTCTCCTAGGCTCTGTTCAGGACGGTGGCCATGATGGTCCCAGACTACGCCATGATAGCAGAGATCGTGCTCTACTCCTGTGGCTTTGTGACGGCCCGGCCGCTGTCGGTGAAGATCGTCGCCACCTACAGGCTGTGTTCAGAACAGCTGTCCTCGCAGCACCACTACGACTACGGCATGAGGGCCGTCAAGTCTGTGTTGACCGCCGCTGGAAACCTCAAGGTAACCAAACTGTGTCCACAATGTCCCCCTTAATGTCCCCTCAATGTCCCCCTCAATATCCCCTTCAATGTCCCCCTCAATGTCCCCGCAATGTCCCCCTCAATGTCCGCTCAATGTCCCCCTCAATGTCCCCCTCAATGTCCCCTCAATGTCACACAGAACGATGCAGATATAACACTAAATTTATGGACAGTGTGTACGCCGATAATATGCAAGGAACTTTTCCTGGATACATGGTGTACAGGTTTTTCGCCCTTGCTTGCTTGCTTTGCGCCGGTGGTCCTTGGCCTCCCCTTGGGGACCCCCGGCTGCCCCGTGTGCCTGGTCTGTTCCGCCGCCGGGGCACCTGCTTGGCCGTCCTTGTGCGGGGCCTCTGTGGTCTGTGCTTGCTTGGCTGGGCCGGGTGTGCTGGTGGTGGGGCGGGCTGGGTGTGTGGGGCGGCGGGGGCTCCCCAGGGGGGGGGTGTGGGGGCCCACCGCTGGGTGCTGGTAGGCAAACTGGCTAGTAGTCGCTCTCTTGTGTAGAGGGCTGCAAGGGAATTTTCCTGGCTACATAGTGTACAGGTTTTTACTTTTGCCTGCTCGCGGCTCTGTCAGTATTGATTGATTGAGTGACTGATTGACTGAAAATGTTCATTGTGTGAAGCGCATTGAGTTGCATCTTGTAAGAAATGCGCTATACAAATAAAATTTGATTTGATTTGATTTGAATGATGCCTGATTCATCTCTCCTTCTCCCCCTATCTGACATCCCTCTCCTTCTCTCTCTCGCTCTCTCCCCCCCTCAGTTGAAGTTCCCTGAGGAGGATGAAGACATCCTGTTGCTGAGGTCCATCATCGACGTCAACCTCCCCAAGTTCCTGTCTCACGACCTGCCGCTGTTTGAGGTGGGAGAGGCTACCTACCGTGTCATTTCCTGCCTGCCAGTTCAGCCAGTCTTTCTGGTTGTTGGTCTTTGTTTACATCAGAGCCATCAGTCTAATAATGCATCAGATGTAATCAGATCATGACGGGTTTGTCTTTACAGAGGGATAATAATACTTACTTACAGCACAACCGTACTGTAGACCTAATGAACGCGTGCGTGCTTGTTCGCATGTGAAGCTGCATTCTCATTTTATGCACCCAAATTGTGGAATGCACTGGCAGATGCAACCTCAGCAAATATGTTCAAGTCAAGACTAAAAACCCATCTTTTTAATATTGCCTTTAAATGACTAAATAATAAAATTATGATTATATAACGATTGGAGCACTTTGAGCTGCAACGTTTGCAGGAAAAGCGCTATAAAAAGTTATTATTATTATTATATTAGTATGTGCGTGTGTGTGTCTCCTCTCCTCCCCAGGGCATCACGTCTGACCTGTTCCCGGGGGTGAAGCTTCCCAAGCCAGACTACCGCCTCCTGCTGGAGGCAGTGCAGCACAACAGCGACAAGATGAACCTGCAGGTAACTCACACACCCCTTCTCTGAGGACATCCTGATCTAACCCTAACCCTAACCCTCACCCTCACCCTCACCCTCACCCTCACCCTATCCCTCACCCTATCCCTCCCCCTCACCCAGGTGACAGACTTCTTTGCAGAGAAGATCCTGCAGATCTTTGAGATGATGATCGTGCGTCACGGCTTCATGCTGGTGGGAGAGCCGTTCGGAGGGAAGACCTGCGCCTACCGCGTCCTGGCCGCCGCCCTGCAGGACATCTGTGACAAGGTAACCTGGCCCTGACCCCAACACTGGCCCTGACCCCAACCCTGACCCTGACCCTGACCCTAACCCTGATCCTGAGCCTAACCATGACCCTGACCCTAACCATGACCCTGACCCTGAAACTATGTGTGTGTGTGTGTGTGTGTGTGTGTGTGTGTGTGTGTGTGTGTGTGTGTGTAAAGGGTCTGATGGATGAGAACCGGGTCCAGATCACAGTCATCAACCCCAAGTCCATCACCATGGGTCAGCTGTACGGACAGTTTGACCCCGTCTCCCACGAGTGGTCCGATGGCATCCTGGCGGTCAGCTACAGAGCCTTCGCCACCTCGCAGGTAGGACCACGGTTAAGCACCATCAGTCACGGTCAAGCACGGTCACGGGCAAGCACGGTCATCTAGAGTGACCCCCCTCTCCTGTCCTCTCCACCATGGCTATCTAGTGACCTCCCTCTCCTGTCCTCTCCACCATGGCTATCTAGTGACCTCCCTCTCTTGTCCTCTCCCTGCAGAGCCCGGACAGGAAGTGGCTGATCTTCGACGGGCCCGTGGACGCCGTGTGGATCGAGAACATGAACACGGTCCTGGACGACAACAAGAAGCTGTGTCTGATGAGCGGCGAGATCATACAGATGTCTCCTCAGATGAGCCTCATCTTCGAACCCATGGACCTGGAGGTGGCCTCTCCCGCTACGGTGAGACCTGGAGGCTGTAGACCGGCAGCCCCTTTGTAGTTCTCCGACACCGTACATCACTCTGGGAGCCCACCTGTAGTAGTTTTCCAAACTCGCATCCTTAGCATCGCTCTGCTGCGTACTGTTGTAAAACCGCCACAGGAGCCTCTAACATGTGTGTGTCAGGTGTCCCGCTGTGGGATGATCTACATGGAGCCCCACATGTTGGGCTGGCATCCCCTCATGCTGTCCTGGCTCAACACACTGCCCCCTGCTGTCAGCGCCATGCACAAGGAGCTGATCTCAGGCCTGTTCGACCGCATGCTGCCTGCCTGCCTGAGACTCGTACGCAAGGCCACCAAGGTAAGACCACAGACACACACCCTGGTAGAACCACAGGCACACACCCTGGTAGAACCACAGACACACACCCTGGTAGAACCACAGACACACACCCTGGTAGAACCACAGACACACACCCTGGTAGAACCACAGGCACAGAAAACTAGATGTTCCACCAAACTGTCTGTGTGTGTGTGTGTGTGTGTGTGTGTGTGTGTGTGTGTGTGTGTGTGTTGTAGGAGCTGTCCCCTACCTCAGACACCAACCTTGTGAACTCTCTGATGAACCTGATGGACTGTATGATGGACGAGTTCAGGGAGGAGGGGAGGATGAAGACCATGGATGAGAGAGACGTCTGCTCCTGGCTGGAGGTGAGGGCACAGGAGACACACACACACACACACACACGTCTCCTGACATAGCTTCTTTTATATTTCTGCACATTAGATACTGTACATAAACTACCTCACTGTACATAGCTCATAACTGCATATTGCCCATAACTGTATATACCAACTATACTGTTGTTTACAATACTACCTCTGTCCGCAGGGTATCTTTGTGTTCTGCCTGGTGTGGTCGGTGGGCGCCAGCTGCCTGGAGGCGGGCCGGGTCATTTTTGACAGCCTGGTGCGCGAACTGCTGGGGGGCGCGCTGAGCGAGGAGACGCGGGCGCGCTACGGCATCCTGGAGCACGTGGAGCCGCCCGCCAAACAGCTGACCGTGACGCTGCCCACGGAGGGAACCCTGTACCAGTACCGCTTCATTAAAGAGGTGAGTACACTACACCAACTAGCACACGACCACAACACCACCACAACACCACCACAATGCTACCACTATGCTACCACAACACCACCACAACACCACCACAACATCACCACAATGCTACCACTATGCTACCACACCACCACAACACCACCACAACACCACCACAACATCACCACAACACTACCACAACATCACCACAACACTACCACAACACTACCACAACACCACCACAACACCACCACTATGCTACCACAACACCACAACACCACCACAGCATCACCACAACATCACCACAACACCACCACCACAACACCACCACAACACTACCACAACACCACCACAACACTACCACAACACCACCACAACACCACCACAACACCACCACAACACCACCACAACACCACCACAACACTACCACAACACCACCACAACACCACCACAACACCACCACAACACCACCACAACACCACCACAACACCACCACAACACTACCACAACACCACCACAACACCACCACAACACTACCACAACACCACCACAACACCACCACAACACCACCACAACACCACCACAACACCACCACAACACCAACCACACACACCACCACAACACCACCACACAACACCACACCACCACAACCACCACAACACCACCACAACACTACCACACAACACCACCACACACTACCACAACACCACCACAACACCACCACCACACCACACACCACACCACCACACCACAACACTACCACAACACCACCACAACACCACCACAACACCACCCACCACCACAAAAACCACCACAACACTACCACAACACTACCACAACACTACCACAACACTACCACAACACCACCACAACACCACCACAACACCACCACAACACTACCACAACACCACCACAACACTACCACAACACCACAACACCACAACACCACAACACCACCACAATGCTCCCACAACACCACCACAACACCACCACAACACTACCACAACACCACCACAACACTACCACAACACTACCACAACACCACCACAACACCACCACAACGCTACCACAACACCACCACAACACCACCACAATGCTCCCACAACACCACCACAACACCACCACAACACTACCACAACACCACCACAACACCACCACAATGCTCCCACAACACCACCACAACACCACCACAACACTACCACAACACCACCACAACACTACCACAACACTACCACAACACCACCACAACACCACCACAACACCACCACAACACCACCACAATGCTACCACTATGCTACCACAACACCACCACAACACCACCACAACACCACAACACCACCACAACACCACCACAACACTACCACAACACTACCACAACACTACCACAACACCACCACAACACCACCACAACACTACCACAACACCACCACAACACCACCACACCACCACCACAACACAACCACAACACCACCACAACACCACCACAACACCACCACAACACCACCACAACACTACCACAACACTACCATAACACTACCACAACACCACCACAACACCACCACAACACTACCACAACACCACCACAACACTACCACAACACCACCACAACACTACCACAACACCACCACAACACTACCACAACACCACCACAACAACACCACCACAACACTACCACAACACCACCACAACACTACCACAACACCACCACAACACCACCACAACACCACCACAACACCACAACACCACCACAACACCACCACAACACCACCACAACACCAACACCACCACACCACCACAACACTACCACAACACCACCACAACACCACAATGCTACCACAATGCGACCACTATGCGACCACAACACCACCACAACACTACCACAACACTACCACAACACCACCACAACACCACCACAACACCACCACAACACCACCACAACACTACCACAACACCACAACACCACCACAACACCACCACAACACCACAACACCACCACAACGCTACCACAATGCTCCCACTATGCGACCACAACACCACCACAACACTACCACAACACCACCACAACGCTACCACAACACTACACACTGGATGGTCTCCAGATCCACGGATGATCTTCAGACGTGTTACGATGTTTGAAGTCCTCGGAGGGTAGTGGTCATGTGACCGTGTGTTCCTCTGCAGGGCCCGGGCCGCTGGGAGCTGTGGACGGCCGAGCTGCAGGCAGCGCCCCCTATCCCCAAGGACGTGCAGTTCAACGAGATCATCGTCCCCACGGAGAACACGGTCCGCTACATGGCGCTGATGGACCTCCTGGTCACCCACCAGAAACCCACCGTCTTCATCGGACCCACCGGCACCGGCAAGAGCGTCTACATCATAGTGAGTCAACATAGCTAACTCTTCCTCTCCCCCAGCCAGTCTCTCACCACAGGGTTCCATCCTAGGTCCCATCCTGTTCTCCATTTACATGTACATGCTCCCCCTTGGTCAAATTATCCAAAAGTACAATATTTCTTAATAACCACCATCTCTCTCTGCTGAGGACCAGTCATAATGACATCATAACCCCCGTCTCTCTCTCTGCTGAGGACCAGTCATAATGACATCATAACCCCCCGTCTCTCTCTCTGGTGCAGGACCAGTCATAATGACATCATAACCCTCCGTCTCTCTCTCTGGTGCAGGACCAGTCATAATGACATCATAACCCTCCGTCTCTCTCTGCTGCAGGACTTCCTGTTGAACCGTCTGAATAAGGAAGTGTACAACCCGCTGATGATCAACTTCTCGGCCCAGACCACGGCGGCCCAGACCCAGAACATCATCATGTCCAAACTGGATAAGCGGAGGAAGGGTGTGTACGGTCCTCCCCTGGGCAAGAGAACGGTAAGAGAACCTCCTCAGAACCCCTCAAGAACAGAACTGTTAGAACAGAACTGCTGTCTACCTGTGTGTACCTGTGTGTAGGTGGTGTGTGTTCTACCTGTGTGTACCTGTGTGTGTGTAGGTGGTGTTTGTGGACGATGTGAACATGCCGGCCAGGGAGACGTATGGGGCCCAGCCCCCCGTGGAGCTGCTGCGCCAGTGGCTGGACCACTGGAACTGGTACGACACCAAGGACTGCACCATGATCCGGCTGGTGGACATACAGATCATGTGTGCCATGGGCCCCCCCGGTGAGCACACACACATATACACACACAGACACACACACACACACACACACACCTGTGACCTCTAACCTGTGACCTGTCTGCAGGTGGAGGGAGGAACCCCATCACAGGCCGCTTCATGCGTCACTTCAACACCGTCACCATCAACGACTTTGACGAGACGACCATGTTCACCATCTTCTCCCGCATCCTCGACTGGCACCTCACCATACGGTAACCATAGCGACTGGCACCTCCCCGTACGGTAACTGTAGCGACTGGCACCTCACCGTACGGTAACCATAGCGAAGAAAAGGGAGTTCTTTCACCTCAATGCCGGGGTGAACTTCAAATCAAAACACATTTGAAGCATTGCTGAAATAGGCATGGCTGTCCTAGTAGTGTTTACTGGAATACTGGATTTACATTTTCATCTTCCAGAGAGGGAAAAGAGCGTTGTGTGTTGATAGTTTTTTTTTTTACAGCGTGCTTCCTCCTCCTCCTCTTCCCGGCAGGTTTGCGTTCCCCAAGCCCTTCTCCTCCCTGACCTCCGGCGTCATCAACGGGACCATGGCTGTGTACCAGGAGGCCACCAAGAACCTCCTGCCCACGCCCGCCAAGTCTCACTACCTCTTCAACCTGCGGGACTTCTCCAGGGTCATCCAGGGGATCTGTCTGTCCCGGCCCGAGACCGCAGAAGAGCCCAGCGCCATCAAACGCCTCTGGGTGCACGAGGTGAGACCTCTGGTCTGTGAGGAGAGACCCCTGGTCTACCCCTGGTATCTCCATGGAGAGACAGACTCTCTGCCCAACATGTTCAACGGTCGTTGAGGTTTCTTTGTCTCGTTTACTTGGTTGTCCTGTGCTGCCCCCGCAGGTCCAGAGGGTGTACTACGACCGGCTGGTCCAGGACTCGGACCGGGCCTGGATGGTGGGCTACCTGCAGCAGGTGTGCCAGACCCACCTGGGCGAGGACTTCCACCAGCTGTTCCGGCACCTGGCCCAGGCCGACACCCCCACCACCGTCACCGAGGACGACCTGCGCAGCCTGATGTTCTGCGACTTCCACGACCCGAAGGGCGAGGACCGCTCCTACCGCGAGGTGCCCAGCCTGGAGCGGCTGCGGCCCGTGGTGGAGGGACACCTGGAGGAGTACAACACCGTCAACCCGCCCATGAACCTGGTGCTGTTCCGCTTCGCCATCCAGCACGTCTGCCGCATCTCCCGCGTCCTCCAGCAGCCCCGGGGCCACGCCCTCCTGGTGGGGGTGGGCGGGAGTGGCCGCCAGTCCCTCACGCGGCTGGCCGCCCACATGCAGGACGCGGAGCTGTTCCAGGTTTTGTTTTGAATTTTAAAAAAGAATTGGGCGGCATTTAGCGACTAGGAATGGGACAGAATAATCGATTATTCGAATAATCATTTCCAAGGGTCAAAGTCGATTAGGACCGTTAACATTCTTTTCCATTCAAATAAACGCAAATTAACGGACAGAACTAATGTCGGTTCTAGCGACTCACAATAAGTACAATAGTCTCAGTCAGTGAATCAAAAGACAGTCATCGTAGGTAAAACCTTCCGTAAGAACTAGTGCCATGGAGGAAAGAAGAAAGGTTATTGTTGTTTTGTTTGTTGTTCGTGGTCCTCTGTGGTTCAGTTGGTAGAGCAGGATACTAACAAAGCTTTGGCTACGGGTTTGTTCCCGCTGGGACCATATATACGGTACTGAAAAATGTATCCACTCACTGCAATTTAAGTCGCTCGGGATAAAAACGTCAGCTAAAATGGCGTATATCAGCTAAACGGCGTGTATTTGGTCTGTTTTGCCTCCAGGTGGAGATCTCTAAGAGCTACGGGATGGTGGAGTGGAGGGACGACCTGAAGCTCATCATGAGGAAGTCGACTCAGGGAGACAAACACGGAGTGTTTCTCTTCACCGACACGCAGATCAAGATGGAGTCCTTCCTGGAGGACGTCAGCAACCTGCTCAACACAGGAGAGGTGAGGGAGGGGGGAGAGAGGGAGAGATGGATAGAAAGATAGTCCAATCCATTGCGTTGCAGCATTTTGGCTCGACTAGCAAGTCAACAACATCGAAACGTAGTTCCGTGTTTCAAAAGAAAAGTCAGAACATTTTGATTGGTTTCCGACAAGCGGACCAGACTGTGTCACATACTGTATGCATACACATATGTGACACGGTTTCATTAAAAGGTCCGCATCTCGGCAATTGTGAAACCTCGCAATCGAGCCAAACAAGTCTTGTTGTGATTTTTTTTTTTTCCGGTTTTTGGCATAGGACGACAAACGAAGCGATGAAGAACCCACTCGATATCATATCCAACAGTTTTACATTCACTAAATACCTACATTTAGTTAGCAAAGTCGGGTGGGGGATATTAGGCCCAATCCCGATTCCCTTTTCTACCCCTATGGCTCGTTTTCGAGTGTGACTTGATTTCGAGCCAAGGCCTTCGAACAGAGCCACAAGCCGTCGGGGTTGAAATCTACCCCTATGAAATGGGACAACCCTTCAAGACTGATACGTCATCAGTAGTATCGTAGAAAAGCATTGCCGCTCGCGACTCATTCACAATATCACTTTTACGCTATCGATCAAACAAGTCATCAAATAAAAAAGAACAATGCTTCATTATCAGACCATGACAGAATAACGGCGCTCTAACCTGTATGAAACCTGTGCTCCTACCCTGCCAGTCTGCACTGATTTAGGACAACAGTGCAACAACTTCGCGGCTGAACTTTAGTTACATTTACGGCGTCATATACCATCAATGGGAAACATGGAAAAATGCATGACTTACATATTTAATTTTATGACGTTCCGAAATCCGATGTGACAGGAACGCTGGAGAAACAGCCGCTGTCCACTACATTAGTCAACTACATGTCCTTGATGAGTCTCCCGCTCACTGCCCTCCATCAAAAATGGCACATCCATCGATAATATTACATAATAACAACTGCTCGGATTAGATTGCGAGTTGTTTTGGTATAATAAGTGCCGCAATACAGATAGCGACATATACCACCAAGGGGGGGGGGGGCGGGAATTCGTGCCTATCATGCACATATCAGCCTGTGGATGGATAACTTTAGATAGATAACTTTACATTAAACATGTCTACCATCATCCGCTGTCAAACACCACAATTTATTTCTAGATAAACATGATTGTACATCTCTGTAATCGCGCACCGATGTATTTCTATGGGGAAGGCTGTGCTTGACGATTCCATTGGACTGACGCCGGGCAGAGGAATAGGGACTGTCACCCTGTGACAAACTCGCAGATATGAGTGCTCCCGTGTCCTGCTTTGATAGTCTAATGGAAGTGATCAGGTAGGCTACCAGTCCTCTACTGCTAAACCCGAGCGTGCTGGACTGTGGAACTTTCTATGTTAAGCATAGGCACCTCGGCATAACAGCGATTTTTTTGTTATGCTTGTTGTAAAGAAAAGGTCTATAATGCATTGAAATGACATTAGTACATCAGACATTAGACATTAGACATCAGACATGGAAATATGTCATAAATATGTCACTGTCCACAAATCAGCCTGTAACGTTAGACACAGCACCTCGACATAAAAGCGTTTTTTTTTTTGGTTATGCTTGTTATAAAGAAAAGGTCTATAATGCATTGTAATGACATTAAACTAAGATAATAAGATGGTTATCATACTTTTTCAAATCTTTATTAATAAGTAATTACAGAGAAAGTAATGAAATTTCCGCATAGAATAGAGCGACATAACATTTCTGTGGATGATTCGCAATGCATGTTGGAATCAAGGGGTAGGTACCCCTACGGCTTCAAAGCTAGTCTGGTCCTGGAATCGCTCGAAACAAAGTCATAGTTAGCCCTCCCCCTCACCCCTTCCCCTCGCTGAAATATGAATTGGGACACCCCTACCCTAAACGTGAACGCACAAAACGAAGCCATAGGGGTGAATTGGGATTGGCCCTTGTGTGGCACTGTGTGTAGCCATGCCCACCGCAGCTGTATGTAAAGAGCCATGTGCGTGTGGATCTGTTGACAAGTTTACAAGATGGAGGCTGAAGCTCTCGCTAATGCTATCAACAGAATTTCATAAGCAGGCAGAAATATCGACAGTGGGCAATTAATGAACTCCTTCATATTGGACTATACATAACGGGAACTCCGAACTCCGAATCTGACGATGACAGATGACAACGGAATTTGATCTCCACAGTTCACTATTCTTGGGACAGTTGTCTGCAGACAGACCTTCTGCTGTGTTCTTGGGTAAGTTTTAGTGAGTTACATGTGTTGTTTACTAGGATTTTGTGTTGTTTACTTAGGATAGCCAAACAGTTATTTGTTGTTTTGTGAGTAAGGTAGATAGCGCCGTTGTTAGCATCAGTTATTAAACCACTGAAACTGCTCACCACAATTATGCCACCCCTCTCCAAAACTAATGAGATGGTGGGAGGAAGAAATAGGTTGTCAAAGATAAAACATAATGAATAAATACATTTGTTGCAGACCTACTAAACATGCAACATAGTGTAATATGTTTCATGCACCATTTTAGTGTGTTTGTGTGTACCAGCTAGCCAAACAAGTGTTAGCTAGCTAGCTAGCTTTGTTAGAGGTGTAATGGATTATAGAAAAAGTTAATGCTTTTGTAATGAACGCTAATGTTATGTGGAATCAAAAATAATGATTAATTCATTGATATGTAGATTTGCTGTAGAATAATACTGTGGATTGAAATGATTTCACTAGCCTACTTCTTACAGTACACTGAGTCTATGGAAAACCTCCACTAGCAGTGTGTCCACACCTCTGACCTGACATCTGTGTTACAGAATGAGGAGGTGAGAGGTTCTGAGAGATGACACCTTGATGAGAGTCACCAGCACTTCAGGTATTTGTCATTGTCATTGTATAAGCAATTCTATTTTGTGAAGATAGTAGTAGGCTATTTTGTAAAAGTGGTGTTGGTAACAGTGGGCAATCATTTTAAATGTATTGTCTTCTTTTTTTATTACAGCTTTGATGCCCAGATGGGATGGGAAGGAACTACGCCGAAGTCCCACTAGATGCTTTATGGACTATAATGATAAATGCATGTGCACACGGACACAACATTATTATTCTTTACCATTCTATTATTGTATTGCTCAATTGTATCTTGCCTAATTTTTTCCATTGCCATGAATTTTACTCTCTTGTACTTGTAATGGGATGTAATAAACTTTTGGCACACATGGCAATAAAAAAATCATGAATCTTGAATTATTATTATTATTGTTATTATTGTTTAGCTATTTAAACGTGTCAGCCCTGCAATTTTGTTTCCTGAGGGTTAGCTGACAACCCCACTGACAGATGACAGGTAGATAATGTTAAAGATAACGTTTTTCCCCCTCTGCCATAAGGACACTCAACACCTGACTCACTGCACTAACCCTGCCAGACGTACTGCACTTTATAAATTGTAAATATGTTCTTGTCTTGTGGTTATGTGTGTACATGTCCATGTGATAGTTATGTGCAATGTGTGTATGTTTTTTTTTGACACTGCTGTATTGAGCTGTACCGAAAACAAATTCCACCGACCTAGGTCGTGTGGTCATTAAACGATTCATTCATTAAACGATTTCAATGTATGACACATCATTTTAAAGGGTTACAATCTACCCTTTCATAATCTGGAAAAAACTCAAAAATGATTTTGCCCTACTTGCGGACCTTTTATCCATGCCCTGTCACATATCATAACAACATGCACCCACCCCAGGTGCCCAACCTGTTTGCGGTGGACGAGAAGGCGGAGATCTGCGAGCGGATGCGCGTGTTGGACCGGCAGCGCGAGCGGAACCAGCAGACGGACGGCAGCCCGCTGGCGCTGTTCAACATGTTCCTGCAGCGCTGCCGGGCGCAGCTGCACGTGGTGCTGGCCATGTCGCCCATCGGGGACACCTTCAGGAGCCGCCTGCGACGCTTCCCCGCCCTCGTCAACTGCTGCACCATCGACTGGTTCCAGGTACGGTACACACACACACACACACACACATGCACGGAGGGACTGATACACGAACGCACACACACGCACACGCACACACACACACACACACACACACACACACACATACACACCCTGCCCTCATCAACTGCTGCACCATCGACTGGTTCCAGGTACGGTATACACACACGCACACACACACATTTCAAATGCTTTATTTATGTCCACATAAATGTACAATATCTAAAGGACATAAATACTATCAGTGCATTTGACATTATGAAAACAGTCAGTTACAGTGCTGAGCCAACAACCAGTTATGCCCACACATAGGATGTTATTCACACCAAATGATAACAATGGACAGACTGAACATGCTAGGCTTTACAGTGGAGTCCTTCTACGGCTTTGCGGCAGGCCTGAATATGGAAATGACACCCTCTGAAATCAGATCCACAATTCGATCATGCCTACATATGGAGAGCCCTTTATATGCATGACAACCATTGAAGATGTGGGGCTTGTGGTCCTCAGAGCTGGCCAGAGGACGCCCTGCAGGCGGTGGCCAGCAGCTTCCTGGAGGACGTGGAGATGACAGAGGAGTGCCGGGCTGGCTGCATAGACATGTGTCAGAGCTTCCACACCTCCACCATCCTGCTCTCCGCACGCTTCCTCTCCGAGCTGCAGCGCCACAACTACGTCACCCCCACCTCCTACCTGGAGCTCATCTCCACCTTCAAGACCCTGCTGCAGACCAAGAGGGCGTAAGATATCACCTGTCTGTCTGTCTGCCTGTCTGGTCTGTCTGTCTATCTGTCTGTCTGTCAGTCAGTCTGCCTGTCTGTCTCTCTACCTCTCTATGCGTCTACCCGTCTGTCCGTCTTCTACTCGTCTCTCTACCTGTCTAAGTGTCTAACCCCCCCCTCCCCTACACTGTCTCTCTACCTGTCTAAGTGTCTAACCCCCCCTCCCCTACACTGTCTCTCCGTCTCTCTACCTGTCTCCCTCCTCACAGGGAGGTGATGCAGCTGAAGCGCAGGTACGAGGTGGGTCTGGAGAAGCTGGAGTCGGCGGCGGCGCAGGTCGCCACCATGCAGGTGGAGCTGGAGGCCCTGCAGCCGCAGCTGCGCGTGGCGTCCCGGGAGGTGGACGAGATGATGAAGGTGATCAGCCACGAGTCGGTGGAGGTGGCCAAGACGGAGAAGGTGGTGAAGGTGGACGAGGCGGTGGCCAACGAGCAGGCCACGGCGGCCAAGGCCATCAAGGACGAGTGCGACGCCGACCTCGCCATCGCCATGCCGATCCTGGAGTCGGCCCTGTCCGCCCTCAACACCCTGACCAATCAGGTTAGTTAGTCAGTCACGGAACCCTCCCCGAGAGGAGGGGAGAGGAGAGGAGGGGAAGGGAGAGGAGGGGAGGAGAGGGGAGGGGAGGAGAGGAGGGGAAGGGAGAGGAGAGGAGGGGAGATGAGAAGAGGGGAGGAGAGGAGGGGAGAGGAGAGGAGAGGAGGGGAAGGGAGATGAGAGGAGAGGAGGGAGAAGAGAGATGGGGAGGGGAGGAGAGGAGAGGAGGGGAGGGGAGGAGAGGAGAGGAGAGGAGGGGAAGGGAGATGGGGAGGGGAGGAGAGGAGAGGAAGGTAGAGGAGAAGAGGGGAGGAGAGGAGGGGAGAGGAGAGGAGGGGAGGGGAAGGGAGAGGAGGAGAGGAGAGGAGGGGAAGGGAGATGAGAGATGGGAAGGGGAGGAGAGGAGGGGAGAAGAGAGGAGGGGAGGGGAGGGGAAGGGAGAGGAGAAGAGGGGAAGGGAGAGGAGAAGAGGGGAGGAGAGGAGGGGAAGGGAGATGGGAGGAGAGGAGGGGAGGAGGGGATGGGAGAAGAGGGGAGGGGAGAGGAGAGGAGAGGAGAAAGAACAGACCTTAGTTGACCCTGTCACATGAGAGGCATACAGCTGCAGGAGAGCAGATTACAGCTACTAAACCAATCAGGTTAGTCCGCCCTGTCCTCCCCTCGTCACCTTGACCAATCAGGTTAGCCAGTCACGGACCCTCGACACCCTGACTGATGGTAGTTTCATGTTGTCTGTTACTAACACCCCCCCCTCCACCCCCACCCTCACCCCCAGGACATCACGGTGGTCAAGTCCAT
>NC_137688.1:85728577-85808577 GCF_963989245.1 Nansenia antarctica
TTTTAAAGTGTCACAGTTTGCAGGCTTGAAAATGTACATGTTTGTGCCTCAGCACTAGCTGCCATACAATCCGTCCGGACTGCCCTGGGCCCAGAACTTAGGCCTTTTCTGTGTTCAGGGCCTTGACGGCCCTGTGGTAGAAGCAGTCCTTCAGTCTGTTTGTCTTAGCGGCCGGGGTCCTGTACCTCCTGTTCGAGGGCAGCTTGACAAAGTGTACGTGCCCACGGTGGGTCGGGTCCCTGGAGATCTTGGAGGCCCTCCTGAGACAGCGTGTGTTGTACAGCTCCTCCAGAGAGGGGAGGGGGGCGCCGGTGATCTTCTGTGCTGTTCTCACGACTCTCTGTAGCGCGTTTCTCTCCGCTGTTGTGCAGCTGTGGAACCAGTTGGAGATGCCGTAGGTGAGGATGCTCTCCACTGCGCCGTGGTAGAAGGCCACCAGTATCTCCTGCTTGTTGTGTTCTTTCCTGAGGCATCTCAGGGTGTATAGCCGCTGTTGTGCCCTCTTGATGGTGCCTTTTGTGTTGTCCTTCCAGGCCAGGTCATCCCGCATGTTGTGTCCCAGGAATCGGAGGGTTGAGACTCTCTCCACGCTCTCTCCGTCGATGAGCAGGGGCTGGATCTCGGACTTTTTCCTCCTGAAGTCTACGATGAATTCCTGGGTCTTTGACTTGTTTAGCAGCAGGTTGTTAACCTTGCAGTATAGTATATTAGCCTACATTACATTACAGTCATTTAGCCGACGCTTTTATTCAAAGCGACTTACACTAATTGCATTTAACATAGGAGTGTACTGCTTTTTTAAGGCAAAATGAAGAATAGCAAACTAAAAATACAGTATAGCAATATAGCAATAGCATAGAGAAGAATAGCAAACTAACAATACAATAGGTGCTTAAGAGGGAGGATCCTGGTAGTAGGCCTACTTCTTGAAGAAGTGAGTTTTGCGGCAAAAGATATAAGGGCTATTGATTGCCTTTATAGTATGCGCTATGCCATTTGAAGTCTGGCTGCTGCGTTAATCGCATGATTTTTTTTATTTTATATCTCACTGCCTACCCAGCCAATGACCTCACTGCACGTTACTGGCCTGGGTGTGGGTGTGGGTGTGGGTGTGGGTGTGGGTGTGGGTGTGGGTGTGGGCGTGGGCCTGGGTGTGGGCCTGGGTGTGGGCCTGGGTGTGGGTGTGTGTGTGGGTGTGGGCCTGGGTGTGTGTGGGTGTGGGCTCTGGGCCTGGGTGTGGGCTCTGGGCCTGGGTGTGGGTGTGGGTGTGGGTGTGGCCGTGGGGGGGATGTCTTTAATACAATAACAATGTGACAATGATTACTTAAGACTGTATGAATGGCAAGAATGGAAGGCACCATACTCTCATGTGTGTGATAGACAGAGGTTTTACCATTACTCAGGGTTCCCGCGCTGGTCTTAAAAAGTCTTAAAGGCTACAATCTAGCAATCCAATTTATAAGGCCTTAAAAGGGCGCAAATTCCAGTTATTCGGTCTAAAAATGAGGTGCTAGGTCTTAAAAATGAGATCCTGCGAGGAAATCAGTCCGACCACACCTATTTACGCGGAAATGAATCAAGCTGGAACCCAAAAAATGCCAAGTCGCTTCCTTTTTTGTCTGTATGGCAGTGAAATCCCTAATTTCATCACCTCGAGGATAACAAAAAGCTATCATATGGTGTCGCGAATAGGTCTAAAATTATATTCAAAGAGGTCTAAAGAGGTCTAAAAAGGTCTTAAATTTGACTTGTTGAAACTTGTAGGAACTCTGATTACTGATAAGCAGAAGGTTTAGGAGCTGGGGGACCTGCTGCTTCTCCTCTCTCTGTGACAGCTTTGACCAACAGTTGAACTGACTACGGCCCCCAGGACAGACTGCTCACGTGATGTTGTCAACCTATACATGTAATCAACAGGGACCCCCTCGTTGAGCTTTTGCGATGAGACCCTATTTTTGTTGGCCAGACAATCGCTCCTTCTTGCAAGAACTAAATAAATACTGTTAAAGATTTGACAAGTCTCAGTCTCCTGGTTACAAAGTTTAGTATTCTGTGCATTTGAATCTGACAGAGTGTGTGTGTGTGTGTGTGTGTGTGTGTGTGTGTGTGTGTGTGTGTAGGGGGTGTTTAAGAAGCTGCTGTACGGCCTGTGCTTCTTCCACGCGCTGGCCCAGGAGAGGAGGAAGTTCGGCCCCATCGGCTGGAACATCCCCTACGAGTTCAACGAGACCGACCTCCGCATCTCTGTACAGCAGCTGCACATGTTCCTGGAACAGTACCAGGTACCACACACACACACACACACACACACACACACACACACACACACACACACTCTAGGCTTGGACGGTTTTTAATTTTTTGATACCAGGAAACCATCCCCAAATGAAACCTCATTTTCACACAAACCCTTTAGAAGACCACAGTCTTCAAAAACACACAACGATACTCCATCTTTACTTTTACGTGGCTGAATGTCAGTGACCTCATTGTGAACGCATGACTTCCTGCCTACACAGGAAGTGCCCTTCGAAGCCATCCACTACATGACGGGGGAGTGTAACTACGGGGGCCGCGTGACGGACGACTGGGACCGCCGCACACTGCAGACGCTCCTGTCCACCTTCTACACCCCGCGCATCCTGGACCCCCAGTACACCTTCGACCCCAGCGGCCTCTACTACGCACCCCCCGAGGGAGACGTGAGGACGCACTACACACACACACACACACACACACACACGCACGCACGCACGCAGGGACACACACAAACACACCCACACCCACACAGAGCGCTCAGGGCTGCTTTCACACACAAATGAAGACTAGATGTCTCCTCTGTGTTCTACTGAAGGTGTGATTTAGTCCTACTACACCCTGCAGGAGAATGAATGAATGAATGAATGAATGAATGAATGGTCTTTATTGTCATTGCTACAGTACAGGTACCAAACAACGAAATTTAGGAGGGGTGGCTCCCCTGGTGTTAGGAAAGAAAAAAAAAACTTTAAAAAAACACTTTAGAAAAAACACAAGAAGGGAAGGAGCTGGTTTACATAAATAAAGGCTATGTACACTATCCACTATACTATACTGTACAGATAGACGATTAGGGTTGTCATATTGCACATAGTGTTATTTCACATTTATTTAAAGTGTCGCAGTTTGCAGGCTTGAAATGTACATATTTTCGAGGGCAGCCGGGTAAAGTGTTGGTAGGGCAGCCGGGTAAAGTGTTCGTACCCAGGGTGGGTTGGGTCCCTGGAGATCTTGGAGGCCTTCCTGAGACAGCGTGTGTTGTACAGCTCTTCCAGAGAGGGGAGGGGGGCGCCGGTGATCTTCTGGGCTGTTCTCACGACTCTCTGTAGCGCATTTCTCTCCGCGGTTGTGCAGCTGGAGAACCAGTTGCAGATGCCGTAGGTGAGGATGCTCTCCACTGCGCCGCGGTAGAAGGTCACCAGTATCTCCTGCTTGCTCTGTTCCTTCCTGAGGACTCTCAGGATGTATAGCCGCTGTTGTGCCTTCTTGATGGTGGCTTTTGTGTTGTCTCACCAGGAGGTCACATGACCAGGTCCTGGTGAGAGAGAGCTATAGTCATTTCATTTATTTGTGAACTCAAGACCAGATTTAGTCTATGCACAATTTTATTTGGCATTTCTCTCCCCTGCAATTCTATTCATGAGCTTTCATTTAGTCATTATTATAAATGTCAGGGCTGCTCTTCAATGAACATCATTACATGACTGTCCCTCCCTGTCAGTGTCTGCTGCTGTCACCTACTGTCTCTGCTACAGGAGAACAAGTCTCTCAATCTACCCTCCTCTCCTCCCCTCTCCTCCCCTCCCCTCCCCCCCTCCCCCCTCCTCCCCTCCCCCCTCCCCTCTCCTCCCCTCTCCTCCCCCCTCCCCTCCCCTCCCCTCTCCTCCCCCCTCCTCTCCTCCCCTCTCCTCCCCTCTCCTCCCCTCCCCTCCCCTCTCCTCCCCTCTCCTCCCCTCCCCTCCCCTCTCCTCCCCCCTCCTCCCCTCCCCCCTCCCCTCTCCTCCCTCCAGTATAACAGCTACATAGACCCCTCCCCTCTCCTCCCTCCAGTATAACAGCTACATAGACTACAGTGATAACCCCTCTCCTCCCTCCAGTATAACAGCTACATAGACTCCTCCCCTCTCCTCCCTCCAGTATAACAGCTACATAGACTACACCAAGGCGCTGCCTCTCAACCCGTCTCCTGAGATCTTTGGGATGAACGCCAACGCTGACATCACCAAGGACCAATCAGAGACCCAGCTGCTGTTCAACAGCATCCTGCTGACACAGGTACACACACACTCACACACACACACACACATAGACACTCACATACACTCACACTCACACACACACACACATAGACACATAGACAGGTGAGGTGTAGAGAGAGAGAGACAGGTGATGAAGAGGTAGTGAGACAGTTTAGGTGTAGAGAGAGAGAGACAGGTGATGAAGAGGTAGTGAGACAGTTTAGGTGTAGAGAGAGAGAGACAGGTGATGAAGAGGTAGTGAGACAGTTTAGGTGTAGAGAGAGAGAGACAGGTGATGAAGAGGTAGTGAGACAGTTTAGGTGTAGAGAGAGAGAGACAGGTGATGAAGAGGTAGTGAGACAGTTTAGGTGTAGAGAGAGAGAGACAGGTGATGAAGAGGTAGTGAGACAGTTTAGGTGTAGAGAGAGAGAGACAGGTGATGAAGAGGTAGTGAGACAGTTTAGGTGTAGAGAGAGAGAGACAGGTGATGAAGAGGTAGTGAGACAGTTTAGGTGTAGAGAGAGAGAGACAGGCGATGAAGAGGTAGTGAGACAGTTTAGGTGTAGAGAGAGAGAGACAGGTGATGAAGAGGTAGTGAGACAGTTTAGGTGTAGAGAGAGAGAGACAGGTGATGAAGAGGTAGTGAGACAGTTTAGGTGTAGAGAGAGAGAGACAGGTGATGAAGAGGTAGTGAGACAGTTTAGGTGTAGAGAGAGAGAGACAGGTGATGAAGAGGTAGTGAGACAGTTTAGGTGTAGAGAGAGAGACAGGTGATGAAGAGGTAGTGAGACAGTTTAGGTGTAGAGAGAGAGAGACAGGTGATGAAGAGGTAGTGAGACAGTTTATGTGTAGAGAGAGAGAGAGACAGGTGATGAAGAGGTAGTGAGACAGTTTAGGTGTAGAGAGAGAGAGACAGGTGATGAAGAGGTAGTGAGACAGTTTAGGTGTAGAGAGAGAGAGACAGGTGATGAAGAGGTAGTGAGACAGTTTAGGTGTAGAGAGAGAGAGACAGGTGATGAAGAGGTAGTGAGACAGTTTAGGTGTAGAGAGAGAGAGACAGGTGATGAAGAGGTAGTGAGACAGTTTAGGTGTAGAGAGAGAGAGACAGGTGATGAAGAGGTAGTGAGACAGTTTAGGTGTAGAGAGAGAGAGACAGGTGATGAAGAGGTAGTGAGACAGTTTAGGTGTAGACAGAGAGACAGGTGATGAAGAGGTAGTGAGACAGTTTAGGTGTAGAGAGAGAGAGACAGGTGATGAAGAGGTAGTGAGACAGTTTAGGTGTTTATGTAAGTATCCCCAACTTAAATAAATCTGAACCAGTGTCTTAACTTTTCATCCAGGGAGATCCTCTTCAAATAGCTAAATAACTAATTAACTCCCTAACTAACTAACCCACCCGCCCCCCCCCCCCCCACACACACACAGTCCCGTTCGTCGGGCGGGGACGCCAAGTCGTCAGATGACATGGTGTACGAGGTGGCCGAGGACGTCCTGGGGAAGCTCCCTCCGGACTTCGACATCGAGGCGGCCATGCGGCGCTTCCCCACCTGCTACAGCCAGAGCATGAACACGGTGCTGGTGCAGGAGATGGGCCGCTTCAACGTCCTGCTGGCCTCCATACGAGACTCTGCCCTCAGCATCCAGAAGGCCATCAAGGTAGGCTCACACACATTCTAAATGCTTTATTTATGTCCACATAAATACAAAGTGCATTAAGGACATGAACACTATCAGTGCAGTCATCAGTTCATTGGGAGTCATTCATTTACGTTTGTGACTGTACAGCAACCATCGTACACATCCAATATTAACACAGAGGATGTTTCAGATGTGGGTTAACCGATACAACAGCATTACTGTAACACAGTATCTACTCTAAGGGTACAAAAAGCAACACCGTCTCCATATTGAGCGGCTACCGATAATAGCAGATATTGTGTTAGCACCTTGTGTTTAGACACACACACACACACACACACACACACACACACACACACACACACAAAGCAGCACAAAATGTCTTATTGAAATAACAATGTTCTCCTACACTCTGTGTGTGTGTGTGTGTGTGTGTGTGTGTGTGTGTCAGGGTCTGGTGGTGATGTCGGGGGAGCTGGAGGAGGTGGTTAACAGCATCCTGAAGGGTCGTATCCCGGCGATGTGGATGAAGAGGTCCTACCCCAGCCTGAAGCCCCTCGGATCCTACGTCAACGACTTCCTGGACCGCCTCCGCTTCCTGCAGGTCCCTCACACACACACACACACATCCATAATAACGTACCCACACACACCTCATAACACACACATACGCACATTGAATTGCCCCTGTTGTATGAAATGTGCTATACAAATAAACTTGCCTTGCCTTGCCGTGTGTGTGTGTCTGTGTCTCTGTGTGTGTGTCTCTGTGTGTGTGTGTGTGTGTGTGTGTGTGTGTCTCTGTGTGTGTGTCTCTGTGTGTGTGTGTGTGTGTGTGTGTGTGTGTGTGCCCCCCCCCCCAGGCGTGGTATGAGGAGGGGACCCCCGCGGTGTTCTGGATGTCGGGGTTCTTCTTCACGCAGGCGTTCCTGACGGGCAGCCAGCAGAACTACGCCAGGAAGCACCGCATCCCCATCGACCTGCTTGGCTTCGACTTCCTGGTCCTGGACGACAAGGAGTACCGTCAGCCCCCTGACGATGGTGGGGGAGGGGGGGGTCAGGGGGTCGTTGTTACCCGATAAACAAAGAGTCCAAAAGACGTCCTCAGGGAAGCCGGAATGTGGGTTCAGATGACGTCTTTCGTCTTCTGTAGTCCATAAGACGTCCTAAAGACGTCATCTGGACGTCCTAGAAAGACGTCATCTGAACCCACATTCTGGCTTCCCTGAGGACGTCTTTTGGACTCTTTGTTTACTGGGTAGGATTTTGAAACATCAGGGGCTTAGCCCAGCTCACGTGGGAGGCGGGGGGTGGGTAGCCGAGTTTTTGAATGATAGGTGGTAGCTTGCGCTAAATGGACGGCGATGGGGTAGCTAGACTTTCCTAGCTTTAGTTGGGGAGGATGGAGGGAGGAGGAGGAGGGATGAGGAGGAGGGATGAGGAAAGAGAGGGAGATATACAGTGAAACAGAACAGAGAAGGGGTAGAGGAAGACAGTTGGTCAGACACTCTCTGTCAGGTGTGTATCTGGTGGTGTGTGTGTGTGTGTGTAAGAGAGAGAGACAAATGTACATCCTGTATATCAGAGAGAGTTGATGTGTGCGCGTGTGTGTGCAGGTATTGTATGTGTGATTGTGTATATCTCTCTCTGTCAGGCGTGTATCTGATGGTGTGTGTGTGTGTGTGTGTGTGTGTGTGTGTGTGTCAGGTGTGTACATCCATGGGCTGTTTGTGGACGGTGCTCGCTGGGACAGGAAGACCAAGCTGCTGGCAGAGTCCTTCCCTAAGGTCCTGCATGACCCCATGCCTGTGGTAGGACCCCCCCCCCCCCACACACACACACACACACACACACACACACACACACACACACACACACACACACACACACACACACACACACACACACACACACTCAAACACACAGTTTACCCTCAGAGCTGGAGGTGCTCTCTCCCTCCCTCACCCATCCTCCCTCCGTCTCTCTCCCTCCTCCCTCCACACCCCCCCCCCCCCCCTCCACCCCCCTCCAGATGTGGTTGAAGCCTGTGCGGAGGGGGGAGGTACCTGAGAGGATGTGCTTCCTGTCTCCCGTGTACAAGACCAGCGAGCGGCGCGGGACGCTCTCCACCACGGGACACTCCACCAACTACGTCATCGCCATGACGCTCAACTCCGACGTCCCCGCGGACCACTGGATCAAGAGGGGCGTGGCGTTGCTATGCCAACTCAACTCCTAGACGCTCCGCCGCGGTCACACTCTTATTAAACATGAATGATGTTAACATCTGACAGAGTCTGATTATTATTATTATTATTATTATTATTATATCCGTAAGCTTATTATGTGTTTACGTGCTTATGAGTGAGAGGAGGAGACACAGAGGGAAATACAAAAGAAACACAACACAACAGGACGTGGCACGTAACACAGGCTCTCTCTCTTCTTGGTCTTAGTTAAAAGTCTAGCGGCAGAATTCCTTCACCTTGCCTATTAGAGCCCTCTTAGGGCAGGAGGTGATGTCGAAAAATTATGCGTTACCACCACCACCAATTGGACAGGCGTGATTGGCCAACCTCAGAACATAGGCGGGTTTAGACATTGTCACAGTTGCCCATCCCTCAGTGCGGGTACACGAGATGGATTGTGGGATCAGCTGAGCTTTTAACAAAATTGCAATTTGAAAGGAAAACATAACATGTGCCAGCACCGTACGACCCAACCGTGTGAAAACTACTTAACGAGGAGGAGGCCTGTCTGTCATTTGTCTTAGCAGTGTTTGTGCTCGGGAAAGCGTGAAACGAAGAGCGTTTGGAATATTCCCAAAGCACACAATATTCATACGATGTTCAGCGACTGGGATAATCAAAGGGCATGAAACAAGACTGTCTACAATCAGAGGGACTGACAGAAAGAAACTAACTGATAAGCTACCAACGGCGGTAAAACCATAAAAGCATAAAGCTTAGCATTAAAAAAGAATTTGGTAACAGATGGGAGGACAGAGAGGTGAAATACAAGATGCAGCAGGTGCACAATTTGGATAAAGAGCCAGTCTGTAATATCATCCACAGCAGACAAAAAAACAAACATTGCAACACAGCTCAAATTCTACTCAAACTTGCTTAAGTTTGCTGCCAGGTTACATTTTCATACACATGTACTGCAATGTCACCTGCTGATATTTCTGAGAAGAGAAGCTTGACAGCTACAGCTGCAGCTGCACAGGATGTTTCTGGGGGGGGACGGGGACCAGGGGGGGGACACCCGAGTAAACAAAGAGTCCAATAGACGTCCTCAGGGAAGCCGGAAGTTGGGTTCAGATGACGTCTTTCTGTCTTTTTTGACGCACCTGACTAACCAGACACCTCTTAAGCCAATTGTCCCATATACATCACTTCATCAGCTGGGTATTCTATCCAGTACCAACGTCAAAAGTGTATAGTGTACAAGCAGCAACGCTCCAGCAGAGGGTGCCACTGTCAAACAGGAACAATGGAAGTGGGTCCTAACATTGAGATATACACCTATACTCTGTATAGTCCATGTGTTGTGATAATGATGACACAGGGGAAGGGTGACAGGATGATGAACAAGGTGTAAACTGAGACTGGACACAACCCATCATACCGCAGATTTATCAAATGTGACAGCAGCTGGTAAGTCAAGGTAAAAAAAAAATATTTTTAACATATTATGAAAGTACAGATTGTAAGCTTTCAAATGATGCGTCATACAGATAATTGAAATCTGAAATAAGTAGAATTTGAAGAAGATATGCATATTTGAATGTTGATACACCTCAACCGAAATAACAGAGAAAATCCCCATTCAAAGATTCCAATTTCCCTTTCAGTTTTGTCTTGAAAAAAACACTCAAAGTAAGGAAGCAGAGATTGTCAGCTAGTTCGGTAAGTAATGCCAGCTATAGCTAGAAGCGATTTTCAATAAAAAGGTGTCAAAAGATTGTTTCACTTGGATTGTATGGAGGATTATATTTCACCCTGGGCACTAACTTTACAAACAGGCCAGCCACGTCATATACTGTAGCTCAATACGCTATAAGATACATCACTGCATGTGACAAGAGCTATGAAAATGTTATTTAGATATACAATCTTTCTTATTCTGCTAGAATTGGGCTTCATTGGTAATACCATAATGGCATATTTACAGTACATGGACAGTGGATTGAAGCATTTGAAATGTCTGTTTTGTATAGTATAGTTGGACATGTTTTTTTTTCCAGGTGAGAGTAATGTCAAAATGACATTATCTGACTGCATTGCCCACAGCAATCCAAAATTCAATTATAATTATGTTATAAATTGATATGGATCAATTTATACCTCTTATTAGATTATAAATACTCTGGTTGTTATGTTTGCCTTTTGGTTGACAGCAAAAGGGAGAGAGGAGGATAGAGAGGGAGAGAAGGAGAGAGAGCAGGATGGTGTCGGCACACCAAAGAGAGAGAGAGCAAGAACCAGGTGAGAAAGTGGACAGGTAGTCAAGACCACATAAGTAAGTAGCCTTGAGAACCGATGGTTCTGGAGCCTAATGGCCCATAGGGCAGGAGCCTATCTCCTGTTTCCGTAGCGTGAGGCGGCTTAATGTACAAGTTAGTACACCCCCTGGACATGACGCTGGTATGTCGCAGGGTCTTACCCCCTGGGGGGGGGGGGGTCCATGCCACGGTCCATGCCACCCCCCCAAGGCAGCAAACCTAGGGGAAACACTGATTCTTACTACACATTCAGGTCATGACATGAACCGTTCTTACTACACATTCAGGTCATGACATGAACCGTTCTTACTACACATTCAGGTCATGACATGAACCATTCTTACTCCACATTCAGGTCATGACATGAACCATTCTTACTCCACATTCAGCAAGACTTGCTCCAGTGTGGCTGTGAATGGGCTCGCTCCCTCGCTCGCTCTGCTGCACCCCCCCCACACACACACACACTGTTAACTTCGGTGCTAATTTTAGGCCTAGGTGAAATAAAACAATTCGCAATAGTTGGGACATTTTTAAGAGTGGCCGTATGTCTGGAGTCTTTGCCTTGCTTAATGTTTCGCTTGGCAGAGCCACTCAGGTGTCGTCTGTACATTTGGATTTCTTCGTTGATAGTTTGGCGGCACTGCGTCATCGCGCACTTGTCTGTGACTGGGGGGGGGGGGGGGGGGGGGGGGGCACTTACACCGAACTCGCAATTATTTATCTTTTTATACACGATAGCCGAAATATAACCGTTAGTTTTGTACCTGTGTGGATGACTTCCAGTAAATATAGCCTATATTTTAAAAATGTGCCCAAAATATTTTAAAGGTCTCTTCATTGTCCGAATAATTTGGTGCCCCCCCATTGGCTGGTGCCCCAGGGCGTTCACCCGATGCAATATAATATATTATATAATATAATAATATACAATATAATATATGGATAATATAATATAATATAATAATAATAATAATAATAATAATAATAATAATAATTATAATATATAATATATGGATAATCCTGGCTTGCTCCCCTCCCCCAAGGACTGAGTCCTTTGATTGATTGATTGAAAACTTTATTAGAAGATTTGCAGAAGTAGGTACATGAAAGTACATATTACATACAAGGTCAACTAACAGGATAAAAACCCAAGAAAGCCACTGGCTTATTTCAATTGGGGTCCTTGATTCTCAATTCATCGTTACATGTAAGACAGACAAAAAAAGCTAGTACTATCTACAAGATAATACAGACAAATAACTATTACTATCTACAAGATAAACACACATCCATCATGGGAAGAACAATACAACAAAACATAAGGTATGTACAGCGGGTAGGACAGGTGGGGACATACACCACAGGTGGGGGCGGGGGACAAAACACAAAGTATGTACAGTGGGTAGTTCGGGTCTTTTAATCTGATTTTTGATTTAGAGGGTCCAGTTACGGATTGCAGCCTCCTGTAAATGTTTTTTGAGAGTGGTTTTGAAGGTGGGCAGTGTTTTGCACTCCTTTAAGATTATAGGAAGGGCGTTCCACATTTTTACTGCATAGTTTGCAAACGAGTTTAACCCCTTGTTTGTGGTGCAACGCGGTTGAACGTGGTTCGTGGAGCTTCCTCTGGTGTTGTATGTGTGGACGTTGTTCACTTTTTGGAAGTATGTTGACAGGTACTTGGGTGTCTTTGTGGTGTAGCGTATCTTGAAGACCAGGCCCAGTGCAAGCTGCTGCACTCTGTCAACTACTCGTAGCCAATCAAGGCTCAAAAAATGAGCAGCGGTTAGATGTGTCCTAGGGTTGAGGCCTAGCAGAAGCCTAACCAGTTTATTTTGGGCTGTCTGGAGTCTTGTTTTATGGGCCTTTGTGGTTCTATAGTACCATGATGTTACGGCATAGTCGAAGTGACATTGAATGAGAGCTCCTGATAGGGTCCTCAGTGTGTTTTTACTGACAAGTGAGGATATCCTGTACAAGAATCTAGTTCTATGGTTAACTTTTTTGATTACTTTTGCTGCCATTTTATCTCCGGAAAGATTTGCCTCTAAGATGGAGCCCAGGTATGTAATATCCTCTTTTCTTGTGATATTAATGTTACCCACTTTTATTTTAAAATGTTCAGCCTTTCTGAGTTTAGATGGGGATCCGTATAGGATGGTTTCAGTTTTACCTAGGTGTATTGATAGTTTATTGTCAGCTAGCCAGATGCAGATTCTACTCAGTTCAGTGCTTAGCGCTTTTTCCACCTGCAATATGTCCCTGTCAGAGACCAGCAGAGCCGAGTCATCCGCGAACAGGAACAAATTGCAATCACATGCTGATGACATGTCATTCACATATATTAGGAACAGTAAAGGTCCCAAAATGCTTCCTTGTGGAACGCCGCAGGTCACTGGGAGGGGGGGGGACAGTGTTCCGTTCACACTAACCACCTGTTCCCTCCCCTCTAAGTAGGATTGCATCCAGCTCACCGATGTTCTATCGAACCCAATTGCTTTCAGTTTATCTAACAATATGTGGTGATCTACTGTGTCGAAAGCCTTCTGGAGGTCCAGCATGACCATGCCGCAGTACTTGCCCGAGTCCACCTCATGGTTGATGTGGTCGTTCAAATAGAGAAGGCATGTGTCAGTGGAATGGGATGTTCTGAATCCTGATTGAAATTCATACATCAGCTTTTTTTCGGTAAGGTACCTATCGACCTGTTCATAAACTATTTTTTCCATAAGTTTCGAGATGGAATTAAGAATAGAAACAGGTCGGTAGTTGCCTGGGTCTAATTTGCTTCCTTTTTTATACAGTGGGGTTACCCTTGCTATTTTAAAGTCAAGGGGGACGTGTCCCTGTTTGATGGAGAGGTTTATTATGTGGGTGATGATTGGGGTAATGGAGGCAGCTGAGTCTTTTAGAAATCTGGCTGGAATATTGTCATGGCCCGTGGCCTTTTCTGAGTGTAGAGCGCCTAGCTTTTTAAACACCTCATCGTTTGACACCATGGAGAGTTTAAAATCATCATTGCGTACACCCAGTTTATTGTAGAACTCACGGATGTGCTCTACACCATAACGCCCTGAGTGGGGTGGTAGATTGTTAACTAATTTAGTGGCTATGGTTGTAAAGAAAGTGTTTAAGCACTTAGCCACATCCAGCTTGTCTGTAAGGAGAGAATCACCAGATTTGATGCTGATGTTTGTAGACCTGGTTTTGAGTTTTTGACTGCAACCTAGTTGGCTATTAAGTAGCTTCCAAAGGTCACGTGGTTTGTTTAAGTTTTCTTCGATTTTGTTATCGAGGTATTCTTTCTTAGCAGATTTGGTCATGGTAATTACCTGATTGCATAGTTTGTTGCATTGTTTTTTAATTTTCTCAAAGTGGGTTTTGTGATCTTCGTTTAAGTGTTTCACTAATTTTGATTTGCATTTTTGAACTTCAGAGCATTTTAGGTCTCTGACTTTCATAGCATTTAGAATGTCCTTCTGGGAGAAGGACCTGGTTATTAACGGGAGGAGGGCAAAGCGACAGGGCCAACCTCCTAACGCTGTCCTCCCGGGCTTAGATAAGTTCGTTTGAAACAGTTTAGATACAGAAACTATTAATATAGTTAGATAAGTTCGTGGAGGACACGTGGGGGGGAACCACTCGCAGGCAGGGCGCCGGTGAAGGCGTTCCTGCCCTTTACCAGAGTACCTCTGAACTACAGCGGTAGAATCAATCAATCAAGGACCCCAATTGAAATAAGCCAGTGGCTTTCTTGGGTTTTTATCCTGTTAGTTGACCTTGTATGTAATATGTACTGTCATGTACCTACTTCTGCAAATCTTCTAATAACGTTTTCAATCAATCAATCAATCAATCAAAAGAATGACAGTTTAATCGTTTTTTTAGACTCGGATCTATTAATTCAACAAGGGACACAACACTTTCTCCATATTGTCAGGGTATTTGAGCCTCGGAAAAGCGCTATATAAATATAATTTATTATTATTATTATTTCTCCATTTCGAAGACAGCGCCTCAGCCAACGTCGGACCCGGAAACACGTCACGATTTAACAAGCGGATATGGATAATCCGGGTTTGCTCCCCTCCCCCAAAGACTGAGGCCTTCTGGGAGAAGCACCTGGTTTACATGAGGAGGGCGAAGCAACAGGGCCAACCTCCTAACGCTGTCCTCACTTTCTGTTGTTAACTAGCTAGCAAGCACTTTGAAACAGTTTAGATACAGAAACTATTAATATAGTTAGATAACTATTGACACGTTCAGAAAACTATTAATATAGTTAGATAAGTTCGTGGAGGACACGTGGGCGGAACCACGCGCAGGCAGGGCGCCGGTGAAGGTGAAGGCGTTCCTGCCCTTTACCGGAGTGGAGGGGCTCGCGGAGGGGATGACCGACGGCTCTCCGCCGCTCGAACCAGCGCTGGCGGCCTACTCGGTACCGGGGTCCAGCCGCCTGGTCGGTGCCGAAAAAACCTACGCTGCCCTCCCAACCACCGTGACGGGCTTAACGCCACCCTGGTGGACAAGAGCGACGCTCTCGGTGAGCAGACAGCGGCGGCCGTCGGCGGATAACATCGCCGTGTTCAACGTGTTCAACGCCGCCATTGCGAAAATCACCACAGACCGACCCGACGGTCTGTCTGCAGCGGAGGCTCGTAGTGCTGGCGAATGTGAAACGAATGAAAGTAACGAATTATACAATTACAAACGATTTTCCCCCTCAACTCTTTCATGAAACAACCATGGCTGACACCACACCTACCGAGAAGACAGCGACGGTGAGTTTCATTCATTTTCATTTCACATCTTTACCTCAGCGATGTCCGAGCTAGCTATTATAGCTAGCTATTCTGAACTCTGCAACTCTACATCGGAGCCATAGTGACGATGTACCCAGTGGCGTGCAGTCAGGTGAGGCAGGGTAGGCAGTGCCTCACCCAGGCATTTAAGAAAGAAAAAGAATATCAGTCTTTAAAAAAATATATATATATTTTTTTTTTTATTATTTTTTTATTTAACTCATTATTCCTAACTTTAATGTGTTAAAATAAAAATAAATGATGTAAAATGTGTTGTTATAAAAATATAATGCATGCCCTGGCACCAGGAGAGTTTGCTCCCAAAGCTAGCTGATTGCTGATTGCTGGCGAGAGGCACCTGTGTGTGCGCGAGAGGCAGACTGTGCTTGTGCTTCTGTGCTATGCGAAGTGATAGACCAACGGTTTCGTAGGTTTGCGCATGCGTAGTCTGTTCTCACATTGTCTTCATTGATGGACGTTGAGGCACCGTGCAGGCTGCCTCTGACAGCATGATTCACAGTTTGCGTTTGGCTTGCCGTAGCGGCATTCCTCTGCTGTTCGCGCCGCGGTCAAGAATGAGCATTTCGGGGGAACGACGAGAGCAGTAGCTCCATCAATCGTGGGAATTATGTCGAACTTTTACATTTGATGGCAGAAAAGGATGAGAAATTAGCCGCACATTTGCCTACGCATGTTACATATGCTTAAGATAATAGGCTATTGCGTGCCGGTTCAAATGCTGTAAATCCTGTGTTGTTGATGCAGGTGAATGTATATTGTCATTGAGCTGTTTTGCGTGCTGCTGTAAATCCTGTTGAGATGCAGGTGAATGTAGGCAATGCAGGCTGTTGCGCTACGCTATGTGTAGTTATGAGATAACAATACATAACATTTTTTACCAGCTATTTGATAGTATAGTATATATGGGCTATGTGATTGACTTTATAGTATAGTATATTAGCCTACATTACATTACAGTCATTTAGCCGACGCTTTTATTCAAAGCGACTTACAATAATTGCATTTAACGTAGGAGTGTACTGCTTTTTTAAGGCAAAATGAAGAATAGCAAACTAAAAATACAGTATAGCAATATAGCAATAGCAATAGCATAGAGAAGAATAGCGAACTAACAATACAATAGGTGCTTAACAGGGAGGATTCTGGTAGTAGGCCTACTTCTTGAAGAAGTGAGTTTTGAGCCTGCGTTAAAAGATATAAGGGCTATTGATTGTCTTTATAGTATGCGCTATGCCATTTGAAGTCTGGCTGCTGCGTTAATCGCATGTTTTTTTTTTTATAGCTCACTGCCTACCCAGCCAATGACCTCACTGCACGTTACTGGATGTACCTGGCCCAGGGCGTCGCGGTCTGTGGGGGTCGCCTGGTGTACCTGGCCCAGGGCGTCGCGGTCTGTGGGGGTCGCCTGGTGGCCAAACGCGGTGGTGCAGCAGCGAGATTTGGCGACCTTCACTGACAGGTCTATCCGGGCATATCGGTTACCGCCCCCTCGCTCCTGGCCTGTGACGCAGTACCCAGCTGTCTTCCTCAACGTCTTATTCCAAGTGAGTGACATGTTTGTAGGGAGATTCTTGCTGTCAAAGGCACTTGTATTGTATAGCTGGCAAACGCGGTGGTGAACCGAATGGGGAGACCGCTTTTTATGAAAACTTATGGGAATTCGAAGCGTGGGTTTCCCCTGACAACCGAAAACTAATCTTTGGCTCCACCACCACCTCCTCCGACGCCTCCTTTGCGGAGCCGCCCAGCCCAGGTCCCGGGGGGGAAGAGTCTGTCAGCTCCTAGCCCCAGCTCGCTGTGCATGTTCGACACAGGAGAGTAACCATACCACTGCTCCCAATGTGGGAAGAGTTTCAGTCAAGCAGGACAACTAACGATTCATCAGAGAGCACACACAGGAGAGAAACCATACCACACCACCCTCTACCACCCTCCCATCACCCTCTACCACCCTATACCACCCTATACCACCTTATACCACCCTCTACCACCCTCCCATCACCCTCTACCACCCTATACCACCCTATACCACCCTATACCACCCTCTACCACCCTCCCATCACCCTATACCACCCTATACCACCCTATACCACCCTATACCACCCTATACCACCATATACCACCCTATACCACCCTATACCACCATATACCACCCTCCCATCACCCTATACCACCATATACCACCATATACCACCCTATACCATCACCCTATACCACCCTATACCACCCTCCCATCACCCTATACCACCCTATACCACCCTATACCACCCTCCCATCACCCTCTACCACCCTATACCACCCTCTATCACCCCCTATCACACTCTACCACCCCCTACCATTCCTCAACACCTCCATCCAGAGCCATGAGGTCAGCTGACCAACTGTTTCTGGAGGGCCTGTTTCCCTAGGACCAAACTAAAAACTAAAAACCAGAGGGTTTCTCCAAAGCCGCCCCTATAGGCTCTGGAACAGCCTCCCCCTCCACACCAGGTCCGCCCAGAGCATCGAGGCTTTTGAGGTGAGCCTGCCTCCCGACACTGCACTTTTATTTTTATTTGTATTGCACCTTGTTTTTAGTGTATTTTATCTATTTTAACTGTTGTTTTACCACTGCTTGTTTTACCAGTGTTTTCTCTTTTTATCTGTTCAGCACTTTGGGCGGCTGTTTGTGGTTGTAAATGTGTGCTATATAAATAAACGTTACTTATATAAATAAATGTTACTTATGAAGAATGACATGTTTGTAGGGAGCTTTGCTGTCAAAGACACTTGTATTGTATAGCTGGCAAACGCGGTGGTGCAGCAGCGAGCGGCAGATGTGGCTGTCTCTCACCCTGACTTGGTAATCAGTCTATGACTTACAAAACATCAAACTCTTCGCAAACAGTATATGATGGAGTGCAGTCAGCGTACGTATCTGGAACTGGTATACAACAGAATTGTAGGAAGATCATTCTACTTATGCTGTGTCAGATTTCCTACAACACCTCCATGTTGGTCTCGACCAGGAGACATTTTTTTTTTTTTTGTAAGATTTTATTTTCATTTTCCATTTTCTTTTTACACAAAACATTATACACACATTACTTGACAAACATCACAATACATCACAACTTGACAAACATCACAACTAGAGATGCTCCGATCAGGGTTTTTGGTGCCGATCACCGATCACCGATCACTGGAACCAGTGATCTGCCGATCCGATATCACCGATCACCGATCACAGCGTCGAAAATGGCAATTGAAGCTTTTTTTTTTTTCTTCTTCTTCTTTCCTAGCACCAGGGGAGCCACCCCTCCTAAATTTCGTTGTTTGGTACCTGTACTATAGCAATGACAATAAAGACCATTCATTCATTCATTCATTCTATTTATTGTGTAGCATTAATTATGTTTTTAATTATTCTTAATTATTTTTAATTATGTTTTTAATTATTCTTATAATTCTTAATTATACCATTGATATTGTATATTAAGTATTCAAATGAAATTAGGAGATGAGAAAGTATCATGAATTGACAACCATCTGTGACCCAGGGAATTCTTGAGAGTGAAGCACCACTTTAGTCAGCTCAAAGTTTGCGTTGATAAACTGCGCAGTCAGGCTCAGCATAGACACAGGACTGACACTCGAACTCCAAATGTCAGTCGTGAAGCTGATTGACGCGATGTTGTCCTTCACTAGGCTCCCGATGTATGTGTAGACAGTGTTATATAATTCCGGCAGGCAAACATCAGTGAAATATTTTCGCCCCGGCAGCGTATAGCGTGGATCCAGGCAGGAAACAAGGCGTTTGAACCCGGCGTCTTCCACAACAGACAGGGGCTGCTGATCAAGGCATATGAATTCTATTACTTTCGCATTTATTTCCTTTCGTTTCTTGTGGTCGTTGCCGTATGGTTGCTGTCGTTGCAATGTCTCGGTAACAGTAAGCTGAGTGAGTGGTGTCGAACGTTCTTTCGACGACTCTTTCTCTCTGGCCTTAGTGCTCGCCAATGTATTAAACTCGTTATATTCCTTCGTGTGACAAGCCTTCAAATGCCGTATTATATTCGTTGTATTGAAAGACCTTGCGTGCGTTCCTCCCCGAGGTATTTCTTTTGAACAGGCATTACAAACGGCATATTTGTTGTCTCTTTCCGACACGGTGTAATATTTCCAGACTGGCGACGCCATTTTGGAAACTGATCGGTCGGGTTTGATCGGCCGTTTTGAGAACTCCGATCAAAACCGATCAAGGCCATATCGGCCGATACCGATCAGCGCCGATCAGATCGGAGCATCACTAATCACAACACATCTCAAATTGACATACATCACAACGCATCACAGCTTGACATACCTCACAACACATCACAACTTGACATACATCACTACACATCACAACTTGACATACATCACACACATCACAGCTTGACATACATCACAACACATCACGACTTGACATACATCACAACACATCACAACTTGACATACATCACAACACATCACAACTTGACATACATCACCACACCTCACAGCTTGATATACATCATAACACATCACAACTTGACAAACATCACAACACATCACACCTTGACAAACATCACAACACATCCTAACATCCCAAAGCCCCACTTCCTTTTTTTTTTAAAACTGTCTAAAGTCTATCCCAGTTTACCCCCTATACTTTATCTAACTAATAATTCTAATGCATACTCAAATTAATCTCTTAGTACTATGTTTCTTGCACTATCTTTACGTCTTAGCTAAGGCCTTCACTATCTCTCCCCATATCTTTTCAAACTGATCTTTCTTATTATTGTCTATGGCTAAATTCTTCTCTATATTGGTATAATAAAGAATTTCGTTTTTCCATTGTTGTAGTGTTGGAGGTTTAATTGATTTCCAACTTCCAAGTATTAGTTTTTTAAATATAATTGATGAGTACATAATTATCCACCCCCTAGGGTATCTTACTGTGGCTACATCCTGGAAAAGACAGATTGACCAGGAGACATTTTTGGTGCTTTACCAAGAAGTTTTGTTTCTACTCAGCTGTTGTAGTATATTTTTGTACCATATTTTGTATGTGATTTGTATTTATTTGTATTCCTGGCGGATGGATGACAGACCCAGCCTGAACCAGCAGACACAAAGTGTTTTAAAGTGTTTTAAAGTGTTTTAAAGTTTTAAAGTGTTTTAAAGTGTTTTAAGGTGTTTTATCTTAAAGTGTTTTATCTTAGAGAGTGTGTGTAGGAGATCTTAGAGAGTGTGTGTAGGATGTCTGAGGGCCAGACAGGAGAGGCGTCTCTCTCTCCTGATGTACCTGGCCCAGGGCGTCGCGGTCTGCGGGGGTCGCCTGGTGGCCAAACGCGGTGGTGCAGCAGCGGCAGATGTGGCTGTCTCTCACCACCATGACCGGGGCGGACCGGACGGCCCTACTGAATGCTCCAATAGAGAGACAAGGGCTATTCGGTCCCGCCATACATGGACACCATGACGAAGCGCCTGGCCGCGATGGAGGAGGCTAAGAGGCACCATCTCACACAGTTATATCACTAACTATAATAGAAAATTAGCCAACAAAGTTCAGACGATGGAGACCCTCCGGCAGTAGAGGTAGAGCATGCCGCGTTGAGCTACGTGACGACCATGGCCGAAAATCAATCTCTTGAGATCGCTCAATTCACATATTCCGACCTATGTGAAGTTTATCAATAGAACCGAACATTGCGCCACAATATGGTGGCTCGACTTCACCGGACGGCCCGTCTCGTTCGCAGACCTCCCGCCGTTCTGTTATCGTCTCATGGATACCTTTCTGAGTGGGTCTTCTATCATCAAGCTTTACTTTTATGTTTCTACTCATCTTCTTTTTAGCCCGCATGTTTTTCCTTTTGATCTGTAATTTTACCAATTTAGGTGTCAACAATTTTGCCTACGGGGGGGGGGGGGGGAGATGAATGTTATGCATGCGCGTAATTCACTTTGGCGGGGATGGCGTTGAGCAGGTAGTACAGGGGACAAGATACCCCGCAAGTTCAGACTATAAGGAGAACGCCCCGAAGAGGAGGATCATCTCAGGGATAACTTCCAGACGCTAGAGACTTCTACCGACGGAGCCATACCCCACTCTACCGACGGAGCCAGACCCCACTCTACCGACGGAGCCATACCCCACTCTACCGACGGAGCCATGCCCCACTCTACCGACGGAGCCGTACCCCACTCTACCGACGGAGCCGTACCCCACTCTACCGACGGAGCCGTACCCCACTCTACCGACGGAGCCGTACCCCACTCTACCGACGGAGCCGTACCCCACTCTACCGACGGAGCCGTACCCCACTCTACCGACGGAGCCGTACCCCACTCTACCGACGGAGCCGTACCCCACTCTACCGACGGAGCCGTACCCCACTCTACCGACGGAGCCGTACCCCACTCTACCGACGGAGCCGTACCCCACTCTACCGACGGAGCCGTACCCCACTCTACCGACGGAGCCGTACCCCACTCTACCGACGGAGCCGTACCCCACTCTACCGACGGAGCCGTACCCCACTCTACCGACGGCGCCGTACCCCACTCTACCGACGGAGCCGTACCCCACTCTACCGACGGAGCCGTACCCCACTCTACCGACGGAGCCGTACCCCACTCTACCGACGGAGCCGTACCCCACTCTACCGACGGAGCCGTGCCCCACTCTACCGACGGAGCCGTACCCCACTCTACCGACGGAGCCGTGCCCCACTCTACCGACGGAGCCGTACCCCACTCTACCGACGGAGCCGTACCCCACTCTACCGACGGAGCCGTACCCCACTCTACCGACGGAGCCGTACCCCACTCCACCGACGGAGCCGTACCCCACTCTACCGACGGAGCCGCACCCCACTCTACCGACGGAGCCGTACCCCACTCTACCGACGGAGCCGTACCCCACTCTACCGACGGAGCCGCACCCCACTCTACCGACGGAGCCGTACCCCACTCTACCGACGGAGCCATAGTGACGATGTACCTGGCCCAGGGCGTCGCGGTCTGCGGGGGTCGCCTGATGGCAAACATTCCTGGCCTGTGACGCAGTACCGAGCTGTCTTCCTCAACTTCTTATTCCAAGTGAGTGACATGTTTGTAGGGAGCTTGCTGTCAAAGACACTTGTATTGTATAGCTGGTAGAGTTTGCTGGTCAGGTCCTCTTTGGTGAATGAATGAATGGTCTTTATTGTCATTGATATAGTACAGGTACCAAACAACGAAATTTGGGAGGGGGGGCTCCCCTGGTGCTAGGAAAGAAAAGAAAAAACTAAAAAAAACAAGAAGGGAAAGGAGCTGGTTTACATAAATAAAGGCTATGTACACTATCCACTATACTATACTGTACAAATAAAACACTGTGCTGTACCTATGCTATGCTATACCTATTCTAACATTTCCTATTCTCTGCAACCTTATGTACCCTAGGGTCTGCTTGAAGTTGCGACTGTAGCTGGACAGAGACTGGAGGAAGCAGCCCGGGGTCTTACACACTACAACTCTGGAAATGGGGATGGGTCTGGGCTCTGTCTGGGAGATTTTGGGTCTGGTGACGGGGGTCTTCGCTGGGGTCTTATAAAACCACAACATCATCCAGATACAGCAACAAGGACTGGAAGTGCTGGGATCCAAACATCCAGCTCCATGGCAGCTGAGGGACCAGTGGGTCATACCTTTGGCAGCTGAGGGACCAGTGGGTCATACCTTTGGCAGCTGAGGGACCAGTGGGTCATACCTTTGGCAGCTGAGGGACCAGTGGGTCATACCTTTGGCAGCTGAGGGACCAGTGGGTCATACCTTTGGCAGCTGAGGGACCAGTGGGTCATACCTTTGGCAGCTGAGGGACCAGTGGGTCATACCTTTGGCAGCTGAGGGACCAGTGGGTCATACCTTTGGCAGCTGAGGGACCAGTGGGTCATACCTTTGGCAGCTGAGGGACCAGTGGGACAAACCTTTGGCAGCTGAGGGACCAGTGGGTCATACCTTTGGCAGCTGAGGGACCAGTGGGTCATACCTTTGGCAGCTGAGGGACCAGTGGGACAAACCTTTGGCAGCTGAGGGACCAGTGGGTCATACCTTTGGCAGCTGAGGGACCAGCAAGATACCCCGCAAGTTCAGACTATAAGGAGAACGCCCCGAAGAGGAGGATCATCTCAGGGATAACTTCCAGACGCTAGAGACTTCTACCGACGGAGCCATACCCCACTCTACCGACAGAGCCATACCCCACTCTACCGACGGAGCCATACCCCACTCTACCGACGGAGCCGTACCCCACTCTACCGACGGAGCCGTACCCCACTCTACCGACGGAGCCGTACCCCACTCTACCGACGGAGCCGTACCCCACTCTACCGACGGAGCCGTACCCCACTCTACCGACGGAGCCGCACCCCACTCTACCGACGGAGCCGTACCCCACTCTACCGACGGAGCCGTACCCCACTCTACCGACGGAGCCATACCCCACTCTACCGACGGAGCCATACCCCACTCTACCGACGGAGCCGTACCCCACTCTACCGACGGAGCCGTACCCCACTCTACCGACGGAGCCGTACCCCACTCTACCGACGGAGCCGTACCCCACTCTACCGACGGAGCCGTACCCCACTCTACCGACGGAGCCGTACCCCACTCTACCGACGGAGCCGTACCCCACTCTACCGACGGAGCCGTACCCCACTCTACCGACGGAGCCGCACCCCACTCTACCGACGGAGCCGTACCCCACTCTACCGACGGAGCCGTACCCCACTCTACCGACGGAGCCGTACACCACTCTACCGACGGAGCCGTACCCCACTCTACCGACGGAGCCGTACCCCACTCTACCGACGGAGCCGCACCCCACTCTACCGACGGAGCCGTACCCCACTCTACCGACGGAGCCGTACCCCACTCTACCGACGGAGCCATAGTGACGATGTACCTGGCCCAGGGCGTCGCGGTCTGCGGGGGTCGCCTGATGGCAAACATTCCTGGCCTGTGACGCAGTACCGAGCTGTCTTCCTCAACTTCTTATTCCAAGTGAGTGACATGTTTGTAGGGAGCTTGCTGTCAAAGACACTTGTATTGTATAGCTGGTAGAGTTTGCTGGTCAGGTCCTCTTTGGTGAATGAATGAATGAATGAATGAATGATCTTTATTGTCATTGCTATAGTACAGGTACCATACAACGAAATTTGGGAGGGGGGGCTCCCCTGGTGCTAGGAAAGAAAAAAAAACAAGAAGGGAAAGGAGCTGGTTTACATAAATAAAGGCTATGTACACTATCCACTATACTGTACAAATAAAACACTGTGCTGTACTCTATGCTATGCTATACCTATTCTAACCTATTGCTGTACTCTATGCTATGCTATACCTATTCTAACATTTCCTATTCTCTGCAACCTTATGTACCCGAGGGTCTGCTTGAAGTTGCGACTGTAGCTGGACAGAGACTGGAGGAAGCAGCCCGGGGTCTTACACACTACAACTCTGGAAATGGGGATGGGTCTGGGTTCTGTCTGGGAGATTTTGGGTCTGGTGACGGGGGTCTTCGCTGGGGTCTTATAAAACCACAACATCATCCAGATACAGCAACAAGGACTGGAAGTGCTGGGATCCAAACATCCTCTCCATCAGCCGTTGGAAAGTGTTATAACATCGCCGTGTTCAACGCCGCCATTGCGAAAATCACCACAGACCGACCCGACGGTCTGTCTGCAGCGGAGCCGTCTACCGACGGAGCCGTACCCCACTCTACCGACGGAGCCGTACCCCACTCTACCGACGGAGCCATGCCCCACTCTACCGACGGAGCCGTACCCCACTCTACCGACGGAGCCGTACCCCACTCTACCGACGGAGCCAGACCCCACTCTACCGACGGAGCCGTACCCCACTCTACCGACGGAGCCAGACCCCACTCTACCGACGGAGCCGCACCCCACTCTACCGACGGAGCCGTACCCCACTCTACCGACGGAGCCGTACCCCACTCTACCGACGGAGCCATACCCCACTCTACCGACGGAGCCGTACCCCACTCTACCGACGGAGCCATACCCCACTCTACCGACGGAGCCATACCCCACTCTACCGACGGAGCCATACCCCACTCTACCGACGGAGCCATACCCCACTCTACCGACGGAGCCATACCCCACTCTACCGACGGAGCCGTACCCCACTCTACCGACGGAGCCGTACCCCACTCTACCGACGGAGCCATACCCCACTCTACCGACGGAGCCGTACCCCACTCTACCGACGGAGCCGTACCCCACTCTACCGACGGAGCCATACCCCACTCTACCGACGGAGCCATACCCCACTCTACCGACGGAGCCGTACCCCACTCTACCGACGGAGTCGTACCCCACTCTACCGACGGAGCCGTACCCCACTCTACCGACGGAGCCGTACCCCACTCTACCGACGGAGCCATACCCCACTCTACCGACGGAGCCATACCCCACTCTACCGACGGAGCCGTACCCCACTCTACCGACGGAGCCATACCCCACTCTACCGACGGAGCCGTACCTCACTCTACCGACGGAGCCGTACCCCACTCTACCGACGGAGCCGTACCCCACTCTACCGACGGAGCCGTACCCCACTCTACCGACGGAGCCATACCCCACTCTACCGACGGAGCCATACCCCACTCTACCGACGGAGCCATACCCCACTCTACCGACGGAGCCGTACCCCACTCTACCGACGGAGCCATACCCCACTCTACCGACGGAGCCGTACCCCACTCTACCAACGGAGCCGTACCCCACTCTACCGACGGAGCCGTACCCCACTCTACCGACGGAGCCGTACCCCACTCTACCGACGGAGCCATATCCCACTCTACCGACGGAGCCGTACCCCACTCGGCCCAGCCGCTGTCGTTGCGTTATGCAGAATGGCTAGAAGGGGCAGGTGTTCTGCCGGGCTGGCTAGACGGGACATTGAGGAGGGGATATGCACTACAGTTCATTCAGCCTAGACGGGACATTGAGGAGGGGATATGCACTACAGTTCATTCAGCTAGACGGGACATTGAGGAGGGGATTTGCACTACAGTTCATTCAGCTAGACGGGACAGTGAGGAGGGGATATGCACTACAGTTCATTCAGCCTAGACGGGACATTGAGGAGGGGATTAGGGCTGCCACAAACGATTATTTTCATAGTCGACTAGTCACCGATTATTTTAACGATTAGTCGACTAATCGGATCATAAATTACAGCTTATCGCACAATTACTCAATCGCTCTTATTTAGCTATCAGCTTCTAAATTTAGCTTGAAGTTGTTAGTTGTTGTTGTAGGCATGTGCTAACTAAAAATAAAGACAATTAAAATGATTGTTCACTCAAAAATAGATATTTTAATGAACTTTGCAGATTTATTTCTGGCATCACTTGCATGTAATGTAAAGAGTAGTAGAGGGTGCAAACTGCCGAGTAAAATGAGGTAGGCAACCAAAAGAATACAAAAACAAAAATAAATACTTGTACAGAGTACAAAAGTTTTGCTTTGCTTCACTCATCTCATAGTAGAACGCGCCTTCTTAGCACTGTAACGTTAAGACAACATTTTTAGCTATTTGATAAGTATCGCTTTGATGACAACGTTACAGCACATAACGTAAAATAATGTAAGAAGGCTTTTAACGTAACGATATCGTTAGCCAATAACAAGCTAACTAGCTTACCGAGACGAGCCATCGTCTTCCTCGTCATCTGCCACAACGTGCTTCCTTTTTAGATGCTCGCGCATCATAGACGTGCTGCCATGATAAGCGAGTTCAGCTTTGCAAATTTTACATTTTACATTCTTTTTTTCAACGTTGTGGTTGAAATGCTCCCACACTTTAGAGGTACGAGGACAGTGTGTGTGTGAGGAGGGGCTAACAAACAGTACGAGGACTGCTCCAGCACCATCGGGGAGGAGTCTCAGATCAAGTGCGAGTACATGCTGAACTCCATGCCCAAGCGGCTGTGTCTGGTGTGCGGGGACATCGCTAGTGGCAACCACTACGGCGTGGCCTCCTGCGAGGCCTGCAAGGTCTTCTTCAAGAGGACCATCCAAGGGAACATCGAGTACAGCTGCTACCAACGAGTTCTCACCAACGAGTGTGAGATCACCAAGCGCACGCGCAATTCCTGCCAGGCCTGCCGCTTCATGAAGTGTCTAAACGTGGGCATGATGAGAGAAGGTGTGAGGCTGGACGGGGTCCGCGGGGGGAGTCGGAAGTACAAACGCCGGATAGATAGGTCATACCTTTGGCAGCTGAGGGGCCAGTGGGTCATACCTTTGGCAGCTGAGGGGCCAGTGGGTCATACCTTTGGCAGCTGAGGGACCAGTGGGTCATACCTTTGGCAGCTGAGGGACCAGTGGGTCATACCTTTGGCAGCTGAGGGACCAGTGGGACAAACCTTTGGCAGCTGAGGGACCAGTGGGTCATACCTTTGGCAGCTGAGGGACCAGTGGGTCATACCTTTGGCAGCTGAGGGACCAGTGGGTCATACCTTTGGCAGCTGAGGGACCAGTGGGTCATACCTTTGGCAGCTGAGGGACCAGTGGGTCATACCTTTGGCAGCTGAGGGACCAGTGGGTCATACCTTTGGCAGCTGAGGGACCAGTGGGTCATACCTTTGGCAGCTGAGGGACCAGTGGGTCATACCTTTGGCAGCTGAGGGACCAGTGGGACATACCTTTGGCAGCTGAGGGACCAGTGGGTCATACCTTTGGCAGCTGAGGGACCAGTGGGTCATACCTTTGGCAGCTGAGGGACCAGTGGGTCATACCTTTGGCAGCTGAGGGACCAGTGGGTCATACCTTTGGCAGCTGAGGGACCAGTGGGTCATACCTTTGGCAGCTGAGGGACCAGTGGGTCATACCTTTGGCAGCTGAGGGACCAGTGGGTCATACCTTTGGCAGCTGAGGGACCAGTGGGTCATACCTTTGGCAGCTGAGGGACCAGTGGGTCATACCTTTGGCAGCTGAGGGACCAGTGGGTCATACCTTTGGCAGCTGAGGGACCAGTGGGTCATACCTTTGGCAGCTGAGGGACCAGTGGGTCATACCTTTGGCAGCTGAGGGACCAGTGGGTCATACCTTTGGCAGCTGAGGGACCAGTGGGTCATACCTTTGGCAGCTGAGGGACCAGTGGGTCATACCTTTGGCAGCTGAGGGACCAGCAAGATACCGCGCAAGTTCAGACTATAAGGAGAACGCCCCGAAGAGGAGGATCATCTCAGGGATAACTTCCAGACGCTAGAGACTTCTACCGACGGAGCCATACCCCACTCTACCGACAGAGCCATACCCCACTCTACCGACGGAGCCATACCCCACTCTACCGACGGAGCCGTACCCCACTCTACCGACGGAGCCGTACCCCACTCTACCGACGGAGCCGTACCCCACTCTACCGACGGAGCCGTACCCCACTCTACCGACGGAGCCATACCCCACTCTACCGACGGAGCCATGCCCCACTCTACCGACGGAGCCGTACCCCACTCTACCGACGGAGCCATACCCCACTCTACCGACGGAGCCGTACCCCACTCTACCGACGGAGCCATACCCCACTCTACCGACGGAGCCGTACCCCACTCTACCGACGGAGCCATACCCCACTCTACCGACGGAGCCGTACCCCACTCTACCGACGGAGCCGTACCCCACTCTACCGACGGAGCCGTACCCCACTCTACCGACGGAGCCGTACCCCACTCTACCGACGGAGCCGTACCCCACTCTACCGACGGAGCCATACCCCACTCTACCGACGGATCCATACCCCACTCTACCGACGGAGCCGTACCACACTCTACCGACGGAGCCGTACCCCACTCTACCGACGGAGCCAGACCCCACTCTACCGACGGAGCCGTACCCCACTCTACCGACGGAGCCATATCCCACTCTACCGACGGAGCCGTACCCCACTCTACCGACGGAGCCGTACCCCACTCTACCGACGGAGCCATATCCCACTCTACCGACGGAGCCGTACCCCACTCGGCCCAGCCGCTGTCGTTGCGTTATGCAGAATGGCTAGAAGGGGCAGGTGTTCTGCCGGGCTGGCTAGACGGGACATTGAGGAGGGGATATGCACTACAGTTCATTCAGCCTAGACGGGACATTGAGGAGGGGATATGCACTACAGTTCATTCAGCTAGACGGGACAGTGAGGAGGGGATATGCACTACAGTTCATTCAGCCTCCTCCGCCCTTCAGACTGTTGTATCCTGCCCTAACGAAGGGCGCAGTGACGATGGTTCCGAGTGACCAGTGGGTCATACCTTTGGCAGCTGAGGGACCAGTGGGTCATACCTTTGGCAGCTGAGGGACCAGTGGGTCATACCTTTGGCAGCTGAGGGACCAGTGGGTCATACCTTTGGCAGCTGAGGGACCAGTGGGTCATACCTTTGGCAGCTGAGGGACCAGTGGGTCATACCTTTGGCAGCTGAGGGACCAGTGGGTCATACCTTTGGCAGCTGAGGGACCAGTGGGACAAACCTTTGGCAGCTGAGGGACCAGTGGGTCATACCTTTGGCAGCTGAGGGACCAGTGGGTCATACCTTTGGCAGCTGAGGGACCAGTGGGTCATACCTTTGGCAGCTGAGGGACCAGTGGGTCATACCTTTGGCAGCTGAGGGACCAGTGGGTCATACCTTTGGCAGCTGAGGGACCAGTGGGTCATACCTTTGGCAGCTGAGGGACCAGTGGGTCATACCTTTGGCAGCTGAGGGACCAGTGGGTCATACCTTTGGCAGCTGAGGGACCAGTGGGTCATACCTTTGGCAGCTGAGGGACCAGTGGGACAAACCTTTGGCAGCTGAGGGACCAGTGGGTCATACCTTTGGCAGCTGAGGCAGGAGACGCACGGTGTCATCGGTCTGGGGCAGCCTCTTCTTATTCTGTAAAGGGTTAAACCTCCTCTTAGTTATCATATATAACCTCCTCTTAGTTATAATATATATGATATATAATGATGAACCTCCTCTTAGTTATAATATATATGATATATAATGATGAACCTCCTCTTAGTTTATAATATATAATACTGTTGGCTAATACTTGTATACGCCGCTGTTTACTAACGTTAACTCAGGTTAACAACAGAAAGTTACCTGCTGGGTGTCCATGTTGATGAATGTGAATACACCGCTGTCAGTATGATAGTTTTCTGAACGTGTCAATAGTTATATAACTATATTAATAGTTTTCTGAACGTGTCAATAGTTATATAACTATATTAATAGTTTTATGAACGTGTCAATAGTTATATATAATAGTTAAATAATAGATTTAATTTAAAAGCACCTTTCTCAAACTCAAGAACAGAAAAAAGGGAATCATGACAATAAGCCCAAAAAACAAAAAACACAACAATCAGATACAGAAGACAAAATCGTATTCGAAAAGAAAGGTGTAAGAGTTCAGGCAGCTATGGGGGGATAGTCTTGGTCAGGACCCATGCCATACTGTACAAAGGCAAGTCTGAACAGATGCATGTTGAGTTTGGTCTTGAATGTATTGAGAGCACCAGGGCATCGGATGGCTGGTGGAAGGGTGTTCCACAGCTTGGATGCAGCAACAGAAAATGCAAGTGTGCGTTGCCTAGTGCAGGGTATGACGTGTAAGGTATTAGACAGACAATTACCATTATAAATACGGTAATTGTAAAGGTAAATGTAATAGTTTCAAAAGCTCATTGCTTGATCTAGACTTATTGGTGCATTCAAGAAATAGTCATTACAAAGTCGCATTTGTTTATTTAAAAACACAACAGGAAGGCTTCATACAAACAAGGATCAGTTAACAGAGCACTTGACATTTATTTTGTGAAAAAATAAGAGACAAATGAAGAGAGAGACAGAAAAAAATGATTCAGTAATCATGCAAGTTGATGAATCATGTATAAATCTCAAAGTCTAGTCTCCTGGAATTGTAGAACTGAGCACCAGTTCTACAATGAACGTGTCAATAGTTATATAACTATATTAATAGTTTAATGAACGTGTCAATAGTTATATAACTATATTAATAGTTTAATGAACGTGTCAATAGTTATATAACTATATTAATAGTTTAATGAACGTGTCAATAGTTATATAACTATATTAATAGTTTAATGAACGTGTCAATAGTTATATAACTATATTAATAGTTTTCTGAACGTGTCAATAGTTATATAACTATATTAATAGTTTCTGTATCTAAACTGTTTCAAAGTGCTGCTTGCTAGCGCCGCTGTTTACTAACGTTAACTCAGGTTAACAACAGAAAGTTACCTGCTGGGTGTCCATGTTGATGAATGTGAATACACCGCTGTCAGTATGATAGTTTTATGAACGTGTCAATAGTTCGGTTAATTACATGTAACTTTTGTTACCATGGATACATGTTTACACCTGAACATTACAGTTTTTTCAATTGCTAATACATTATTATTTTTTTAAACAGTGCTCATTTTCTCAAAACACTTAACACAATTCACAAAAGCACACACCCAAAGTGGAAAACATCTCATATATCCTGCAAATGAAGCACTGCATTCAAAACGACATATGCACTTATCAAAATCAAACTTTTGCACCAAATGGCACACACCTCATTCATATGACCTGATTTTTGTCCAACCAGCTACATACACACTGTTGTGCTCAATCAAAAGCACGTTCATCTTTGGTGGGCTTCATCATAAGAAAATAGTTCTGTATGTAAAGAATTCTGCAGAGAGAGATTGTTCAAGAAATTATGCAGAAACATATACTGTTGAAACAAAACCTTTTTATTTTTCTCCACAATAAATCAGTGCGCATCACATACATTACAGTTGTATGAACAAAAATATGATCTCTATCAAATACAGTAAATAGAAAAGAAAACTTTGAGGACAAAAGATATAGAAAAATATTTCTTTATAAAAAAAATAAAAGAGGAAAGAAAAATACAATGCTGCATTGCCCGGAGTAGGAGTGGGGAAAAAACTTTATTTGTGTTGCTATTAAACATTCATTCACATTCAAACTAGACACTACAGTCAGATAACAATCCTCTTAAACAAGGCAGTGAGTAGCCTAAATTGTTTAACTTAAAAACACATTTTACGTTATAATTAAAAATATAGAAAATAAGTAACTCACCATAGGAGCAGTAAAAAAACAGTTACTCACAAATAGGAGGATGACTGAAAACGTTAGTGTCCTTAAGAGCGTCCAGCTTAACTTAAATTTAAACTCCAGCGAGAGACTGTAGGCGGCAGGCCTAGCCTCTCCCCTCCCCTCCTCCTCTCCTCTCCTCTCCTCCCCTCCCCTCCCCTCCCCTCCCCCCCTCTCCTCTCCTCTCCCCCCCTCCTCCCCTCCACTGATGATGATAATGATGGTGATGATCCTCTCTCTCTCTCACCCACTCTCTCTCTCCCTCTCTCTCCTGTATCCCCTCTTACCTAAAGGTAATACTGCCGGTAACTGCGACTGCTAATATAGTTGTTTGTTTCTGTATCTCAACTGTTTCAAAGTGCTGCTTGCTGTTGCGAGTCTGGTTGCTAGGGAACCGAGACGAGTCTGTTGTGAATACACCGTTGTCAGTATTATAGTTAGTTATAGTTAAACGTGTCAATAGTTGTAATATTTCTGTATCTAAACTGCCGTAGGCCTTTTTTAGATTAGCCTTAATGTCCAGCCCTGTTAAACTGTTGGCTAATAGTTGTATACGCCGCTGTTTACTAACGTTAACTCAAGTTAACAACAGAAGGTTACCTGCTGGGTGTCCATGTTGATACACGAGTCTGGTTGCTAGGGAACAGAGACGCTTCCTCCTCCCAGGACAGTCTCGAGCTCCTATTCTCAGAACACTTTTACACACACCAAAATTATTTTAAAATAAGTCCATGTAAGCACTAATGTGATTGAAGATAATACAAAAATAAAAAATAAAAAAAGAAGTTTCCAAAAAACGTGTTTGATTATGTTTGAGCAAAAGACTAAAATGGCTGTTTATTGACTTGTACTGCTGTTTATTGACTTGTACTGCTGTTTATTGACTTGTACTGTTGTTTATTGACTTGTACTGCTGTTTATTGTTGTTTATTGTTGTTTATTGACTTGTACTGCTGTTTATTGTTGTTTATTGTTGTTTATTGTTTTTACTGGCTGTGCGTTTGTTCTTATTCTTGTGCTCTCCATGGACTGTAGTGACCTACTGAGAAAAGCTCTATACAAAATAGTCATGCATTGTAATTCTTGAATAATTTCACAGCATCTTTAATAATAATAATAATAATAATAATAACTTTTATTTGTATAGCACTTTTACTGCAAACATTGCAGCTCAAAGTGCTCCAATGCTTTACATTGATTTTGTGTGTTGTTGTATTTTTTTTACATTAAATACAATATGAATTACATAAATGTTTTACATTGCATTCCAGTGCTTTACATTGCAGTGCATCCCTGATCCTGAGGGTGGCGCCACAAGACAGTTCTGATGCCTCTCACGTGGTTCAACCCTGTTCACTTTATCCTCCATTTCATTTTAGATTAGATTCAACTTTATTGTCATCGCAGAGTACAAGTACAATACAACGAAATGCAGCATGAAATGCAGCATCCAACTAGAAATGAAAATAGTGATATAAGGCATGTCTACCTAGTACAAAAACTGTGGGAGGAGTAGCCGGTGCAAACTTTGGCTATAAGAATAAATAAATAAAGAATATATAAGAGCAATAACATATAGCCTAGCACACAGCAAGCACACTAATAACACAGAAATATCCTATTAAATAACAGAACATGGACCTGTCTCTACCGTACTTGCCATTCTGTACCTATCACTTATCACTATAGAATAGAATAGACTTTATTGTCGTTGTACAGTTGCCTATACAATGAAATTGTAGTGGCTCTTCCGAAGGTGCAAAAAACAGAAAACATTCACATATTCACAAACATATACACATGTAACATCACAGATATTACACACTAGACAATTAAAAAGCGAAAATGCTATAAAACAAGCTAAGAGACAATGAGGTCTGTGGTGTCAAGTGCAAATAAAGACAACAATCATAAGAAAAGAAAAACAACTATAAAAGCAAGCTAAAAGACATGAGGTCAGTGGTGTTATAATACTATAATACTGTAAAAATATATAAATGTATAAATAGGCACTTAGAATAGAGTTATTGCACATTTCTATTGCACTTTTTCCCCTGAAGATAAACATTTATGAACATGTCTATTGTTCAGTGTTCTGATGGTCCATGGGTAGAAACTGTTGGACAGCCTGTTTGTTCTAGCCTTTATGCTCCTGTACCTCACTCCAGAGCGCATCAGGCTGAACAGGTGGTGACCAGGGTGGAGGTAGTCTTTAAGAATCCCTCCTGCTCTGGAGAGGCACCGAGAGCGTGCCACGTCATCCAGGGAGGGCAGGGGACAGCCGATTATTTTTTCCGCTGACTTCACCACTCTCTGCAGTCTCTTTTTGTCCACTACTTTGCAGCCAGCGTACCATGCTGTGATGGAGAATGTCAGCACACTCTCAATGATGGAGTGGTAGAAGGTTACCAGCAGCTTCTCCTCCACCCTGTTTCTTTTGAGAACTCTCAGGAAATGGAGTCGCTGCTGGGCCTTCTTTACCACCGCTGTGGTGTTGGCTGACCAGGTGAGGACCTTTGACTTGGTTGCCCAGGGGTGTTGCTGAGAAAATTGTTGCGGGATCCTGGACAGAGAAGACTGGCCTGGATTTGGAGGTATTGTTTGAATGTTACTATCATATTATAGCTATAGTCATAATTACCTACTATTCTCTAACTGTAACTTTTCTTCGTACAGGGGCTTCCGAGGCAGACCAGTGGCAATGACTGTGGTGTCTTCATGATAATGGTGAGTTATGGTAATGCCACCAAGTGATATGGCACACTTGATTGTTCCTTAAAACCATCAAACATTTTGTAAATGTTTGTAACAATGACTGACCACCACTTAGACCTGACCAACATTCTGTTTGTGCATTTGCAAATAAAAAGCTGTGCAATAAAAGGTATTAAGGAACATTCATGTGTGCAGACCTCTCATATCACTTTCCTATGGAGTTATCAGCCATGTACATTTCATTGGATGTGTGTGACTACCTTCTCACTGAGTTATAAGCTGTCACATGGTAATCTTGTCTTTGTGTCTTTTCTCATTACAGTATGCCTGGTATTTCGCCATGGAGGCTACCTTTGACTTCAGTATTGTAAGTATTAAGAAAACAAGAACCCATTATATCAATATGCTATAAGACTTTGAATGCAAATTGAGTAACTGCTCTTTCTTTAGGATGACATGTCTCTCCTGAGAAGGTGGTGGTGTATTGTCCTGGTGGAAAACCATGGGCTGGAAGGGTATGCTGCAGTGCTACAAAAATAATAATTGTATTTGTACATTTATTATCAAGAGGATTTTGGGGTAACACCTGGCCCTACAATTCAACCTTCCGGTGAAGAGAATGTGTGTTAATTTCAGATTTGGAAGGAAGTTTGCTCACTTTAGTGAGGAAGGCAGAGCGACCCTTCACGACAGTGTCCCACCTGTATTCAGGACCTATTCAAGTCTTAAAAGGAGGCATGCAAGCAACACCATGGTCAGTGCATCTCTCACTAAGTATCTATGACCGTGTGCCTGTTTCTGAATGGGCTACTGCTCCTAAAACACATACTCCATGCAACTTTATGGCACATGCAATATGTTTAGTGGTACTGTGTCATTCTGAATCCAGCCTGGATCTCTTTTTGAAGTAGTTAACCCTTCCATGTAAAACATACTGGCAATAATGGTGGACTCTGTACAGATGCCACTGGACACTGACGAGGACCACGCGTACTTCAAGAGGCCTTACAGCTTTCCTCCTAAAGAATTGGTTAGTGTGAATGAAGTTTATTGCATACAAACATACTATCCACCATTCACAGCTGTACACATAGTCATGCTTATGTGTGTATCCATTTAGGAAAGTGATGTTACCATGGACAAAGATGTCAGAAGCCTGGATAGTGAATCTTTGCCTTGGATGTTTCCAGTTGCAGGGTTTTGTGTTTAGAAAACAGACAGAAACAAACTGAAGTTGCTATAGATGTGGTCATTTGCTGCCATTGTAAGGGCAGGCCTGTAATCTCGCCCGGCAGGAAACCAGAACAAATTTGGTTGTGTAGCCCCTCCAATGGTGACATTAGTGTAAATCATCTACATTTGACTATAACTGGTGAACGTGTGGCTTTAATCACGTCATGACACAGGCAACAGTCCACGACTCCACGCCATTGCAGCTGTAAACTGTGTTTCCAATGAGAAAGCCATGGAAATGTATACATGTGGACCACAGTATGACTTGAGGTAAGCTGGAAACATGAGGAGAGTGCTAATACAATTTCCATGACAGTTTGCAACCACTGATGAATGTGAGTTTCTTAAATTATTTATTAATCACTTCTTTATAACATTTTGTCTCAACAGTGAGAAGCAGCTATAGCGCATCTCACAAGATGCGACTCAATGCGCTTCAATCAAGACATCATTGCTGTTTGCACTTTATCGCAAGTGCTCTTTCAACATTGTCTCTATGGTCTTTCAGCTTCCTTTTCTGTTCTTTGCTCAAATTTTCGACCATATAATTGTGAGATACAAATAAAACTTGAATTGATTTGATTCCTTGTACACTTTTTTTGGCATTTGTGTTGCAACACACCTGTACATTCTGCACTCTACCCTGTTAGGCCCTTATTTTACTCTAGACAGAAGGGTTGTAAACTTGTAACACTTGTTATTAGTTCCATTTGGTATACCTCATAAACTTTCTTGCATTTCTGGTGTTTGCATTTTACATATTCTAAATATATGCTATCTACATGTCGCACTGGATGGGGTTAGTGCTGTTGACTCTTCAGAAAGTAAAGACTAATTCACAGAGTGTATGAAGATTCCAGTAAGGGTTTTGTGAAGGAGCCCTAGTGCTGTTGACTCATCAGAAATAGAATGTTTTATTTAGCTCATCAGTGGGCACTCAGCACCATGGACACCTCCAGCCCAGCACCTTGCACCACGGTTCCTGCCCTGCTCCATGGATTACAACGATGATCGCCTGACCCTTGCCTGACTCCACCAAGTCCTTTGCCTGACCCCTCAAACCTGTAAAAAAAATAAAGTCCCACACCTGGGGTCATTGACATTCTTTTATTTATATACAGTTAGGTCTGGAAGTATTTGGACAGTGACACAATTTCCATAATTTGGGCTCTGTATGCCACCACAAATCAACTCAGACCTTTTACCTGCTTAATTGATAAAGAAATAATGAAGGAATAAATAGCCCACACTGGCCCATGAAACAGCTTTTGAGTCAATTGTCTAATTACTTTTGGTTATTATATATAAAAGAGCTATAATTCATAAACCCTTCCTTCAATTTGGATGTGAATACCCTTAACCTAAAGCTGAGAGTCTGCACTTTAAGCCCAGTAAATTCTGTTGGAAATCTCATATAAGATACGTTAGATCCAAAGTATCAAGGAGTATTGCAGTATTGTGCAGGGCAAAACATATTCTGGAACAGAGGATGTTGTATACTCTATATTGTTGTCTTGTCTTACCCTATTTGAGTTACTGTGTGGAGATATGGGGAAATGAATATAAAAGCACTTTAAACCCATTGATTACACTACAGAAAAAAGCTATGAGGATTGTACATAAGGTCGGATATCGTGATCACACTAATAACTTGTTCCTAATGTCAAATGCCTTAAAGCTCATGGACTTATTCAAATTTAAATTGGCACAGTTAATGTATAAAGCAAAGACTCAAGAACTCCCACGTAACATTAACAAATGATTTATAGAGAGGGATAAGGGGAGAGGTCATTTGAGAGGTAACCACAACTTTAACAAGGGTTATGCTCGCACCCATCTCAGGAGCAGGTGCATATCATTCTACGGAGTTACCATATGGAATGGGCTAGAGGAAAATATGAAGGAAAGCAGAAATATTGCTCTATTTAAAAAAAGGTTTAAATTATTTTTAATGAAAAAGTATTAGAGCGGATGATACTGAAATATATGTATTAATTAATTGGATTATATAATGTAAGCATAATTGTTAAGTATAAACAGGGGTAGGACAGGCTTCTTCCTACTCCTTTTCGAACAATTGATAGGACTGCACTCTACATATTAGTTATTTGTTATTTATTATTTTTATTTTTAAATCATGTTCGAAATAAAGATTCATTCATTCATTCATATGCATTATATGACTGTAACTTGTGTATGACTGTAACTAAGATGTTTTGGTAAACAGCTAAAATAACACAAATTCTGTCTGTGACCAAATATATATATGGGCCTAACTGTAGAATCCATTGCTGGAAATGTGTTCATTTGGTTTCCACCGTAGTAAGGCGATGACGTAGTCTATGCAAATATGCAGGCGCGGTATGATGACGCGCTCCAACCACTCCAACCAAATATGGTCCATCAAGTTTCCGGGTGATAGGCGTGATGTCCGCAGCTGGATATACTTGGAAATTCTCCGCACCAGAGTACCTCTGAACTACAGCGGTAGAATGACAGTTTAATCGTTTTTTTAGACTCGGATATATTCATTCAACAAGGGACACAGCACTTACCCGTTTTCTCCATATTGTCAGGGTATTTGAGCCTCGGAAAAGCGCTATATAAATATAATTAATTATTATTATTTCTCAATTTCGAAGACAGCGCCTCAGCCAACGTTGGGACCCGGAAACACGTCACGACTTAACAAGCGGATATGGATAATCCGGGCTTGCTCCCCTCCCCCAACGACTGAGGCCTTCTGGGAGAAGCACCTGGTTTACAGGAGGAGGGCGACGCGACAGGGCCAACCTCCTAACGCTGTCCTCACTTTCTGTTGTTAACTAGCTAGCAAGCAGCGCTTTGAAACAGTTTAGATACAGAAACTATTAATATAGTTAGATAAACTAACTAACTCCACACTTCGTGGACAACTTCGTGACATAGATAAGATAGATAAGTTCGTGGAGGACACGTGGGCGGAGCTGTCAGGGAAAAACCTTCCACTGGGCAAAAGCTACCGGGGGTGCGGCCTAACGCGTCACGCACGCGCACGCGTCACGACCTGGCGACTGTGGAATTTAAGGAATTTAAGGAATTTAAGCCCAGGAGGGAGTTAGCGATTAGCGATGTTTAGCTTAGCTTAGTTTAACAGAAGTATCTTCACTTTTAACATGACTTCCCGTGGTCGTAGAGGGCTGGTCGACGGCTTAAAATGACCGTGTAGACCGTGTAGACCTTATCCAGCTATAGTCTTGTGTTTCTACCCCGGGCATAGCCGGTGTTATTCACGGACAAACACTCCTGTTAGAGTGGTCTGATCAGCAGATCATTTTCTCATAAAGTTGCAAACGCAACTCAGCAATTCAACTTAATTTAAAAAATGCGCGTTTCGTTCAAGATCCATTAGAGTAGGACATGTACAGTTATGATAACTACAGTCATATGTAACTTTTGGACTAGTATAGTAGTTGATATTGTAATAAAACGTGCCAATGTCAGACGATGAACAAACACACCACGAGTCCACACTGATTCAGACCAGCTGGCGAGTGTGACGTCATTCTAGTGCGCTGTTCATTCTAGTGCGCTGCGCTGTTAGTGCGGTGGCTTAAGACCATATTTGAACATAATGGGGACGCGCCGGACAAAAGCACCAAACTTTTTCCATGTGCTCTACTTCACCATAGCTTTCAATTTTTGGTGGGAGCCACTTCATCAAGATGGCCGATGGCGGCCATCTTGGATTTCCAAGGTGGCCGCCATGTAAAATCTATAAGTGCAAATATCTCGGCTTCCAAGCCACTTAGAAGGTCAATCTTGGTGTCAAAATATACATGTTCTGGGTCAGGGAATGCATTAAAGCTATTGAGAATATCATTATGTTATTTTCTTTTTTTGGACCACTGCACTGACTGAGGCTGGTATCGCATCCTCTGGCACAGCTGACTCTTTCCTCAAAGCATCCCACCTCACTAGGACAAGACATGCCCACCAAGTGAGCGCTCTGGCACTGGGGAAGCTGCAGCAGGATGCCTTCTTGGACATGGTGACTGAGGGACCACGTGATGAGAAGATCAAAGAAGCTTGGAGACAAGATATGATCACCAAGAGTCCAACATTCCAGTACTGGGATACCATCCTCAACTTGGAAATAATGGGTCTGATATTTGTACGTGCCCACAGAGAACAGGATTTCCCCCTCTATGTGGAGTCACTGAAGGCTCTCGTCCCATGGTTCTTCGCCCTTGATCACCAGAACTATGCCAGATGGATTCCTGTCCACATCCGCGACATGGAAAGCTTGCCCATGTCCATTCACAATGAATTTGAAGAACATGGTCACTGGGTTATTCCCAAGACCACAAACAGATTCTCAAGCATACCGATAGACCAGGCTCATGAGCAGAATAATGATCTGGTGAAGGGTTCTGGGGGTGCAGTGGGACTCACCGAGAATCCCTCAGCATTCAAGAAGTGGATGATCGCAGGGCCTGAACAAGCACGACTCCTAAAAGAGTTTGAGCAGGAGTATATTTCAGAAGAAGGCAATAAACAACAACACCATGAAGAAGGAATGTCTACACAGAAGACATTCAAAGAACAAGCACTAGCTCTGGTGCACACCATCACTGGGATGAGCAATCCATTCCTAGATGATACCCCTGAGCTTCTAATGCTGGACACACGAAATATAACTGACGAGTCTGTGGTTAACACAGTCCGCAATGTGGAATCAGTGGGCAGAGATCAGTACAACAAGTACCATGAGAGAGTGATCAGGAACCGCACACACTCCATTCACGAGCCCATCAAAAATAACTCACTGCCTCTCTTCAGATGCCCAACACCCAAGACCAAGACCAAGCAGGCAGGGCAGATCTCAATGTTGAAGGATGATGTTGCACTCTTCTCCCAATTATATATAGCCATGCAACACAGAGAGGGTGACATGAGCACCTTTTTTAAGCACGAAAACCATCCATACCCTCCCTCCCTATCTGACAGAGGGAAACTACGCTTGGGAAAGAAGTCAGATCTGCTAATTGTTCTGACAGAGAAGACACAACAGGAACCTCCAGGTACTTTTTTTTTTACCAGCAAGTTGTAATCAGTCAGTGGCATTAAGTAGTATCAGTAATAATCAGAAAAAAGTGCATATCATTCTCTTCAAGGTCTGTAGAGAGTCCTTATTTAAAGTTTGTTTTTCGTTTTTTAACTAACTTTATTTTTTACCTCCAGGGACTTTTGATGTCAAAGTACTTGACGGTGCTGCTGTTGTGCACTTCCTGTCCACCACCAACATTACCACATTCGACGAATATGCCAGTTGTGTCTTTGTTCCCACCCACATCATGAAGCACTTGGAGACCTCTGCAAGAGTTGATGTGGTCTGGGATACTTACATCACCAGCAGCATAAAAGAGTCAACAAGGGAGAAGCGAGGCAAAGGGATACGACGGAAGGTGGCTGGTCAGAACAAGCTGCCAGGGAATTGGCCAGATTTCCTGCGTGACCCTATGAACAAGCAGGAACTCTTCACCTTCCTCTCCAGGAAGATTGCATCCATTGCCTGGCCAGATGGTAAGCAGGTCTTCATTACATCTGGCACCAGAGTGGTCGGCACAGACACCAGCCACTTCATACTGCCATGTAACCATGAAGAGGCCGACACCAGGATACTGATTCATCTGCTTGATGCCCTGGAGCATCGCTCTTCTACCTGCTTGGTACGCACTGTGGATAAAGATGTTGTCGTTATCCTCATCGGCAAGTTCCATGCCCTGCCCTCCAAGTATCCAGCTGCAGACATCTGGGTCGCTTTTGGCACTGGCAAGAACTACAGATATCTTCATATCAATAACATCTGCCATACTCTGGGCAAAGGTAAGTCCACAGCACTTCCAGTCTTCCACTGTTTCACAGGCTGTGACACAACCTCAGCATTCTGTGGGAAGGGGAAGAAGTCAGCATGGGAGGCTTGGAAGTCCTACCCCGAGGTCACCCAGGCCTTCAACTACATGGCAGCGAATCCGCACACTCCCATGACCATAGATGCCCAGCAATTTCAACTTCTGGAGCGCTACACAATCGTCCTTTACGACAAGACGAGTGATGTGGAATCTATTAATGAAGCACGGAGAGAGTTGTTCTGCCAGAAGAACAGAACCATGGAACACATTCCACCAACACAAGATTCCCTTCTGCAGCACTTGAAGCGAGTTGCCTACCAGTCTGGGATCTGGGCAACATCTGAACTGGCTCAGCAGCCGACACCCAGTCCAGAAGGATGTGGATGGACATTGGATAGAGACAGCCAGGTCTGGCTTCCTGTGTGGAGCATTCTACCAATGGCTTCGAAAGCCTGCACTGAACTGGTCAAATGTGGCTGTAAAAGCGCAAGTGGCTGTGGTGCAAAGTGCTCATGCAAGAAAGCACACTGGAAATGCACAGAGCTTTGCAGTTGTAAATGTGACCGATAATTTGATGATATAAAATGCTTTGTTATGTTAAAAAGTGAAGCACATAAAGTTCAATTAAATTAATGCATGTTGTCCATTTTTCAATATACATGCCATTGAAAACATACATATTAATATATGTCCAGCTGCTTAGGAACCGAGTTGAAAATGATGGATACATTGCCAGAATGAACATATTTATTTGATCTCGGCACAAATAATCATCTAGTGATATTCTCAATAGCTTTAATGCATTCCTTGACCCAGAAAATGTATATTTTGACACCAAGATTGACCTTCTATGTGGCTTGGAAGCCGAGATATTTGCACTTATAGATTTTACATGGCGGCCACCTTGGAAATCCAAGATGGCCGCCATCGGCCATCTTGATGAAGTGGCTCCCACCAAAAATTGAAAGCTATGGTGATGTAGAGCACATGGAAAAAGTTTGGTGCTTTTGTCCGGCGCGTCCCCATTATTTTGCTAAGCTGCCGCACTATGTGGAAACACCTGCTACACGACGCTGCGCTGTGGAAACACCTGCTACACGACGCTACTACAGAGAACTACTACAGATAACCCTATCATTCTACACGACGCTACTACAGAGAACTACTACAGATAACCCTATCATTCTACACGACGCTACTACAGAGAACTACTACAGATAACCCTATCATTCTACACGACGCTACTACAGAGAACTACTACAGATAACCCTATCATTCTACACGACGCTACTACAGAGAACTACTACAGATAACCCTATCATTCTACACGACGCTACTACAGAGAACTACTACAGATAACCCTATCATTCTACACGACGCTACTACAGAGAACTACACGACGCTACTACAGAGAACTACTACAGATAACCCTATCATTTCCTTTTAATATATATATATATATATATATATATATATATATATATATATACACACAATGGCATCCTATACTAGCCACAGTGACATTTTCTTATATCTGTCCACAGACCAGTTCCAGGAGGATATGTCTGCAGAGAAGAAGCGTGTTCTCCGGAGAGCAGCTGAGAAATACATGCTTCAGGGTAAGATTTGTTAAATTAACCCATAAAGCAATAAAGTAGTGTACTACTGTAAAAAAACAACAACAACAAAAAAACATTATTTAACAAGTCCTGGTCTCTTTTCTCTAATCCTTTTGATGTTGTAGATGGTCGCATGTATTTGAGGCCCAAGAAGGAGGGACAGCCACCAAGGAGGGTCATCATGTCAGACGAGGAAAGGGAGGCAGTGCTGACCGAGGTCCATGACGGTCACTTCGGAAAGAAGCGCATGATTGGCAAGATTAATCAGCGCTTCTTCTGGTTTGGCATTGTGAAGGATGTGGAAGACTGGGCAAGCAAATCTATTATTTCTTTAGTTAGTTTTTATGTTTTACAAACAGTAGCAAGATTGTATTTTACACACAGATAATATTCATTCATTCATTCACATTTCATTTCAACTTGCACTTTACTGTTTGTTTCAAGGTCCGTACCTGCGTGGCTTGCCAGAGGTTTGAGAAGGTGAAGACTGAAGCCCCTGAGCTGAAGAGCATCAAGCCTGTTTCACCGTGGTACATGATTGGTGAGTTCTACACTTTTATATCCCAATTAATTTTTTGGGTTTTGACTTGTTTCCCATCATGCTTTCTTTCAGTATGCTCTTTTAGTGTGAATGTTTTACTTCCGCTTGTCCAATGTTAGAGTATGCCAACACATTTTTCTTGCTAGGTGTGGACCTCATCGGACCGTTCAAGGCCTCATCCAAGAATAGCAATCGCTACTGCCTCACAGCGACAGATTTCTTCACCAAGTGGGTGGAGGCCATTCCTATCAAGGTGTGTTATATCTGTGTTTAGTGTTGTTTTCTCAAATATAATGATCATGACCATGCTTTTTAAAATACTTGAATGTATTGTACTTGAACAGTTCATCACCATGTATCCCAATTTTCATCTTAAAATTAACATTATAAGTATTAATATAATAGTACCATATCCTGTGTGTATACACTGCTAGGACAAGACGGCAGTGGCAACATCCCAGGCCCTGATAGACATCTTCCACACCCATGGTGCGCCGGAGGTCATCCTGACTGACCAGGGCAAAGAGTTCTGCAACAAGGTCATGTACTTGCTAAAACATATGATCTTGTAACAGTTATGGACATACTTGTATGGACAAAACTAATGACTTCTGTCTTACTACTTTTAGGTCAACCAGATTTTGTTTGAGAAGTGGGGGATGAAGCACCGGATTACCTCTGCCTACCATCCCCAGACCAACGGACTGGACGAGCGGACCAATCAAACACTCAAGAGGGCTATCGGGAAATCTCTGGAAGGGCACCAGGAACGGTGGGAGGACAACCTTAAGTTAATCCTTTTCGCACATAACACCAGCGTCCAGGCCTCCACCAAGTACTCGCCCTACCGCCTGATGTACGGTCGGGAGCCACGGCTGTCCTGTGAGGTATATCAACTCTTGATATTATTGTTCTTATAATATATAATTTGTTTTGCAAATTGATTCTCAATATAAACAAAAAATAAAACACTAACTCTATGCAAATGTATGTATTGCGTATCTCTATTTGCCTCTCATTTCAGATCACAGGCGACCGTCCTTTTGTGGAGATGGACGAGATTAATGAAGACACCGCTGCAGACTATCTCCACGCCAGGGCTGAGAAGGATGAGGAGGTCTTTGACGAGGTGAAAGATATTACACAACTATATACTGAACAACCACCTGAGTGATGCTAAGTAACTGCTAAAGCAATAACAATGCCTCAGCAATATACAGAGCTATACTGCACAACAGAGAATTACAATCTCTGCTGCTTCGCTTTTTCTTCAACGATCAAGGTGCGGCTCAACGTGGAGAAGGCCCAGGAGAAACAGCGGGAAAGCTACCGGAAGAGGATCAAGAAGGGAACCAAGCGGTTTGAGATCCTCCCGGGCATGGAGGTCCTGAAGAAGAATGAGAGGAAACGTGGGAGACCTGGTGGCACAATGGACCCAGACTGGCCAACTAAGTACCGGTAAATGTTAGACTTTTAAGAATATTCAGAATGAGAGGGTGATGTGTGATGTCCAATTTTGCCATTATTAATACATATTTTCTTCAGGGTGACTGAGGTTGGGGACAACAATTTGGTGCAGTTGGAGACCTTGGATGGCCAACAACTGGGAACCAAAACCCCCTATGCCTCAGTGAAGCCTCTGCGGACGAGTAAGTGTAACATACAGTTCACATTTTAAAGTTAATGTAATGTGAAACTGTATTTTTTTTACCACAAGATGTCATTCTAAAATTGTTTTGTTGATTGACTTAAGGATTCCGAGCCTGCCCGCCCACTCAGAAAGCTGTGTCCCATCCACCGGAGCCAGTGTGTTCTGATGACCCTGAACCGCTAAACTCTGAGCCGGAGTGGGACTCACTTCAGGTACACTTAAAAATCCTAGCTTCATTCATTTTAAATAATAAAAATTCCAATGGCTGAGTACTGTAACATGACAGTCCCTTTAACCCAACATCATTATGTTTTTTAGGCACCATCTCAGCTGCTAGATGTCACCATCACAGATGTTCAGCTGGGGCGGGCCTGTCCAGCTTTACCTAGCGGGTTGGAGGTGCTTAGGCCTATCGTTCTGACTCCCAATTGTTGGCTGAATGATCTCTCCATTGACCATGCTCAGGCTCTTTTACAGGCTCAACATCCCCATGTAGGAGGCCTCTACGCCACAACGTCCCTCTCCCTCCTCTCCTCCGTGCCTGCATCAACCCAGGGGTTTGTTCAGATTTTAAATGTTTGTTCAAATCACTGGGTTACGGTAAGTAACATCAACTGCGAGGTAGGTACTGTTAACATTTATGACTCCGCTGGTCAAGGGTCGACCGAGGAGTTCATTTCTCAAATAACAGGTCTCCTCTCTTTTTCAGGTCCCAAGGTCCTTCTGCAGTGGCCTGATGTCCAGCAGCAGAGAGGCAGCTCAGACTGTGGGCTGTTTGCTATTGCGAACAGTCTCACATGCTGCAGAGGTGAGGACCCAGCAAGCAAGGAATATAATCAGTCTGCTATGCGTAAGCACCTCTTTTCCTGCTTTCAGTTTGGGCACCTGAAACCATTCCGCAGCTCCATACGGTGTCCACGCAAGGCCCAGTCAGTGTACACTATGGACGTTAGTGTGCACTGCATCTGCAGGAGGACCATCCGACCAGAGCTTCAGGTATCCTGCAGGAGGTGTTTCAAGTTGTTCCATTCGTCTTGTGTGTCAATTAATATTATGTTTCCTAATGAATTTGTTTGTACTGCTTGTAAAGTTGTTTTTTAAGTATTTTCCAGATTGTACACAGATAGCCCTGCTACGTCCTCCGTGAGGGCCCGTTCCCCTGTACATAAGTCCCTGTCCAGCCCTGCTACATCCTCCGTGAGGACCACCTCTACCACATCCTCCGTGAGGACCACCTCTACCTCCTCCGTGAGGACCACCTCTACCTCAGGCTACTGCAAGTATGAGCCACAATTACATCATTGTTATTTTTAAATGTTCATATTGATTGTTTCATTACTAATACATTAAATGTATGCTCATTCATTCACACAGCACCAAGATGTTTTGGACAAAATTACATCTGGACAGTTACCTTTCATCCCCATCCACCCAGTACACTGGTAAGTCACATTGAATAGGGATTATTTAGAAATGTGTTTACTCACAAAATGTTATTTTGACTGTACATATCTGTGCTTGTTTGTGTGTTTACACTAACAAGATGGTTATTGCTTACCTCAACAGGAGAGCTGATTGGTGTGATGTTACCTAACCCCCCAGATGTTACCCACCAACCCTCCAGATGTTACCCCCAACCCTCCAGATGTTATCCCCTAACCTCCCAGATGTTACCCCAACCCTCCACCACCACCTCAGACACACCACCACCACCTCAGACACACCACCACCACCTCAGACACACCACCACCACCACCTCAGACACACCACCACCACCACCACCTCAGACACACCACCACCACCTCAGACACACCACCACCACCACCTCAGACACACCACCACCACCACCACCTCAGACACACCACCACCACCTCAGACACACCACCAGGATGTGGTAGAGGTGGTCCTCACGGAGGATGTAGCAGGGCTGGACAGGGACTTATGTACAGGGGAACGGGCCCTCACGGAGGACGTAGCAGGGCTATCTGTGTATTTATCTGTTCTATTATTGTTGAATTTGTGAATGATATGTTACTCCCTAACTATTATTATATACCTGATTGTAACCTGTACAGTTCTTTTGCAAACGTTAGCCCCCTGAAGTGTTGTGTATTTATATATAAAGTTTATTCTGTTTTCTGAATCAGTGTGGACTCGTGGTGTGTTTGTTCATCGTCTGACATTGGCACGTTTTATTACAATATCAACTACTATACTAGTCCAAAAGTTACATATGACTGTAGTTATCATAACTGTACATGTCCTACTCTAATGGATCTTGAACGAAACGCGCATTTTTTAAATTAAGTTGAATTGCTGAGTTGCGTTTGCAACTTTATGAGAAAATGATCTGCTGATCAGACCACTCTAACAGGAGTGTTTGTCCGTGAATAACACCGGCTATGCCCGGGGTAGAAACACAAGACTATAGCTGGATAAGGTCTACACGGTCATTTTAAGCCGTCGACCAGCCCTCTACGACCACGGGAAGTCATGTTAAAAGTGAAGATACTTCTGTTAAACTAAGCTAAGCTAAACATCGCTACTCGCTAACTCCCTCCTGGGCTTAAATTCCTTAAATTCCTTAAATTCCACAGTCGCCAGGTCGTGACGCGTGCGCGTGCGTGACGCGTTAGGCCGCACCCCCGGTAGCTTTTGCCCAGCGGAAGGTTTTTCCCTGACAGAACCACGCGCAGGCAGGGCGCCGGTGAAGGTGAAGGCGTTCCTGCCCTTTACCGGAGTGGAGGGGCTCGCGGAGGGGATGACCGACGGCTCTCCGCCGCTCGAACCAGCGCTGGCGGCCTACTTGGTACCGGGGTCCAGCCGCCTGGTCGGTGCCGAAAAAAACCTTTGCTGCCTCCCAACCACCGTGACGGGCTTAACGCCACCCCGGTGGACAAGAGCGACGCTCTCGGTGAGCAGACAGCGGCGGCCGGCGGTGGATAACATCGCCGTGTTCAACGTGTTCAACGCCGCCATTGCGAAAATCACCACAGACCGACCCGACGGTCTGTCTGCAGCGGAGGCTCATAGTGGCGAATGTGAAACGAATGAAAGTAACGAATTATACAATTAAAAACGATTTTCCCCCTCAACTCTTTCATGAAACAACCATGGCTGACACCACACCTACCGAGAAGACAGCGACGGTGAGTTTCATTCATTTTCATTTCACATCTTTTGATTGATTGATTGATTGATTGATTGAAAACTTTATTAGAAGATTTGCAGAAGTAGGTACATGAAAGTACATATTACATACAAGGTCAACTAACAGGATAAAAACCCAAGAAAGCCACTGGCTTATTTCAATTGGGGTCCTTTATTTTATTTATCTTTACCTCAGCGATGTCCGAGCTAGCTATTATAGCTAGCTATTCTGAACTCTGCAACTCTACATCGGAGCCATAGTGACGATGTACCCAGTGGCGTGCAGTCAGGTGAGGCAGGGTAGGCAGTGCCTCACCCAGGCATTTAAGAAAGAAAAAGAATATCAGTCTTTAAAAAAAAAAAAAAAAAAAAAAAAAAATTTTTTTATTTAACTCATTATTCCTAACTTTAATGTGTTAAAATAAAAATAAATGATGTAAAATGTGTTGTTTTAAAAATAGAATGCATGCCCTGGCACCAGGAGAGTTTGCTCCCAAAGCGAGCTGATTGCTGATTGCTGGCGAGAGGCACCTGTGTGTGTGCGAGAGGCAGACTGTGCTTGTGCCTCTGTGCTATGCGAAGTGATAGACCAACGGTTTCGTAGGTTTGCGCATGCGTAGTCTGTTCTCACATTGTCTTCATTGATGGACGTTGAGGCACCGTGCAGGCTGCCTCTGACAGCATGATTGACAGTTTGCGTTTGGCTTGCCGTAGCGGCATTCCTCTGCTGTTCGCGCCGCGGTCAAGAATGAGCATTTCGGGGGAACGACGAGAGCAGTAGCTCCATCAATCGTGGGAATTATGTCGAACTTTTACATTTGATGGCAGAAAAGGATGAGAAATTAGCCGCACATTTGCCTACGCATGTTACATATGCTTAAGATAATGGGCTATTGTGTGCTGGTTCAAATGCTGTAAATCCTGTGTTGTTGATGCAGGTGAATGTATATTGTCATTGAGCTGTTTTGCGTGCTGCTGTAAATCCTGTTGAGATGCAGGTGAATGTAGGCAATGCCATACAGGCTGTTGCGCTACGCTATGTGTAGTTATGAGAACAATACATAACATTTTTTACCAGCTATTTGATAGTATAGTATATATGGGCTATGTGATTGACTTTATAGTATAGTATATTAGCCTACTAGGGGTGGGACGATTAGAAAATGTCATGTCACGATTATCGTGGGCAAAATAATCGCGGTCCACGATATTATCACGAGAATTAAAAAAAAAAAAAAAAAAACTTTTTTTTGAATGCCAATAAAACACACTGTAATCACTTTAACTGTATTGTTATTGAATCATGTTAATAACATTAACATCATTTTAAAAACATCTTGACAAAAATAAAAATCTTTAATAAAATCTTAAATAAGGTAATGATAAATTATAAGGTATCACTGCATAAATAAAGGGAAAAATACTGTCAAACAAAACTTGAACACTGACACTTTTCTGTCATCAAACTGAGTGCTAGCCTTGTGGCTTAGAGACTTGAAAGCTTCAAGATAGGTTAAAGTGCAAAAATTTCAACATGTTCACTTTTTCTGCCTTTAGCTGTGCTCGGAGAGGTGTGAGTATGTCCCCACTGGCACTAAACACTCTCTCTGAAGGAACACTAGTTGCAGGTATGCATAGCAGCCTGCATGCAACCCTGGAAAGGTGAGGCAATGGACACGGGGCCGATGCAGCCATGGTGAGAAGGCTAGCATACGTTAGTGACTGACTGACAAGGCTGACTTACAAGATATCATTCAAAGCCATGGCCCTAAAACAAACTCCAACTGTTTCCTTTTGCATTTTAACAGCCGAGTTTTAATTAAATGTAATTTATTGTGTTTACCTTGACGAGACAATGTCTCCAGGTGCCTGTGGGAGCGCACACTCCACACACTCCCTGGCGGTGCATAGCTGATCGCCGGGCCATCAAAGTACAGCTGTCTAATGATCTAGTCGTTTTTGGCAAAAACATTTTGGGCCGCTACCCACACCTTTAGCTGTGTAACTCATTCCACGAATGCATGATCCTTACAAGTTGTACCTCGTTGTAAAGGTGACTAATCAGGCTTTCCAACGATATAAAATGCAACACCAATTGGTATTATTAAAGGGGAGCAAGAATCGACTGAAATAACGTTTCCAAACTTTTGTTGAGGGGTTTAGTAGTTCATTCACCAGGAGTCAGGAGGTAGAGCCGCCGTCTAATGATCGCAAGGTCGGCAGATCGGCGGTTCGAGTCCCCGGCTGGGCACATGTCGAAGCGTCCTTGGGCAAGACACTGAACCCCAAATTGCTCCCAGTGAGTGAGCGGGCCGGCGACCTTGCATGGTAGCTTGCCGCCGTTGGTGTGTGAATGTGTGTGTGAATGGGTGAATGAGAGGCCGTTGTAAAGCACTTTGGATAAAGGCGCTGTATAAGTGCAGTCCAGTTACCACTTAGGAGGCCTTGTTGTTGGTCTATCTAGTCCAGGGGTGTCCAAACTACGGCCCGCGGGCCAACTGCGGCCCATGGTCCGTTTTTAATTGGCCCAAAACAGATTCTAAAAATATAATTATTCTGTCATTTCTAACTGCAATTGCGGCATTGCGCCGACGTGGTGGTGGGGGCGCTGTTTCACAAATAAGTTAGCTTTTGTTTTCGCTAGCGAAACAGCTGATAGTTGATGTTGACTGCTCAAGGAGAATACATATTTGAAAGTACAGAATGCCTGAGAGCCTTATATTGCATTATATTACATTATATTTTGAATGGTCATCTGGTGCCTGAATATTGTGTTTTCCTTTACATAAATAATGACATTTCCACCATAAATTGATGCAGAAAGGGCACAAATTGGTGCATATCAATTCACCAGAATGCAAGAAATTAAGTGTTTGATGTTTAAGGACCCCCAGACAGCCCTGCTTCATGGGTCCCCCCCGATGTCAAACACCACTGGTACCACCTCCGCCTCATTTTGAGCCAGGAAAAACCCTGTACACTCATCATCCACCAAGAAGCCCTCTGTGCCAAGGCAGTCCAGCTTAATGATGTGATGAACACAGTTGTGAAAACTATCAACATAATTAGAGCACGAGGGCTCTACCACAGAGAATATTTCAAGTGTTCCTATCTGATGTTGATGCTGAATATGGGGACGAGCTCTATCACTCTGACTAAGAAGCAATCTGAGGCTGCTGTTTTGAGAATGAGCCGTCTTTATAAAAAAAAGAAAAAAACATTTAATGGAAAGTTATGATATGGGCTGTTTTTCTTTAAGCATATTCAGGTATCAAGCATACTTTACCTACATTTGATTAACTTTAATACATTAGAGGTGAGGCGATACCTCACCTAGTGAGTGGCCCAGCCTTGAGTATATTTTTCTGTATGTGGCCCTCTGTGAAAAAAAGTTTGGACACCCCTGATCTAGTCCAACCAGGGTTTTTACTTTTATCGTCAAGGTCCAGTTTACCCTTTTCTAGACACAGCCGAGTCCATCAATTTAATTTCCTAATGAAATAATTTATTCATTTCGTAATCGTTTTTTTTTCAATGCTAACATTTTATTTCATCGGTGAATCGGTATTGTTTCATAGTCCGGGTCTCCTTTTTTATGCGTTAGGCTTAGCCGCTTGGAACTCTGGGAAGTGGCCAATTTTCTGTACAGCCTCCTCAGCCCAGTGGTCCTCCAGCGTAGCGACCGCTTCATCCACCTGGTAGCGCAGCGCCTCAGGAGACGCCAGGAGGCGCAGCAGATCACGGTTGTCCATCTCCAGCAGCATGCCCGTGACCTTGGGGGCGATGCTGGGGTGCATGCTGAGGATGGATGGGAAGAGACGCTCACCTGGAGGGAGGGGGGAGTAAATATCAGTAACAGTAACTGTTGTAACTTTAAAGGTTACCTGATCGATTGACAGTTAAAAGAGATTGATTAATATGTTACATGATTGATTGACAGTTTAAAGAGTTATTATTTATCGTTAAGGTAGTTTAAAAAAAAGAAGTACATTTCTGTTGTATTAGTTAAAGAATGGGTTTCAGAACTGCAGGTTCCAGAATGCCTTGCAGCAAGACGTCTCACAGAAGTCGACAGTTTGTTGTTTTTGAGAAATGCGAATTGTACCGTCCAGAATATGAAAGTGAATATCTAACAGCTTGTTTTATTGAATTGAAAGTGATCACAAGTGCATGTCAGCAGATTTGTATATAAATACCCTTTCGCTTGATAACACCAGTCATAGCCATCATTTCAGGAGGTAGAAATTCTACAGTAACTGTAACAGCTAATGGGTATCCATAGAAACAAACAAATAGACTCACCTATCATCTGCTTCTGGTCCTCATGGGGAACTGTAGCCATCATGGCCAGTATGGAGGCAATCAGTGTCTCCTGGTCCTGGACATGGACATGGACAGCAGGCTGCTGCACGGGGACCTGTGGCTGGGGAGCCGTGTGCTGCTGGCGGTGGTGTACACCAGCTGTGGACTTGTTCTGGGGCACAGCGTGCAGCCGTGTCATAGCTTCGAAGGTAGCCAAGCGACGAGTGGGTCTCAGCTGAGCTGAGGAGTATTGGGCGGTTCCACAGTCCTGGGTCTGTGGAATGGCAGAAGCCATGAAGAGTCCAGGTGGGGGAGCAACCTGGTAGGGTAAGTTAGGTAGGAAGTCTGGGTTGGGAATGGCGCAGACGCTGGCCATCCTCTGTGCCATGTTCTGGTTGGTTCTGAGAGCCTGGCGCTCCTCCTTGCGCTGGGCCAGGGCCACGTACAGGGGCTTGTTGGCCACGATGCGGCCGTTCATCTCGGTCACGGCCTTGGTGGCCGCCTCGGGGGAGGAGAAGCGCACGAAGCCGAAGCCTTTGCTGCGTCCTTCCTCCGTCATCATCACCTTCGCGCTGGTGATGGTTCCGAAGCGGGAGAACTCTTTGTGCAGTCGGTCGTCGTCCAAGCGGTCGTGCAAGTTCTTCACGTACAGGTTGACACCCTGCTGGTAGAGAGAGAGCATGTTTAGTGAGATGTTTTGAATTGCTCAAATACATCAAGAATGTTTACCAAGACTATCAACTTATTTTTCTTATACACATAATAATGTTAGCTGTAGCTATCTGACCCAGTGACTAACACTGACAGATATTGACAGCTGACAGCTAGAGGGGGAGTGGTTGGGGGTGGGGTTAACCAGCTATTGTTACCGCCCATTAGCTGGCTGTGTGAAGGTGTGAAAAACAACCAAGTCTTTAAACAGCTTTTTCTCTGGATTGTGGATTGTATGACACATCATTCGAAAGCGTACAATCTGTAGTTTAGTAGTACATAGAAAAATAGTTTAGTAGAAAATTTAGTTTAGTAGAAAAATGCCTACTGGTTGCTTTGACTACTTTTCACCAGCAGCTGTCACATTATTTTCTTCATAAACACACACCTGGTATGTGGTCCTGTGGCCCTGGTTCAGTTGCTCAAACTGTCTCTTCAGGACAGCCTGGCGCTCTCCTCTCTTCTGGGCCGCTTGGAACTCTGGGAAGTGGCCAATTTTCTGTGCAGCCTCCTCAGCCCAGTGGGCCTCCAGCGCAGCGACCGCTTCATCCACCTGGTAGCGCAGCGCCTCAGGAGACGCCAGCAGGCGCAGCAGATCACGGTTGTCCATCTCCAGCAGCATGCTCGTGACCTCGGGGGCGATGCTGGGGTGCATGCTGAGGATGGATGGGAAGAGACGCTCACCTGGAGGGAGGGGGGAGTAAATATCAGTAACAGTAACTGTTGTAACTTTAAAGGTTACCTGATCGATTGACAGTTAAAAGAGATTTGATTAATATGTTACATGATTGATTGACAGTTAAAAGAGTTATTATTTATCGTTAAGGTAGTTAAAAAAAAAGAAGTACATTTCTGTTGTATTAGTTAAAGAATGGGTTTCAGAACTGCAGGTTCCAGAATGCCTTGCAACAAGACGTCTCACAGAAGTTGACAGTTTGTTGTTTTTGAGAAATGCGAATTGTACCGTCCAGAATATGAAAGTGAATATCTAACAGCTTGTTTTATTGAATTGAAAGTGATCACAAGTGCATGTCAGCAGATTTGTATATAAATAACCTTTCGCTTGATAACACCAGTCCTAGCCATCATTTCAGGAGGTAGAAATTCTACAGTAACTGTAACAGCTAATGGGTATCCATAGAAACAAACAAATAGACTCACCTATCATCTGCTTCTGGTCCTCATGGGGAACTGTAGCCATCATGGCCAGTATGGAGGCAATCAGTGTCTCCTGGTCCTGGACATGGACATGGACAGCAGGCTGCTGCACGGGGACCTGTGGCTGGGGAGCCGTGTGCTGCTGGCATAGAAACAAACAAATAGACTCACCTATCATCTGCTTCTGGTCCTCATGGGGAACTGTAGCCATCATGGCCAATATGGAGGCAGTCAGTGTCTCCTGGTCCTGGACATGGACAGCAGGCTGCTGCACGGGGACCTGTGGCTGGGGAGCCGTGTGCTGCTGGCGGTGGTGTACACCAGCTGTGGACTTGTTCTGGGGCACAGCGTGCAGCCGTGCCATAGCTGGATCACCATCTGCAACGGCAGGGTGCTTTCTCAAGGCCTGGGTAGCTGAGAGGGGAAGATAAGCATAACCAAAGGGATATTTATGGCAAATGTTTGGATAGTGCTCTTGTCTCTATGTCAGGGGTCCCCACACCTTCTGAAACATCCCATTCAAGCACCTTTCAAGGACTTTCAAGACTCGATTCCCTCAAATTCAAGGACTCAACACGGCATAGTTTGAGACAGAAGTAGTTGACGAGCTGAGTAAAACATTATTTTTTTAGAGAGAGAGAGAGGGGGGGGGGGGGGGGGAATTCAAGCACATTCAATGACCCATGTCTATTTTCCCAAAACTTTTAAGACCTTGATTTCTTTTTCTCAAATTCACAAACAACTTTCAAGGATTTCAAGGACCCGTGGGAACCCTGCTATGCGCAGGGTTGCTTCACTAAATAAACTGACCTATGTGCTGAGACGTCATCCTACGGGGCACCTGGGAGGGTGTGGCCTTCATAGCCTCGAAGGTCTGAGGCCCGGTAGCCCATGGAGACGTGGTGGTGTCGTCGGGCGTGTTCTGGAAGTGCTGAGGTTTCGCCTCAGGTTCGAAGGTAGCCAAGCGATGAGTGGGTCTCAGCTGAGCTGAGGAGTATTGGGCGGTTCCACAGTCCTGGGTCTGTGGAATGGCAGAAGCCATGAAGAGTCCAGGTGGGGGAGCAACCTGGTAGGGTAAGTTAGGTAGGAAGTCTGGGTTGGGAACGGCGCAGACGCTGGCCATCCTCTGTGCCATGTTCTGGTTGGTTCTGAGAGCCTGCCGCTCCTCCTTGCGCTGGGCCAGGGCCACGTACAGGGGCTTGTTGGCCACGATGCGGCCGTTCATCTCGGTCACGGCCTTGGTGGCCGCCTCGGGGGAGGAGAAGCACACGAAGCCGAATCCCTTGCTGCGTCCTTCCTCCGTCATCATCACCTTCGCGCTGGTGATGGTTCCGAAGCGGGAGAACTCTTTGTGCAGTTGGTCGTCGTCCAAGCGGTCGTGCAAGTTCTTCACGTACAGGTTGACACCCTGCTGGTAGAGAGAGAGCATGTTTAGTGAGATGTTTTTATACCTCAAATACATCAGCAATGTTTACCGAGACTATCAGCTTCTTTTTCTTATACACATAATAATGTTAGCTGTAGCTATCTCACCCAGTGACTAACACTGACAGATATTGACAGCTGTCAATCTAGAGGAGGAGTGGTTGTGTTACCGCCCATTAGCTGGCTGTGTGAAGGTGTGAAAAACAACCAACTCTTTAAACAGCTTTTTCTCTGGATTGTGATTGTATGACACATCATTCGAAAGCGTACGAAAGCGTATCTGTAGTTTAAGCACATGTAAAAAAAAAAAACTGAAAAATGACTTTGCCTACTGGTTGCTTTGACTACTTTTCACCAGCAGCTGTCACATTTTTTCCTTCATAAACACACACCTGGTATGTGGTCCTGTGGCCCTGGTTCAGTTGCTCAAACTGGCTCTTCAGGACAGCCTGGCGCTCTCCTCTCTTCTGGGCCCGGCCCACGTAGACCCGCCTCCCGTTTATCTCCTGGCCGTTCATCTCCTCGACGGCCCTCTTGGCGTTCTCGTGCCTCTCGAAGTTGACGAATCCAAAACCCACGGATCTACCAGCGCCATCAGTCATGACCCGGACGCTCAGGGCCGGTCCGAATCTCTCAAACCTCTCCTTCAGGCGTCGGTCGTCCATATCCTCCCCAAAGTTCTTGACGTACACGTTAGTGAACTCTTGCTCTTTGCGAGACTCCGCAGAGGCATAGAGTGAGAGCATCATAGTGTCTCTCTGCTGGGCTAAGTGTGCAGCTAAAGCAGCCTGGTTCTATTCTTCCAGGCCTAGTGAGGACTAATTACCAAGTGTCCATGCGGTGACTTTCGGATAGCGAGAGTTGGAGAAAAACTGTGAGAAGAACGAATAACTAATCTATCTATCAAGCTCTTCACAGAGGAATGACAGGTAAATGAACCTGAAATGTGTACTGCAGCTGGATTCTAGAACCCCAGCTGCATGTTCTACACTGTGATGTCATCACATGATGACATCCTTAATGACTGAAGAATTCTAACTTTGGTCATTGTTACATCACAGATAGGGGTGGGACGATTAGAAAATGTCATGTCACGATTATCGTGGGCAAAATAATCGCGATCCACGATATTATCGCGAGAATTAAAAAAAAAAAAAAAAAACTTTTTTTTAGAATGCCAATAAAACACACTGTAATCACTTTAACTTAGATTTTGTTGTATTTTTATTGAATCATGTTAATAACATTAACATCATTTTAAAAACAGCTTGACAAAAATAAAAATCTTTAATAAAATCTTAAATAAGGTAATGATAAATTATAAGGTATCACTGCATAAATAAAGGAAAAAAATACTGTCAAACAAAACTTGAACACTGACACTTTTCTGTCATCAAACTGAGTGCTAGCCTTGTGGCTTAGAGACTTGAAAGCTTCAAGATAGGTTAAAGTGCAAATGTGAGAAATCTCAATTATTTTACTATTTCTTTATAACATACGATTATGACATCCTCCCTCTCGCCAGTTTGGGGCAACATAGACTTCTCCCCTGGTGCCACGGATAGGGGTTTCAAGCGGTGGGACAGCAAAGGGATGGTTACTATCGGACATTTATATGATACGGAAATACTACTTTCATTTGACCAATTATGTAAGAAATATGACCTACCACGAAATGAGTTTTTCAGATACCTTCAGATACGAAGTTTTTTAAATAGCCAAAAAGACACTGGCCTCTGTCACCAACCCTCTCCGCTGGAGGAGATAGTCTCTGCTGGAAAGACGAGAGGCATTCTGGGGCTTGGGTATAGAGCACTTTCGAAATATGATAAAGGCAAACCTGCATTTATGCCCAAAGACTGGAATAATGACCTGAACATGAGGTCACTAATATGGCAATCGGCAAACGACATCTCAATCTGTAATAGGATGAAGGAAACGCAATTTAGACTACTACAACGTTTGCAGATTACTCCCCAACTTAGACATAAAATGGATCATAACAAATCGGAAATGTGTACGAAGTGTATTACCGAGGTTGGGAGCTTTGTTCATTGTGTTTGGACTTGTAGATATATAGATGATTACTGGAAAGGTATAGTGGATAAAATTCATCTAATTCTAGATGTTACATTGGATAAGGACCCCATGTGTCTATTGTTTGGGTCATTTAAAAATAACAATAATGTAAAAAAAAAAAAAAAAAAAAAAAAGGATTATGACAATTATTCAACTAATTAAAATTCTCCGCGATAAAGTTATCGCGGGTGTTTTTATCGCGATTAACGATAAACACGATAATCGTCCCATCCCTATAGCCTACATTACATTACAGTCATTTAGCCGACGCTTTTATTCAAAGCGACTTACAATAATTGCATTTAACGTAGGAGTGTACTGCTTTTTTAAGGCAAAATGAAGAATAGCAAACTAAAAATACAGTATAGCAATATAGCAATAGCAATAGCATAGAGAAGAATAGCGAACTAACAATACAATAGGTGCTTAACAGGGAGGATTCTGGTAGTAGGCCTACTTCTTGAAGAAGTGAGTTTTGAGCCTGCGTTAAAAGATATAAGGGCTATTGATTGTCTTTATAGTATGCGCTATGCCATTTGAAGTCTGGCTGCTGCGTTAATCGCATGATTCTTTTTTTTATAGCTCACTGCCTACCCAGCCAATGACCTCACTGCACGTTACTGGATGTACCTGGCCCAGGGCGTCGCGGTCTGTGGGGGTCGCCTGATGTACCTGGCCCAGGGCGTCGCGGTCTGCGGGGGTCGCCTGGTGGCCAAACGCGGTGGTGCAAGCAGCGAGATTTGGCGACCTTCACTGACAGGTCTATCCGGGCATATCGGTTACCGCCCCCTCGCTCCTGGCCTGTGACGCAGTACCGAGCTGTCTTCCTCAACGTCTTATTCCAAGTGAGTGACATGTTTGTAGGGAGCTTGCTGTCAAAGACACTTGTATTGTTTAGCTGGCAAACGCGGTGGTGAACCGAATGGGGAGACCGCTTTTTATGAAAACTTATGGGAATTCGAAGCGTGGGTTTCCCCTGACAACCGAAAACTAATCTTTGGCTCCACCACCACCTCCTCCGACGCCTCCTTTGCGGAGCCGCCCAGCCCAGGTCCCGGGGGGGGGGGGGAGAAGAGTCTGTCAGCTCCTAGCCCCAGCTCGCTGTGCATGTTCGACACAGGAGAGTAACCATACCACTGCTCCCAATGTGGGAAGAGTTTCAGTCAAGCAGGACAACTAACGATTCATCAGAGAGCACACACAGGAGAGAAACCATACCACACCACCTTATACCACCCTATACCACCCTCCCATCACCCTCTACCACCCTATACCACCCTCCCATCACCCTATACCACCCTATACCACCCTATACCACCCTCTACCACCCTCCCATCACCCCCTACCACCCTCTATCACCCCCTACCATTCCTCAACACCTCCATCCAGAGCCATGAGGTCAGCTGACCAACTGTTTCTGGAGGGCCTGTTTCCCTAGGACCAAACTAAAAACTAAAAACCAGAGGGTTTCTCCAAAGCCGCCCCTATAGGCTCTGGAACAGCCTCCCCCTCCACACCAGGTCCGCCCAGAGCATCGAGGCTTTTGAGGTGAGCCTGCCTCCCGACACTGCACTTTTATTTTTATTTGTATTGCACCTTGTTTTTAGTGTATTTTATCTATTTTAACTGTTGTTTTACCACTGCTTGTTTTACCAGTGTTTTCTCTTTTTATCTGTTCAGCACTTTGGGCGGCTGTTTGTGGTTGTAAATGTGTGCTATATAAATAAACGTTACTTATATAAATAAATGTTACTTATGAAGAATGACATGTTTGTAGGGAGCTTTGCTGTCAAAGACACTTGTATAGCTGGCAAACGCGGTGGTGCAGCAGCGAGCGGCAGATGTGGCTGTCTCTCACCCTGACTTGGTAATCAGTCTATGACTTACAAAACATCAAACTCTTCGCAAACAGTATATGATGGAGTGCAGTCAGCGTACGTATCTGGAACTGGTATACAACAGAATTGTAGGAAGATCATTCTACTTATGCTGTGTCAGATTTCCTACAACACCTCCATGTTGGTCTCGACCAGGAGACATTTTTGGTGCTTTACCAAGAAGTTTTGTTTCTACTCAGCTGTTGTAGTATATTTTTGTACCATATTTTGTATGTGATTTGTATTTATTTGTATTCCTGGCGGATGGATGACAGACCCAGCCTGAACCAGCAGACACAAAGTGTTTTAAAGTGTTTTAAAGTTTTAAAGTGTTTTTAAGGGTTTTAAGGTGTTTTATCTTAAAGTGTTTTATCTTAAAGTGTTTTATCTTAAAGTGTTTTATCTTAGAGAGTGTGTGTAGGAGATCTTAGAGAGTGTGTGTAGGATGTCTGAGGGCCAGACAGGAGAGGCGTCTCTCTCTCCTGATGTACCTGGCCCAGGGCGTCGCGGTCTGCGGGGGTCGCCTGGTGGCCAAACGCGGTGGTGCAGCAGCGGCAGATGTGGCTGTCTCTCACCACCATGACCGGGGCGGACCGGACGGCCCTACTGAATGCTCCAATAGAGAGACAAGGGCTATTCGGTCCCTCCATACATGGACACCATGACGAAGCGCCTGGCCGCGATGGAGGAGGCTAAGAGGCACACACAGTTATATCACTAACTATAATAGAAAATTAGCCAACAAAGTTCAGACGATGGAGACCCTCCGGCAGTAGAGGTAGAGCATGCCGCGTTGAGCTACGTGACGACCATGGCTGAAAATCAATCTCTGAGATCGCTCAATTCACATATTCCGACCTATGTGAAGTTTATTAATAGAACCGAACATTGCGCCACAATATGGTGGCTCGACTTCACCGGACGGCCCGTCTCGTTCGCAGACCTCCCGCCGTTCTGTTATCGTCTCATGGATACCTTTCTGAGTGGGTCTTCTATCATAGAAAATTAGCCTCGTCTCAGACCCGGAGACGAGGCAAGGACCCCGACAGCTGTGGCGCCTCCTTCGGCTGCTCCTGGAGCATGTACTTCAACGGCTGCAAGTTACGCACGCAGCAAGATACCCCGCAATCAGACTGCAAGGAGAACGCCCCGAAGAGGAGGATCATCTCAGGGATAACTTCCAGACGCTAGAGACTTCTACCGACGGAGCCGTACCCCACTCTACCGACGGAGCCATACCCCACTCTACCGACGGAGCCGTACCCCACTCTACCGACGGAGCCGTACCCCACTCTACCGACGGAGCCGCACCCCACTCTACCGACGGAGCCGTACCCCACTCTACCGACGGAGCCGTACCCCACTCTACCGACGGAGCCGTGCCCCACTCTACCGACGGAGCCGTACCCCACTCTACCGACGGAGCCGTACCCCACTCTACCGACGGAGCCGTACCCCACTCTACCGACGGAGCCGTACCCCACTCTACCGACGGAGCCGTACCCCACTCTACCGACGGAGCCGTACCCCACTCTACCGACGGAGCCGTACCCCACTCTACCGACGGAGCCGTACCCCACTCTACCGACGGAGCCGTACCCCACTCTACCGACGGAGCCGCACCCCACTCTACCGACGGAGCCGTACCCCACTCTACCGACGGAGCCATACCCCACTCTACCGACGGAGCCGTACCCCACTCTACCGACGGAGCCGTACCCCACTCTACCGACGGAGCCGTACCCCACTCTACCGACGGAGCCGTACCCCACTCTACCGACGGAGCCGTATCCCACTCTACCGACGGAGCCGCACCCCACTCTACCGACGGAGCCATAGTGACGATGTACCTGGCCCAGGGCGTCGCGGTCTGCGGGGGTCGCCTGATGGCAAACATTCCTGGCCTGTGACGCAGTACCGAGCTGTCTTCCTCAACTTCTTATTCCAAGTGAGTGACATGTTTGTAGGGAGCTTGCTGTCAAAGGCACTTGTATTGTATAGCTGTTTGCTGGTCAGGTCCTCTTTGGTGAATGAATGAATGAATGAATGGTCTTTATTGTCATTGATATAGTACAGGTACCAAACAACGAAATTTGGGAGGGGGGGCTCCCCTGGTGCTAGGAAAGAAAAAAAAACAAGAAGGGAAAGGAGCTGGTTTACATAAATAAAGGCTATGTACACTATCCACTATACTATACTGTACAAATAAAACACTGTGCTGTACCTATGCTATGCTATACCTATTCTAACATTTCCTATTCTCTGCAACCTTATGTACCCTAGGGTCTGCTTGAAGTTGCGACTGTAGCTGGACAGAGACTGGAGGAAGCAGCCCGGGGTCTTACACACTACAACTCTGGAAATGGGGATGGGTCTGGGCTCTGTCTGAGAGATTTTGGGTCTGGTGACGGGGGTCTTCGCTGGGGTCTTATAAAACCACAACATCATCCAGATACAGCAACAAGGACTGGAAGTGCTGGGATCCAAACATCCAGCTCCATGGCAGCTGAGGGACCAGTGGGTCATACCTTTGGCAGCTGAGGGACCAGTGGGACATACCTTTGGCAGCTGAGGGACCAGTGGGTCATACCTTTGGCAGCTGAGGGACCAGTGGGTCATACCTTTGGCAGCTGAGGGACCAGTGGGTCATACCTTTGGCAGCTGAGGGACCAGTGGGTCATACCTTTGGCAGCTGAGGGACCAGTGGGTCATACCTTTGGCAGCTGAGGGACCAGTGGGTCATACCTTTGGCAGCTGAGGGACCAGTGGGTCATACCTTTGGCAGCTGAGGGACCAGTGGGTCATACCTTTGGCAGCTGAGGGACCAGTGGGTCATACCTTTGGCAGCTGAGGGACCAGTGGGTCATACCTTTGGCAGCTGAGGGACCAGTGGGACATACTACCTTTGGCAGCTGAGGGACCAGTGGGTCATACTACCTTTGGCAGCTGAGGCAGGAGACGCACGGTGTCATCGGTCTGGGGCAGCCTCTTCTTATTCTGTAAAGGGTTAAACCTCCTCTTAGTTATCATATATAACCTCCTCTTAGTTATAATATATATGATATATAATGATGAACCTCCTCTTAGTTATAATATAAATATGATATATAATGATGAACCTCCTCTTAGTTTATAATATATAATACTGTTGGCTAATACTTGTATACGCCGCTGTTTACTAACGTTAACTCACGTTTACAACAGAAAGTTACCTGCTGGGTGTCCATGTTGATGAATGTGAATACACCGCTGTCAGTATGATAGTTTTCTGAACGTGTCAATAGTTATATAACTATATTAATAGTTTTCTGAACGTGTCAATAGTTATATAACTATATTAATAGTTTTCTGAACGTGTCAATAGTTATATAACTATATTAATAGTTTTCTGAACGTGTCAATAGTTTTTTGGGGACAGGGATAATGGTGGAGGTCTTGAAGCAGGCTGGTACCATTGAGCTTTCGTGTTTTACTGGGGGTCACAGTGCCAAGGAACCTCCTTTGAGTTGGTGTTCTGACGGACAATCCATAGAGCATATCCATTTCTGTCTGCTTGCTTTTCTTCAATTGTCTCTCCAGTTTCTCCTGCTCCTTCTCTACGCGGTGCGTCTCCCACTGCTCCTCCACAAACTGCAGGAACTGCTGTCCGTTGACCAGGAAGTCCCGCCCCTGCTCCTGCTCCCACACGTCTATCTGGGCTTTCAGTTTCTTCTCAAGCTTCTTCTTCTTCTTCTTTCGTGTAACGTCAGAGGTCCAACTCGGTGTCGCGTAGCCATGCCCGCATCTCTGGTTCTAGGTCGAAGAGGCTGGCTTCTGAGGGTGGTCTATATAAGGGGCAGATGGTAATTATGTGGTCGGCGGTCTGCTCTGGGTCACCGCACTCGCATGCCGCACTGTCCGCCAGGCCCCACGCCGCCTTCATTGATGTTTTAAAGCGACCGACACCAGTTCGTAGACGGTTCAGTGTGGTCCATTGCCGGCGTGGTAGGTCGTCTCCTCCAATGGCGCCATCTCCTGGGTCCCAGATGTAGCGGTGGATTCGGGAGGGCCCGGTTGACTCCCACTCCTGCTTCCAAGCTGCTGCCAGCCATGCATCTCTGGAGATGTCCTCAGAGGTGGAGTTGAGCATGGCTTGTGCTGCCTTGTTGTAAGGGTGGCGGGTCTTGAGTCGGCTTGGAGGTGCTGGTGTTATGGTGGTTTTGTGCAGGATGTGCCAATCATGCTTTTGTGCCTTCCTGGCCAGGGCGAGGGTGGCAGCCTCCCGTCGGAGGCCGGCCGGTGCTATTCCCGCGAGGACTGGCAAGAGGGACACAGGGGTAGGCTTCAAGCATCCAGTTATTATTCGGAGGGAGGTATTGATAGCCACGTCGACCTTTCTCGCATGAGGGCTTCTGCTCCAGACTGGGGCGCAGTATTCTGCTGCAGAGAAGACCAGGGCTTGGGTGGATATTCTTAGCGTCTTAGCGGAGGCTCCCCAGGTTGTACCAGCAAGGCGGCGGATCAGCGCGGCCCTGGATGTCACTTTGGCCTTGACTTCTTCCAGGTGTTGCCTGAAGGATAATGTCCGATCCAGGCGCACTCCAAGGTACTTCGGGGCTTGCTGAACCTCCAGACATTTGTTGTCAACGCGCACCTCAAGTTCCCTCCTGGCTTCTCTGGTGCTGAGGTGGTATGCCGCTGCGACTGTCTTTCCGACACTGAGTTGTAGACGCCACCTTCGAAGGTATGCTACCAGTGTGCCTATGTCTACGTTAAGACCCTCTTCCATCGCCTTCCACGTTGGTCGGCTCAGCATGATGGCAAGATCGTCTGCATAGCCATACTTTCTAGATGCTGTATCAGGTAGGTCGTGGATGTAAACGTTGAACAGCATCGGCGAGAGAACAGACCCCTGCGGTACCCCGTTCCTCAGTCTTCTGAGCCTACTGCACTGGCCACTGCTGGTCTGTAAGATGAAGCTGCGGTTGGAAAGTGTCTCCATGATGAACTTCACCATGTGGCGGTCCGGTATTGTCCTCAGCAGCTTCAGGTGGAGTCCCCGGTGCCACACGGTGTCGTATGCAGCAGTCAGATCCCGGTACACTACCCCAGCTTTCTCATTGTCCTGGAAGCTGTCCTCGATGTCCTGACAGAGTAGTGTTACCTGGTCTGCTGTTGATCTTCCACGACGGAAACCAGCTTGTTCCCGTGGGAGCTGTGAGTCCACCACTGGCTCGATGCGGCTATGGATCATCCTCTCCAAGATCTTAAATGGGACACAGAGCAACGAGATTGGTCTGTACGACTTGGGGTCTTCTGCAGGTTTATTTGGCTTTGGCAGAGCTATGACAGAGGCACGGCGCCAAGTCTTTGGGAGCTTTAATCTCCGGTAGCATGATGTATAGAAAGCACAGAGCCAGCCAGATGTTGTTGTGCTCTGGTGGATGACGAACTCCGGGTGGATGTTGTCACGGCCAGGGGATTTGCCTGGCTTGAGCTTGCTTATAGCCTCACTGAGTTCCTCTGCTGTGAATTCTCCCGAGAGGTTGGAATCGACACTGGCCGCTCCCGAGATGCAGGACACCTCACGCGATGTCAGTCGGGCAAAGTCTTTGTCAGCATCCGGGAAGCGGCCGTTCTTCAGGAGCTGGGATGCGATGGCATTTGCTGTGACTGGGCAGCTGTGGGGTGTTGTATTTCTGCCTGTGAGCTGGTTGATGGTCTGCCACGCCTTGCGACTAGAATGGGTGAAGTCGATTGATTCGACAACTTCTGTCCATCTGGCCCTGCGGGTGATATCCAGCTTCTGGAGCAGTGCTGCTGCAGTCACGTCCACCTCTTCTCTGGCACTAGCCCTCTGGTGGTCGCACAGAAGGCGGCTGCATTCCTCGTCCCAACCTGGGATGTAATTCCTGTTATAGCCACGTGGGATGGTCTTCTTTGCCGCACCCAGGAGGACCTGGCAGTAGGCTGCATAGGCCGTATCCAGGTCGGCTGTGTCTGGGTCTGGCAGGCCAGCTGACGTTCTTTCAGTCTCCTCAGCATACGACTCCCAGTTGGCTTTTCGGAAGTTCCATCGCTTGACGGGTTTCCCTGGTACCGGTTCCACCAGTGATGGGACTTTAATGATGGATGGTCGGTGATGTGAGCGGGGAAACCTGTCCAGGACGCGTCTCTCCGGTTTCGGGTCGTTACTGTGGCAGATGGCAAAGGCCAGGTCCGGGTTGGTGGAGGTGTTCCAGCGTGCAGAGAAGAAGGTTGGAGGCTCCTTGGGGTCGTAAAGCAGTAGAGCATCAGTGTTGGAGGCCCATTCACTCAGCGTCACTCCATTAGGTGTTGTGTGGTTGTAACCCCAGTCTGTGTGCTGACAGTTGAAGTCACCTGCATAGATGGCGGGTGCAGTTATTGGTGGGAGTGACGTTGCAGACAGCTCCGATGGTGGGGGCTTGTATACGTTGACAACTGATGTTTCCTGGATTTTTGTAACCAGCCACTCGATGTTAGAGCCTGGTGGGGATTGGCTACTGGCTGACCAGCTTATTTCAGTCCGAACGAACGTTGCCACACCGTGTTGCTTGCTGTAGATGGACCCAGCGAGATGGAACCCAGGGATCTTGAGGATGTTGTCGGATGTGCAGTGTGTCTCCTGCAGGAGCAGAACCGCTGCCCCGTTGGAATCAGCCAGGTGACGCAGGACTTCGAGTTTGGCGGTTGTTAGGCCCTCGACATTGAGTTGAAGCACTGACAGGCCTCGGTTTTCGACGGTGGGGATGACTGCCCGTCCGCCGGTCCTAAGCCTGCCAGCTCGACGTTTGGTTGGCGACATTAGTTTCACAAGTTGGTCTTGCACCATTTCTTGTTACTTGCAGAGGAGGCCACGTGGAGGCTGTCGTCTTTCTCAAGCTTGGGCAGGCTTTTGTGCAACTCTGACCTCTGTCTCTCCTCTTTGAGGAGGGTCCCTCCTCTGTTGGGAGAGGTGTGGGCGGGCAGAGGGGGTGGGGCTCAGGGGAGAGAAGGGAGGAGGAGGGGAGGTTGGGGAGAGGGGGGGGGGCAGTAGTAGAGGGGGCAGACTGTGGTTCGAATCTGCAGTAAAACTTGTTCAGTTCATTTGCAAGGAGAGTGCTTTCTGTGGTCTGAGGGGGTTTTGGTTTATAGTTGGTGATTTGTTTAAGACCCTTCCAGACAGAGGCAGCGTTGCCATCTGAGAATTGTTGTTGCAGTTTCTCAGAGTAGCAATGTTTTGCTTGCTTAACAGCTGCCTCGAACTTGTACTTGGCGTTGGCGTCTCTAAACCTGTTCTTGTCACCCCTCTGCCAGGCATCCTCCTTCTCCAACCTCAGCCTTCTGAGCTGGGCTGTGAACCAGGGTTTGTCATTATTATAACTGACCCTGGTCCGAGTTGGAACACACGCTTCCTCGCAGTAGCTGACGAATGACGTCACAGTGTCAGTGTACGCATCCAAGTCGTTACCGGCCTCAGCCCCCGCCCACTCCACATAGCCCTCGTCACAGCCAGCCCGCTCTAACCAGGCGCTGGTTTTCTCCTTAGCCTCGCTGTTCCATGTTCTGAACGACTTAACTACAGGTTTTGACACTTTTAGTCTCTGCCTGTAGGATGGGATCAGATGGACAATGTCGTGGTCAGATTTGCCCAGCGCAGCTCGGGAAACAGCGTGGTAGGCGTTCCTGATGGTACAGTAGCAGTGGTCTAGCATCCTCTCTCCCCGAGTGGGGCATTTGACCTGCTGCCGATATTTGGGCAGAGCCCGGCTCAGATTTGCTTTATTAAACGAAGTTACGAAGTTGTCCACGAAGTGTGGAGTTAGTTAGTTTATATAACTATATTAATAGTTTCTGTATCTAAACTGTTTCAAAGTGCTGCTTGCTAGTAGTGATGGCGAGATGAAGCTTCTTGAACTGTTGAAGCTTTCCATCAAATTGCGTGAAAATTGCTTCATGTTGCTTCATTTGCTCTACTGCGCCATCAAGTGGACAATAAATGTCTAGCAGGCAGAGTGATGATGACACCGTGGCTTTGGTGTGTGAATTGAATAGATGTGCTTGTGTTACTAGGAACAACAACATTTTATTCATTTATTCATTTTTATTTAAAAATAACAATTTCTCCACATTGCTGGGCTTCAGGCGGTTTCTTTTTTTTGAGACGATTTCACCTGCTTTTGAAAATATCCTTTAACAGGGCACAGATGAAGCTGGGGTACATAGATAATTAACGGCAAGTTTATACAAATTAGGATACACATGTTTGTGTTCTTCCCAATAGTGTAGGGGGTTCTGCATCCTTTCGATGTTTGGTTCAGCCAGGTAGGTATGGACCTCCACTGTTGCGTCTGCAGTTCCATTTTGGGGGGGGGGCAGTAGTAGAGGGGGCAGACTGTGGTTCGAATCTGCAGTAAAACTTGTTCAGTTCATTTGCAAGGAGAGTGCTTTCTGTGGTCTGAGGGGGTTTTGGTTTATAGTTGGTGATTTGTTTAAGACCCTTCCAGACAGAGGCAGCGTTGCCATCTGAGAATTGTTGTTGCAGTTTCTCAGAGTAGCAATGTTTTGCTTGCTTAACAGCTGCCTCGAACTTGTACTTGGCGTTGGCGTCTCTAAACCTGTTCTTGTCACCCCTCTGCCAGGCATCCTCCTTCTCCAACCTCAGCCTTCTGAGCTGGGCTGTGAACCAGGGTTTGTCATTATTATAACTGACCCTGGTCCGAGTTGGAACACGCTTCCTCGCAGTAGCTGACGAATGACGTCACAGTGTCAGTGTACGCATCCAAGTCGTTACCGGCCTCAGCCCCCGCCCACTCCACATAGCCCTCGTCACAGCCAGCCCGCTCTAACCAGGCGCTGGTTTTCTCCTTAGCCTCGCTGTTCCATGTTCTGAACGACTTAACTACAGGTTTTGACACTTTTAGTCTCTGCCTGTAGGATGGGATCAGATGGACAATGTCGTGGTCAGATTTGCCCAGCGCAGCTCGGGAAACAGCGTGGTAGGCGTTCCTGATGGTACAGTAGCAGTGGTCTAGCATCCTCTCTCCCCGAGTGGGGCATTTGACCTGCTGCCGATATTTGGGCAGAGCCCGGCTCAGATTTGCTTTATTAAACGAAGTTACGAAGTTGTCCACGAAGTGTGGAGTTAGTTAGTTTATATAACTATATTAATAGTTTCTGTATCTAAACTGTTTCAAAGTGCTGCTCGCTAGTAGTGATGGCGAGATGAAGCTTCTTGAACTGTTGAAGCTTTCCATCAAATTGCGTGAAAATTGCTTCATGTTGCTTCATTTGCTCTACTGCGCCATCAAGTGGACAATAAATGTCTAGCAGGCAGAGTGATGATGACACCGTGGCTTTGGTGTGTGAATTGAATAGATGTGCTTGTGTTACTAGGAACAACAACATTTTATTCATTTATTCATTTTTATTTAAAAATAACAATTTCTCCACATTGCTGGGCTTCAGGCGGTTTCTTTTTTTTGAGACGATTTCACCTGCTTTTGAAAATATCCTTTAACAGGGCACAGATGAAGCTGGGGTACATAGATAATTAACGGCAAGTTTATACAAATTAGGATACACATGTTTGTGTTCTTCCCAATAGTGTAGGGGGTTCTGCATCCTTTCGATGTTTGGTTCAGCCAGGTAGGTATGGACCTCCACTGTTGCGTCTGCAGTTCCATTTTGGGGGGGGGGGGGCAGTAGTAGAGGGGGCAGACTGTGGTTCGAATCTGCAGTAAAACTTGTTCAGTTCATTTGCAAGGAGAGTGCTTTCTGTGGTCTGAGGGGGTTTTGGTTTATAGTTGGTGATTTGTTTAAGACCCTTCCAGACAGAGGCAGCGTTGCCATCTGAGAATTGTTGTTGCAGTTTCTCAGAGTAGCAATGTTTTGCTTGCTTAACAGCTGCCTCGAACTTGTACTTGGCGTTGGCGTCTCTAAACCTGTTCTTGTCACCCCTCTGCCAGGCATCCTCCTTCTCCAACCTCAGCCTTCTGAGCTGGGCTGTGAACCAGGGTTTGTCATTATTATAACTGACCCTGGTCCGAGTTGGAACACACGCTTCCTCGCCGTAGCTGACGAATGACGTCACAGTGTCAGTGTACGCATCCAAGTCGTTACCGGCCTCAGCCCCGCCCACTCCACATAGCCCTCGTCACAGCCAGCCCGCTCTAACCAGGCGCTGGTTTTCTCCTTAGCCTCGCTGTTCCATGTTCTGAACGACTTAACTACAGGTTTTGACACTTTTAGTCTCTGCCTGTAGGATGGGATCAGATGGACAATGTCGTGGTCAGATTTGCCCAGCGCAGCTCGGGAAACAGCGTGGTAGGCGTTCCTGATGGTACAGTAGCAGTGGTCTAGCATCCTCTCTCCCCGAGTGGGGCATTTGACCTGCTGCCGATATTTGGGCAGAGCCCGGCTCAGATTTGCTTTATTAAACGAAGTTGTCCACGAAGTGTGGAGTTAGTTAGTTTATATAACTATATTAATAGTTTCTGTATCTAAACTGTTTCAAAGTGCTGCTTGCTAGCGCCGCTGTTTACTAACGTTAACTCAGGTTAACAACAGAAAGTTACCTGCTGTGGGTATCCATGTTGATGAATGTGAATACACCGCTGTCAGTATTATAGTTTTATGAACGTGTCAATAGTTATATAACTATATTAATAGTTTTATGAACGTGTCAATAGTTATATAACTATATTAATAGTTTTATGAACGTGTAAATAGTTATATAACTATATTAATAGTTTTATGAACGTGTCAATAGTTATATAACTATATTAATAGTTTTATGCACGTGTCAATAGTTATATAACTATATTAATAGTTTTATGAACGTGTCAATAGTTATATAACTATATTAATAGTTTTATGAACGTGTCAATAGTTATATAACTATATTAATAGTTTTATGAACGTGTAAATAGTATAATATAGTTGTTTGTTTCTGTATCTCAACTGTTTCAAAGTGCTGCTTGCTGTTGCGAGTCTGGTTGCTAGGGAACCGAGACGAGTCTGGTGTGAATACACCGTTGTCAATATTATAGTTAGTTATAGTTAAACGTGTCAATAGTTGTAATATTTCTGTATCTAAACTGCCTTAGGCCTTTTTTAGATTAGCCTTAATGTCCAGCCCTGTTAAACTGTTGGCTAATAGTTGTATACGCCGCTGTTTACTAACGTTAACTCAAGTTAACAACAGAAGGTTACCTGCTGGGTGTCCATGTTGATACACGAGTCTGGTTGCTAGGGAACCGAGACGAGTCTGGTTGCTAGGGAACGGAGACGCTTCCTCCTCCCAGGACAGTCTCGAGCTCCTATTCTCAGAACACTTTTACACACACCAAAATTATTTTTAAATAAGTCCATGTAAGCACTAATGTGATTGAAGATAATACAAAAAAAAAAAAAAAAAAAAGAAGTTTCCAAAAAACTTGTTGTTTGATTATGTTTGAGCAAAAGACTAAAATGGCTGTTTATTGTACTGCTGTTTATTGACTTGTACTGCTGTTTATTGTTGTTTATTGTTGTTTATTGTTTTTACTGGCTGTGCGTTTGTTCTTATTCTTGTGCTCTCCATGGACTGTAGTGACCTACTGAGAAAAGCTCTATACAAAATAGTCATGCATTGTAATTCTTGAATAATTTCACAGCATCTTTAATAATAATAATAATAATAATAATAATAACTTTATTTGTATAGCACTTTTACTGCAAACATTGCAGCTCAAAGTGCTCCAATGCTTTACATTGATTTTGTGTGTTGTTGTATTTTTTTACATTAAATACAATATGAATTACATAAATGTTTTACATTGCATTCCAGTGCTTTACATTGCAGTGCATCCCTGATCCTGAGGGTGGCGCCACAAGACAGTTCTGATGCCTCTCACGTGGTTCAACCCTGTTCACTTTATCCTCCATTTCATTTTAGATTAGATTCAACTTTATTGTCATCGCAGAGTACAAGTACAATACAACGAAATGCAGCATGAAATGCAGCATCCAACTAGAAATGAAAATAGTGATATAAGGCATGTCTACCTAGTACAAAAACTGTGGCAGGAGTAGCCGGTGCAAACTTTGGCTATAAGAATAAATAAATGAAGAATATATAAGAGCAATAACATATAGCCTAGCACACGGCAAGCAAGCACACTAATAACACAGAAATATCCTATAACAGAACATGGACCTGTCTCAACCGTACTTGCCATTCTGTACCTATCACTTATCACTATCATGTTTTATATCACTATTTGCACTTCTGGTTAGATGCTAAACTGCATTTCGTTGTCTGGTATGCACTGTGCAATGACAGTGAAGTTGAATCTAATCCAATCTAATCTGTCTCAGTCACATGGATGACATGGGAAGCGAAAATCATGTTCTTCTGTCCTAGATTTCATAGCCTATTTTTTCTGCCCTGCCTCAATGCTGCTGCAACCTAAAATGCTGACTCCTGAAAGTTCCTCACTTCATTCTGTACTTCATGGGGTGCGTTGTTACAGAGCTTTTGGCTCTACTCCAAAACGTTGGATTTGAAATCAAACAATTACTGTACGCTGGTTATGTTCTCTGGTGATGCTCTGCCAGCCCTGTGCTGTGCCTCACTGCCTCCTCGTAGGCCCAGAGCCAGGCCCCAGATCAGCCCTCTATCTAACAGGTTAATTATTTAAAGAAAGTAGGCTGATGGTGAAAAGATTCTTCTAGCCTCTGACCTCCTTCATCCTGGTGCTGCTCCGGCCGCACTGTGACCTGCTAACAGGATCTGGCCCAAGGTCACACCAGTTACTGGTGGCTCGACTACTGTAGGCCAGATGTCTGTTGATTGTCTGTTGAATTATATTTAGGTGCAAGTATGCTTTCGCTCCAGGGAACTATTGCTTTGTCTTGATAGAGCATCCTATTAGAACCGTCAAGAAGGAGATTGTCGAGATTGTTGTCACTTTAATTACAGGTGTCATGAATTTATTTGAATTTTCAGCAGAAATTTTCAGCAGAAAGCAAAGATAAAAGCGATACAGCTCGTCTTGCTCAAAATAATAAATGAAATTAAAAGTGTTTCTTTAAAAAGTAAAAATAATAATGGATAATGGATTGGAGAGAGGATAGATGAGCTCATCTACATCTACATCTGCCTAGCCTCCAATAATAGTGGTAGCTAGCTAGCTCCACAGACCAGAACTGGAACTCTGCCTTGTCTCTGTCAGTGCAGGCTGTTTGGGGCACTGTTCACCACAGCCCAGTGAGCTCCAATGGAAGTGATGCCACCATGGACCCGTCCACTGATGAAGACCAGCTCAGCCTGGCTGTGGCTGGGGTACAGATTGTAGGAGGAACCAGTAGGCTGGCCCGCAGAGAGAGTGCGCCCCCTGTTAGTGGTGAACACCACTACTTGGATATAGTGAGCGTACTTCCCCGAGACCTGAACGATGTATTCGCCCTCAAAGAGCTCCATCACCTGCTCAGTGCCGCTCTTGTATCCCACAACGGGAGACCATGTGAAGTCGTAGCGGAACTGGAAGCTGAAAAAGCACAATAGAGATCGTATTGTGATAATTAGATTAGATTAGATTAGATTAAACTTTATTGTCAATGCAGTGAAGTACCAGACAACGAAATGCAATGATAATACAATATAACTATATTTAATTTGTCTGATATAACTATACATTTCAAACTAACATGTTAGCTGTATTTGCATTTGCAAGGAGAGAAGACAAATGTATTCCTGTGATATTTACCCTGTGATGTAGTTATTGTTTGTCTCCCACACACGCACAGCTGTGATCCTGCCTTCTCCATTCAGAGTGTACTGGCTTCCACTGCCAGACCCCACGGCGGGAGAATAGGAGTAGAACTGTGGCTGTACTGGAGAGAGAGAGGAGACATGGATTACTAGTGAGAGAGAGGAGACATGGATTACTAGTGAGAGAGAGGAGACATGTATTACTAGTGAGAGAGAGGAGACACGGATTACTAGTGAGAGAGAGTAGACATGGATTACTAGTGAGAGAGAGGAGACATGGATTACTAGTGAGAGAGAGGAGACATGGATTACTAGTGAGAGAGAGGAGACATGGATTACTAGTGAGAGAGAGTAGACATGGATTACTAGTGAGAGAGAGGAGACATGGATTACTAGTGAGAGAGAGGAGACACGGATTACTAGTGAGAGAGAGGAGACATGGATTACTAGTGAGAGAGAGGAGACACGGATTACTAGTGAGAGAGAGTAGACATGGATTACTAGTGAGAGAGAGGAGACATGGATTACTAGTGAGAGAGAGGAGACACGGATTACTAGTGAGAGAGGAGACACGGATTACTAGTAAGAGAGAGGAGACACGGATTACTAGTGAGAGAGAGGAGACATGGATTACTAGTGAGAGAGAGGAGACATGGATTACCGGTACTAGTGAGAGAGAGTAGACATGGATTACTAGTGAGAGAGAGGAGACACGGATTACTAGTGAGAGAGAGGAGACATGGATTACTAGTGAGAGAGAGGAGACACGGATTACTAGTGAGAGAGAGGAGACATGGATTACTAGTGAGAGAGAGGAGACATGGATTACTAGTGAGAGAGGAGACATGGATTACTAGTGAGAGAGAGGAGACATGGAGTACTAGTGAGAGAGAGGAGACATGGAGTACTAGTGAGAGAGGAGACATGGATTACTAGTGAGAGAGAGGAGACATGGATTACTAGTGAGAGAGAGGAGACATGGATTACTAGTGAGAGAGAGGAGACACGGATTACTAGTGAGAGAGAGGAGACATGGATTACTAGTGAGAGAGGAGACATGGATTACTAGTGAGAGAGAGGAGACACGGATTACTAGTGAGAGAGAGGAGACATGGATTACTAGTGAGAGAGAGGAGACACGGATTACTAGTGAGAGAGAGGAGACATGGATTACTAGTGAGAGAGAGGAGACATGGATTACTAGTGAGAGAGAGGAGACATGGATTACTAGTGAGAGAGGAGACATGGATTACTAGTGAGAGAGAGGAGACATGGAGTACTAGTGAGAGAGAGGAGACATGGAGTACTAGTGCTACTTGATGTAAATCACACTTACAGACTCTCAATATCATGTATATAGATACAGATTCTACCCAAGTTGCTTGTTATTATTCAGGGAAAAAAGCCATGATTAACATGTCTGTGCTTCAACCAGTACTTCCTTCAAATTGATTCTTATCATTGTGATATATCATGAATGCAGTTGGAATTCAAGATTATTCCCTTCAACTGAAGGTGAACTCCTTGCACAAATTACAGAATATCTCCCATATTTGGTCAAACTGAGTTGATTAGCAGTCAGAACAGGTCATAATTACATGGGACATGAAAAGTGAAAATTGTTTAAATATCAAGTGATCCCAATGGGAACAAACTTTTCAAATATCCTGATCTACTCAGTACTCACACACTGTTTGTTATAGTCATCACACATTCTCTCATAATGGGCCGCAAACAATTATCATTTATTATTTAAAATAAATGAATAAATAAATATCAATTCTATGGATATTTAAATGTTCATGTTATTCCAACCAACATGCGACTAACCAACAACCTACAAATAACAATGTCAATCCAACATTGCAAACGCTACAGAGCTCCAGGGTTTGCATTTTTGAAGTAAAAAAATAATCATGATGTTGTAGAGCTGCTCTGCCTAAGACATTGTGTTGTATCATATACTTGTATTCAACGTAATGACAAATAAACTAGACTTGACTGCACTTCATGTTACAAGAAATTCAACATAACCTCTCTCAACTCAATCTACTGTAGTAAAACAGGCTGCTAGGTCAGAGTCACATTGCAAGATGAGCACATAGAGATGTTGTCATCGTACTGTATGGTCCTTGGGCTTTACCTTGTTGAAACCCTGCTCTTTTAAACTCCACATTGAACAGCTCACTAAAAAGCTTAAACTGAAGCTGGGCTTTTATTTTAGAAACAGGGCTTGTTTTTCATTTAAAGCTCGAACAAAGTCTTGTTGCTTCCACATTCTTGTCTTTGCTGGACAACGCCCTGAGTTCTTACAGTTTACACACTATACCATGCTGATCTAAGCTTTGTGACGACTTCTAGATTCCTAACTTATCACTGCATATCAGTCAGTAGGATGGCCATCTTTAACTGTAAGATAAGTTTGGGCTCTATTGTTGTGTTCCATTCTAGGGCTGTTGCCATGTTACATTAGCAGCTTTCTCACCCTCCCAAGACAACATGGTCAGTATAGACTGAGATCACAGAACTGTATCTTAAATAACGTTCCAAACACGCAAACTGAATTTGGTAAGAGTGCTTTTAGCTATGCTGCTGCGGAAAATGTTTCCAAAGGATTTGAAACTTTACCATTTTATTTCGATTGATGATTTAAAATACAATATTGAAGGCCTGTTGACTATGGAGCGCATATTATGCTTTTTAACCATGTTTTCATCTCTAGGAAGTTCTTTTTTTCTACGTGTTTTGCACAGTTTTTTACCAAGAAAATCGTATACTGTATGTTATTTTTGGGTATTTTTGGATTGCATCTCTTGCAAAAGATTTTTTTTTAAAGATAAGTTAAGAGGATATAATAGTAGGAGGACACTCACTCTGAGCCACAGCTAAGGTACAAAGGAGACCGAAGAGTGTGACAAACAGCATTCTGTGTATTTGGAGACAGATATGGTAAGACACACACACACATAAATGGCATGAATGCAAACATATGGCACAAATCATAAGGTAGAGCTGAAAAAATCATAAGGTAGAGCTGAAAAAAATAATGTGTTGGGTGGAAGACATTTGAAAACTCACTGAATGCTTACAACAAGATTACAGAAGACCTAAGACCTCAATCTCAAAACATATCTCTCAATTTATTTATGATTATGGCAAAAATACAAAATACTCACATTCTGCACATATTTACCCAGCTATAGGAGTCAATGAGGGAGCCAGAGGAGATGAGATGACCGTCAGTGCGTCCGTGTCTGGTACAGTGTGAGAAGCATCACTACCTTCAAGTCCAACCCAATGCTCGTGTCTTACCTTTATATAGCAGACAACCTCATGGAAACCTTTCCACTGAGATGCATTCCAGGGCTTCCTTTAATGCGGTTTCCCATAAGTCAAGAGCGAGAGATGCCAGATAACAGATATGGTAAGGCGACATACACCCATAAATAGCATGCATGCTTTCAGTTGGAGATGTGTCAAAGGAACAGGGAAGACATAATGAGTGATCTGCCTTATCACTGAGAGATTAGAGAGAAATTAAAGCAAAATCAAGAAAAGAAGAAGAAGTTCCTCTTAGATGGGCATCACTGAAACATACCAGACACTGTTTGTTTGTCCGTGCCACCTTGTTCCTTGTTCCTGCTGACATGAAATTATATTTATCTAAGACGATTCAAACGTCGTATGAATGTCATTTAATTCGAAATTGAGTCAATATAAGTCCATAACAAATGTTTTTAATTCCTGTTTTAGAATGATGGTAATGGAGAGATTTATATATTGCCCATTTGGATTTTATTGAGAGCATACAATTATAAACATAGCATTTTATATTTAAAAAAACACACGTATACTCTCTATAGAAAATACTGTATAAAGTAATATGACAAGTTACATATTAAACAACAATTCAACTTACAGACATAAATAAAGAACAAACAACAACAACAACAACAACAACAACAACAACAATAAACCCTAACAACCTAAAAAACAAACAACCCCATCAGTCAGGTAATCTGAAACCATCACAGATAGACACGAATGATTTCTAACCTGACCTTCAAGTTCTGCCATGTTGGTTTTGAGATGAACAAAGCCGTTGTAAACCACATTAGCAGTTGTAAACCACATCACATAGGTGTTTGATTTTATCTGAGGTTTGAGTCTATGTTGAGTCTATGTTGACTCAAAGACTCAAACCTCAAACATCTCTATGTTACAAATCACCTCGTATTACTACTTCAGAGAGTACATAGGAGGATATAAGTGCAGCTACGTTATTAAGAGCATATGGTGGGCGATACACTCCTATCAGAGTTTTTACTTACACATTAATATTCATTTGTGGAAAACACAGAACAGATGCAGTAAAACAGCTTTTGACAAACTTGGCCACACCTCCTCCTCTCCCTTCTCTATCTGTCCTAACGATGGTAAAGTCATTTAAGGACACATCATTGTCAGGCACCGACACATTTAGTCATGTTTCAGAGATCACACAAATGACTGGGTTTGCCTGCTGAGCCCTTGTGACAGGGTCCGGTGAAAAAGTCCTCAAGTGGTTTTTAGTTTTTTTTACAGATTCTGAAAGTGCAGATTGTAAGCTTTCAAATGATGTGTCAAATACATGAAAATAGTTTAAGAAGAGATGCTTATTCGCATGTCAGCAATTCTCAAGTCGCGCAAATGAGCAAAAAGCTTCTTGCAAATGAAGTCCAATCCAAATGCAAGTATTTAGCGATCCTAAAACTGTTGTTTGTTATATTGAGTGGACTCTTCAACACACAGATAAAACTGCCCGTTCTGTTTGCAAAATAAGGACTGATTTCACTAACTAGTCGTTTCATTTACTGCTAGGGATGGGAATCGAGAACCGGTTCCAGTTGAGAATTTCACTGATTAGAGGAGGTCTGGTGATAATAGTAATCCCGTGCGAATCGGCATGTTGGTACGCACGTTTGAGAACTAACCAATGTCTGTTGCTCTTGTTGTTCATGATGAAGTGGATGTTACACACACCCATGACATCATTTCCGGGGCAATGTCCGTAAATTCCAGTAAAACACAGGCTTCGCTTATCCCGTCCAAATGCGCCACACAAAACACAGACGTTGAGGGAGGGGGGATTTCTAAATTACAGAGGTCACCGGATAATACTAGGCCTGTACGAATAGGGCTTAATACACATTTTATTATACAAAGAGCTGTATGGATGGACATTTAACTATACCACAGTATAGTTAAATGTGGTTGTATTGTAAAACCTGCAATATATATTATTATTATTATTATTAGCGATTTTCTTTCTTTTCTGTGTGTTTTTGTCCCCCCGGGTAGTTCGCTCTCTCACTGTGACAGTCAGGTGGAGCCTCTGCGTCACACAAACACACGCAGCTTCCAGGATATTGGAGAAAATAGTGACGTCAAACTGGCAGAGCAGACCTCACGTCACCTGACAGACACATACA
>NC_137688.1:85811077-85883290 GCF_963989245.1 Nansenia antarctica
GGGCAGGAGAGTTAGTCCATTCACATGGGATTTATAGATTATTATATAGATTATTATATAGATTATTATTATTATTTATATAGTATTATGGCGCAGCGGAACGCGTGAAAACCCAGCCTTGATGAGAGAGAGAGAGCGATTAGAAATATGTATATGAATGAATGAATGAATGAATGAATGAATGAATGAATGAATGGTCTTGTCATTAATATAGTACAGGTACCATACAACGACATTTGGGAGGGGGGGCTCCCCTGGTGCTAGGGAAAAAAAACAACTAAAAACAAGAAGGGAAAAGAGCTGGTTTACATAAATAAAGGCTATGTACACTATCCACTATACTATACTATACAAATAAAACCCTGTGCTGTACTCTATGCTATGCTATACCTATTCTAACATTTCCTATCTCTGAACCTTATGTACCCGAGGGTTGTCATATTGCACATGGTGTTATTGCACATTCATTTAAAGTGTCGCAGTTTGCAGGTTTGAAATGGTCACAGTTGTGTTTCAGTGTTGCACTTGATTACAATGTATTATATTATATGTATTGTGCATGGAACAAGTATTTGACACAATATTCAGGTCAGAATGAATGGAGAGAATGAATGTGCGTAATGAGTCTGACGTCCCCTGGGCTCTGCACCTGTCCAAAAGGGATGGTAGACCATCTGTGTTCCAGGCTTCCAGCATCACCCAACATGCCTCTGTCTGCTCTCACAGAAAGGGGCTATAGCCTCCCTTCTTCTCCATGCAAGATCAACCAGAAACATTGCTCATCAGTCATCATTGCCACCCGCCTGTAACCTATTCAAGGGGCGGTTCGGGCTAGTTTGGCCATTTGCCATGTTGATAAGCGGAGAGCCTATAAGAGTTTGGTGAGGTGCATTGTGTCATTCTCCAGGACATTCTGCAGGGATCACGTCAAGCTGTGTCTCACTGCCCAGGTGCACAGGTGCACAGTTACACCATAGCCCATCGGGATGCTCGGCCAGTCGCCTCACCTGATCGGAGGCATTTTCTGGGTTCAGAATCCAATGAGAGGTAATGTAGCAGGTTGTGTTGAAAGGTTTTTAGCCGCCTTGAATGTACCACTTGTCCTGATTTAAGGGGTATGTCTGAGGGGCATGCTAATAGGGTAGATTCTCTCTCACAGTGATCAGGTATGCAGCACCTCCTCTTACAGGAAGTGTGCGCGTGCAGGTATGCTTGTCATGCGACTATGCAGTTATACAGGACATGTTGCCTATTTGCATGCTCAGATCAGGACAGGCTCATTTACTGTCACTGTCAGGTCCCACTGTTGTTTAACATGTAGATTAGATTAGATTAGATTCACTTTATTGTCATTACATAGTACAGGACAATGCAACGGAATGATTGTGCGTTCTAACCAGAAGTGCAACAAATAGCAATTATATTGCAGTGATAAGTAGCGGTGTTTACAGCAATCAATACAGTAAAGTGCAGATGGTAGTCAAGTGTGATGTGCAATGTCGTACTATGTCATACGCTGGATGTGTATGTGCAGTGGTTATACATTTAGATTATATACAATGTGCAATTGTACAGGCTATAATACATATGATACATATATGATAAATATATTGTATATAGTGATAGTATACAAAAATACATTGATAATAGGCCTACTATCAACTGAATGCACAGGGATGCGCAATAACATTTAATTAAAAGTATATAATAATTATTGTCAACGTCACAGATAAAAGAACGTCACCTATTCTCCAGGAGATTGTGTAACTAGCAATTACTGAATTGGAAATCAATTTCAATTTGGTGGCGTGCTATTTTTACCCTGACACACTGACTATTTATACAGAGGCAGATTCACAGAGAAGGATGAGGCAGAGCCGTGTAATTTTAGCCCTGATAAATATGCATTTGAGATATTGTTCTTGTCTGTTGTTTTTGCAGTATCCGCCCCATGGTTTGACTAGGCCTACGTATTTCTCAGAAAAGCAGGGCTTTGTTGGATGTACCATTGTATTTCTCTTGCTTTCGGAGAGCTCTCCCAAACTAGTCAAATTAACTCCTATTTTGGTCACCAATAATAGCCATTCTGTTGGAATAGTATGAGTCATGGGGCGCCCCGCTGTGTTGAGTTGGAGCCTTGGCATTGTCACGGCCCTGGGTTTCAAACAGTCCCATTCAGCTGAGTGATTGAAGCCACTCAACTGAGACACTTTCAGAGTCGTTGGTTTTATAGTGTAGACAGATGGAGAATCAATGTCAGAGAATGTCAGCCGTGTTCTCCTTGCTGCATTTTGTAAAGATGTTTATTTTTCATACTGTGACATCTTTCGCCTGATTTAAGAGCGAGAGTCAGCATTGACCAAAAAAAAAAAAACTAACCCTGAAAAAAAAATCCTGTCCTATCAACAGCATCTGAATCAGAATCAGATCAGAATCATAATTGCTTTTATTACATCAATGTACGGATACAAGGAGTTAATAGAATAAGCAGGATATAGACAACAATCAACAATAACTGTATATACAATAGCGTCAGAGCGTCAATAACAGAATAGGTGATAGCGGCAGAATGCGAATCAGCATATGAACATGCTTAATGTAAACAACAGACAAGTTCAGATTCAAGGTTCAAGGTATCAGGTTGTGCAAAAACGCTGTGCAGGTTGCAGTGCGGTTGTGACACACTGTCATACAAGCATCTGGGTGATAATACAACTGTGTATTATTTGGAAGTTAAAGAGCTCTAGACTGTGAAGAAGAAGCCAATTGCACATACACTCAATTGCACATTCCCTCATGTCCAAAAGGCACAAAGTAGTTGTGAGGCATAAGAGACTAACGATGGTTTCTGTGGCTTCTGAGAAGATGTTGTTTTCAGTTGGTGCTCCAAGCTAACTGTTAAGCATATAACAGAGCGGCTGTGTGGTAGCAAAACCTAGGAATCGTCACCTTCTTGAATGAATGAATGAATGAATGAATGAATGAATGAATGAATGAATGAATGAATGGTCTTTATTGTCATTGATACAGTACAGGTACCAAACAACGACATTCTTGTTGCCTATCCAATCCCAGACTCCTCTGTCGTGGGAGTACGCTACAGAGGCCCCTGTGATGTACAGAGCTGCAAAGTCATTTGGCCACTATCTCCTCTCCAGGCGTTGTTTCAGGGTCATACAGTGTAGGCCCGAAGCGCACGCACGCACTCTTCACTTCACTTCTGATTATGGGCCCACTGTTGGCTTAACTTTGTCCATTTTATTCTATCAGGATGAGATGTGTTTGTGTGCGCTTTGTTTTTACATCACACTTGTACAGTTTAGAACAGCCGTGCCTTTTTTACCTACTAAAAGAGCTGCCTCGTGGGTGAAATTGTCTTTACAATGTTGTCTTTACACGTTGTGTGTGTAAATAGCAGCTTGAGCATTGTAAATAGGGGGTCATTTGACCCAAGAGGTGGCTCTTTTAGTAGGTAAAAAAAGACACGGCTAGTGTTAACGCAGTGTTGTAAATGATTGTGTCTAACACCAAGTGATGGGGGGACATAGCAAGAGGAATAATGCCATAAGACAATTTTGTTCAACATTTGTACTACGACATTTGTACTACATTTGTACTACGACCTACAACTATTGAAACACTATTGGAAGCGCCAAGATGGTGGTTCCATGTATTTTCCATTCAGTTATCTTCCCTGTTTCCCCCTCATTTACTTTGATGCATCTCTCTTCACACAGCGCATGTCAGAGGAAAGGGAAAATAATGTTCTCGGCTATATATAGTAACTGTTGCAGAAAAAAGCGTCCTTCCCCATCTCATCCCCCACCTACCACACCGAAACCCCCTCCTCAACAGGACCAAAACAGCCAAGCGACTCTCTCTCCCTTCTCACTGTCCATCCCGATCCCTCCCTCTCTTCATCCCTCCTTCCATCCCTCTCCCCTCTCTCTTTTTGTCCTTTTTGCATCATTCTCTCTCAGTATTGCTATATTGTAGAGACACACTTAACAGAAGATGCATAATTCATTTTTTGCTTCAGAGTGGTTGAACACCAGTCATGCAGTGAGTTACGATATGAAAAGGGTAAAGAGATGGAGAGGGAGAGAGAGCAGGGAAGAGAAAAAAAGAAGACAGAAAGAACGAGGGAGGCAGTGAGAAGCAGAGAGGGAGGAATGCTCTGTGTCATGCATCCCAAGTTGCCGCTGTTTAGCACTAGAACAGCCGTGCCTTTTTACCTACTAAAAGAGACGCTCTTTTTCAATGCTAAGCTGCTATTTACACACAACGACCACTAGTTGGCCGTCTTGTAAATTAGCCTGCTTCCTACACAGAAAAACGGCAAAATAGCTTTATACTAGCTTATCCTGATGTGATTTTGAAAATGTAAGGATACTGGGTGGTAGAACGCACATATCTAGGAATGTTCATGAAAGGAGGGTCCTGGAATTTGATCGAGTGCAAAGTAAACTTCTAGTGACATAACATGGCCCTCTCATGTATATTCTCTTTGTATTTCAAGGACGACTCATCAAGGCTGCTACCTACTTCCACTCAGAAAGTTCAACGGATTCAAGGCTCTGCCAAAGTATGTTTTGTCTAGTATAGTAGCTCGATTTGTCAGCTAAATCAAGTTTCAACAAACAATTATTGTCTCACATGCATTTGTATAATGCAATAAGTAGTATACCATAGTTGTCATAGTCATAAACTACACTGAACTACAGTACCGTATGTCCACTCCTGCTTTGACAGAATAAACTGCACTACTAGCAATCCTTTGTGGTCATGTACTATACAGTGGGGTGCAACAATGTGGGCACCCCTGGTTTAAATGTCTGTTACAATTAATCTCCAAGTGATTGAAAGCAAACCTGAACAATACATGCTACACGGTTAAACATGACACCTTTCTGCACATTTTAAAGCCAGGTTTCTTTATATTTAAATTTGTCAGAGTTTTTAAATGATACAAAAGGGAAAGGGCCCTATGCAAAAGTTTGGGAACCCTTTTGGATTAGGACCTATTCTTTGTTACCTTTTGACAAGATGATTACTAAGGCCCAGACCAAGGTGATTTACTCGTTAGGGCTTCAGTGAGTCAGGTGAATATAATTCCAGGATTAACTATATATTCTGAAATAACTCCATGCCTTCTAGTAACCGACTGCGGTGGCTGTTGTGTCACCAAAATGTACTATTTGGCCACAAACAAAGAAGGTATGTTTGGAGAAAAAAGGGTGAAGCATTTGTAGAGAAGAACACCTTGCCAACTGTTAAGCATGGAGGTGGATCCATTACGCTTTGGGGTTGTTTAGCAGCTGGGGGCACAGGCAATATTGTGCGGGTGGAAGGAAGAATGGATTCCACCAGATATCAAGACATTCTAGAGGCTAATGTTCGAAGGTCAGTCCATAAATTGAAGTTGAAGAGAGGTTGGTTATTCCAGCAAGACAATGACCCGAAGCATACCTCAAAATGAAGTACTTCCAGGAAAGACGGATAAAGGTTTTGGAATGGCCATCACAGTCCCCAGACTTGAATATTTGTTTAAATCTGTGGAGAGATCTCAAACATGCCGTGCATGCAAGAAGGCCAAAGAATGTCTAAGCTAGAGGTGTTCTGCCAGGAAGAATGGGGAAAAATTCCCCAAATAAGAATTTAAAGACTCTTACGGCCAAGCTCCACCATGGCCATCGAGCGTTGCGTCTAATGTGCGTTGCGTCCGAAATTGGGATCAAATGCATTGTAATCAATGAAAGGTGCTCCACCTGCTGCGTTGCGTTGCGTCAGCGTTGCGTCCGATGGCTGCGTCCAAAGTAGACTTTCGAAAAAGTTTGATTTTTGACGGTGGATGGACGCAGACGTCACAATGAGACGCCCCACGTATCACCGCACCTGTGGTGAACTCTTGTTGCAGGAATGGACGACGAACGGCTCACAGTTAGTTGAACATCTACTGAACTAGCAACTATCTATTTGGGAATATGTAGATAAAATATTACCCTGATTGGAAAATGTTCTGTATGATGTTGTTATTGTTGTGGACATAATTGCAGTCAAGGGTGAAATTACTCCCGTATACAAAAAATGCCAGTGGAGCTAGAGTAGAACGTTGACGTTGACGCAACGTTGACGCAACGCTGCAGGTGGAGCTTGGACAACGGGAAGTTGACGCAACGTCGATGGCGAGTTGACGCAACGCAGCAGGTGGAGCTTGGCCGTTAGCTGGCTACAGGAAGTGTTTGCAAGCTGTTATAGTTGCCCAAGGAGGAGTTACAAAGTTGTCCTTGTTTTATTATTTTTAAACTGTAAAAAGTTAAAGAATAAAAATGTGATTAAAAATTAATCTTGATTTAAAATGTGATGAAATGGGTAATGCTTAACTTTGTACCATTTAGAGGTTAGGTTTGCTTCTTTTCACTTAGATATTAATTGTAAAAGGGATTTTGACTAGGGGTGCCCACATTTTTGCACCTCACTGTATATTCTCTATAGCAGTGTTTCTCAAACCTTTTCAGACCAAGGACCACTTACCCAATAAATAAAAAAATGCGGACCACCTAACTAAATAGCCCTGGAACAGCAGGCCTCCTACCTCAACAGTATATGATAAAAAAAAAAAAAAATGTTGAAGTGCCTCTTGCTAAGATTTCTAAAGGTCAATGCACACAGCGTGCAATTTTGTCGCACGACAACATTCGATTCTCAATTCACATCACCGAAGTCGGACCAGGCAGGCTGATTACTATAGGCTCTACCAATATTGCTTGCCTTGCTTCCACAAAGATACAAATGGGCATATTGTGCTTACATGCTCGATTGTTATTATTATGTAATATAGGTGTCTTGTAATCCCATATGAGATGGGCCATGTTGTTGACTTCTGTGGTGTGAATTGAGAATCGAATGTTGTCGTGCGACAATATCGCATCGCACGCCGTGTGCATTGTCTCATTCAAAACAATGGAATCGAATTTCACGGTGCGACAAAATCGCACGCCGTGTGCATTGGCCTTAAGACAATAAATAATATCACAGCACTGGTTTATCAAGTGTAGGCTATTTATAGTACAAGACTTGCGCTGACTGGTTGGGTGGCACGCAATGCGCACATACATAAATCAATCAAACTTTATTTATGGATGTTACGTGCCTAATGCCTACACCTTTGATGCGCACACTTGTTACTTGCCACTTTCATATTTTTATTTAGCCTCCAGCAAAAGTCATGCATTGAATGTAACCTGAGGGACGGAGGGACGGGGCTGCGGCTGAAAAGGCCCCATCACCCCAGGTCCGGAGCTTGGTCCTGGTGGTCTTGAGGGTGGTTTGGTCGTCAGACCTGAGGCAACGGGAGGGGGTGTGGAGGGGGACATATAAATGTACTGTATTTACTGGAAGGCTGCCAAAGCTTGTTCCAGGCCACTGTCACTGAGTAAGAAAGAATTCACAATGATAAAAAAAAACAGCTGTCCTTCCTCATAGCAGAAATGGTGAAGAGGCGATTCTGCTAGAGGCTATTCTGCACGAACATCCCCTTCACTATTTCTGCTAGGAGGAAAGACAAGTCGTTTATTAATCATAATTAGTTTTTGCTTGTAATTGCTGACAGTGGCCCACACCAAGCTTTGACAGGCCTCCAGTGTTTTCGCCTGCTGATGTGAAAGCCGATAGCGACGGCGGCAGATCGATAGGCATACACACCTTCAGTATGTCAAACACTCCACGGGGATATCAACAATTCAGAAAAACACACATTTGATATTCATTCAGCCCTCCTGTTGCCATTTCTTCCTAATAGCAACCTTATAGCCTAAAGTGGTGCTATGTGTGATTATACATTCAACTGTTTACTAGACCTCAGCCAAAAGTTGACACGTCAACTTTAGAATGGCCGCTATTAAATTTAAATAAAAATAATATTTCACTGTAGTAGGCCCATCAGAGACCCACATGTATGTGCAGAAGCACTGAAAATATGTGTTTTTCATAAGGGAAATATGTTTTATCGTTGACCTCAAGCAGACAGTATAGTGCAAGCCTTTTAAGGTGATGATGTTGTTTTTATTCAATGTTTACCAAAAAACAGTTAATTGTTTTTGTACAGATGGCTAGAAGGCAAACGTATTTTGATAATATTAGCCTACCTCTCACAGTTTACAGTTGTAACTCTTGTCAATGCTGTGTGTTTTTCTGACTTAGAATTTTGCTTGTAAAATTATTTAGGCCTATTTCATGAAAAATCCTAAAAGTCAATAAGTAAATGTCAAAGTAAATGTCAAAGTGTTATGCAATCTTTGAATGAATGAATGAATAAATGAATGAATGGTCTTTATTGTCATTGACATTGAAGACATGCATGTTGAAATGTTGCACAGTCTTTCATCTCAGCAATGAAATAGCTGCTATAGTGATATTATCTAGTGCCATCTAGTGACATTGAAATAGTACACCATGCTGCCAAGGCAGTGTGGTCATGCTGCTGTATCTTAATAAACACAATAAAAGAGACTAACTAATTGAAATACATGAAAGATGATTTATCCTACTCTCAGAAAGACGTCATAAACCTGTACTTTTCTTGAAACAAAATAATGAAACTCTGATATCTAAAGGTAAAATCCAATTCCAGTTTTGTTTAGAATTCAAAATCATGATGCAAGTGTCTGAATGGAGTGGTGCTTGATTGACTCAAACTGACTCAAACTGAGGCAATAGAGGATTGGTAAATCCATTTTTGGACTTCTGGATTCTTGAAGATTATAACTTCAGTCAGGGGACGTCCGTTGGTTTAATCGTGTTTAATGAAACATGGTAATACATTTATGTTTGGTGTATTTGAATGGCTGTGCTCTCTATTGCTCCCTGCCTGAAGTTTAAACAACATAAAATGCATAATAGCATTAAGCTGACAGCCCAGAGAGACGACTAACGAAAGTGAAACTTTAATCTCAAGTGGCCTTACACTGTTTAACCATGGTGGAGTGTTGCATAACTCGGCTCTTCTAAGTCTTGTCCTTAAGCCACGTGGTGATGTTTTGCATATGTGCGCTGGTAGACAAACTGGTAGTAGTCGCTCTATGAGTAGTAGTATGCCAGGGAGTTTTCCTGGATGCACAGTGTACAGGTTTGTTACCTTTGCCTGCTTGCGTGTTCTGTCATCATGTGAAGCGCATTGAGTCACATCTTGTGTGAAATGCGCTATACAAATAAAACTTGATTTGATTTGATTTGCATAGTACCGGTACGTGTGAATCAGCTGTCCGTCCCCTGGCTGTGCCATTCAACTTAAAGTGACCGGCCTGACTTATGTCAACTTATTATATTAGTGTGTCATGAACGTATAAATGTTTTACCCCATCAGAACCCCAAATAAAATGTGACATGGTCTGATGTTTTGGTCCCCAAATAGGCAAGGTCATTATTATTATTATTATTTATTTTTTTACAGATTATGAAAGTGCAGATTGTAAGCTTTCAAATGATGTCATACATTGAAAATAGTTGAAGTAGTTGTGAATCCAAAACAAGCTGAGTTTGCTGACAAATTATAAGTATTTAGTGATCCTAAAATTGTTGTTTGTTATATTGAGTATAATATATACCACCATTTAAACTTTCGTATTATGTAAAAAAATAAATATATATAAATCTCCCAAATTTCGTTGTTTGGTACCTGTACTATATCAATGACAATAAAGACCATTCATTCATTCATTCAAATAAATAAATGTTCCCCCCCCCCAAAACATCTTTCACCAGACCCTGTCACAAATCTTGTTTTACTCCATTGTTTCTCAGATGTTTACCAAACAAAGTGGTGGGATGATGATGACCCCCCAAATGGATGATTATTAGTTGTTCAAATGTACCAGGTTAGGGTGTTTGCAGGGTTCCCACTGGTCCTTGAAATCTTGAAAAGTTTGTGAATTTGAGAAAAAGAAATCAAGGTCTTAAAAGTTTTTCACACATTCAAGCCTCTCTTTTTAATTATTATCTGTGAGCGGATAGTTCCTGTTATATAAATTGTCATCTAGATCTGTCTCAAACTATGCCGTGTTGGGTCCTTGAATTTGAGGGAATTGAGTCTTGAAAGTCCTTGAAAGGTGCTTGAATTCGATGTTTCAGAAGGAATTGAATGCTTGAATTCGATGTTTCAGAAGGAATTGAATGCTTGAATTCGATGTTTCAGAAGGAATTGAATGCTTGAATTCGATGTTTCAGAAGGAATTGAATGCTTGAATTCGATGTTTCAGAAGGAATTGAATGCTTGAATTCGATGTTTCAGAAGGAATTGAATGCTTGAATTTGATGTTTCTCTCCCTCCCAGCTGTCCACTGCAACCTGAGCCAGAATGGGATCGATCACCAGATGTGCCCTGAGGACGTGACCTCACCCCTGGAGGAGGAGCCTCTGGACCAGGGCACCATGCTGGACGATGACGACAGCCCCACCTACCAGGACGTGAGCCCGGGCTTCCAGCGCCACTCCCCGCCCCACCGCTCCGTCTCTGAGTCCGAACTCTCACGGGTAAGACAGGGTTCACCACGGGTCCTTGAAATCCTTGAAAGTTTGTGAGTTTGAGAAAAGGAAATCAAGGTCTTAAACGTTTTTGAAAATAGACATGGGTCATTGAAAGTGCTTGAATTCCCCTCTCTCTCTAAAAAAAATATTTATATTCAAAAATGTTTTACTTAGCTCGTCAACTAGTCTCAAACTATGCCGTGTTGGGCCCTTGAATTTGAGGGAATTGAGTCTTGAAAGTCCTTGAAAGGTGCTTGAATTTGATGTTTCAGAAGGTGTGGGAACCCTGGTAAGAGCAGAGCCAAGGTTCTGGTCCAAACACTCTCTTGTTGTGCTGCTGGGTTAGATGAGGTTTGTAGGTTAATCTGACGTTTTTTCATGGTTATAGTCCCATCCTTTGCTATGGTAATACTGGCAAAATCCAACTTGTCGTTGATACAGTACACTGGTTCAGTCAATTGATTCAAATGTTATTTCCTCACACACTTGAATATCTCTGTTATAATAGAGATATTATAAAACTGAAAACAATTATTTTGAGGTATTATAATATAATCTGGCTTCTCAATGTGGAGCTAACTAAGGGGCGGTGGTAGCCTAGAGGTTAGAGAAGCCGGCTAGCAGTCGGAAGGTCACTGGTTCGATCCCTGCCTCAGGAGGGAGCTGCATGTGCCCTTGAGCAAGGCACCTAACCCCTAGTTGCTCCAGGGGCGCCGACTATGGCTGACCCTGTGCCTAGAGCAAAAAATACAAAATACCAAGTTGATTGCATGGTAATAAAACATTCTTTATATTCGTCTTCTTAGTCTTTTTCTTCTTCTTCGACTTGAGTAATTATGGATGTCAAACTACCATTAAATCATTGCATGAGTCACTTTAAGAGTTAATTAAGGGTTTTATCAGTGCAGAATTGACTTTATTTCCTCTCCAAAAGTAGAATGCTGTTGGCCTGGAATGTGTCTGTCTGTCTCTGAAGGGCTAGGAGAAAGGAATGCCAGATAATCAGCTGGCAATATCTTTTCCTGGATCTGTGTTCACATGCCATTGAAATGCTGATAGACAGCCAGGGTACTTTTCCAATCACACTGGGTGGCCTGTTTCCTTCTGATGACGTTATCGTTCTTTAAATCACAATGCAGGTTCGTTACTGGGCTTGCTTCAGCAAGTACAACTATTGTTATTACTCATACTTATTATTACTATTCTTTTATTAGGTGGGCTTGCTTCAGCAGAAATAGGAATATAAGCAACAGTAGATCTGCAGAACACATTGTTAGATGCACTCTCGTAGCTATCAGTTCTACCCCCCTGACACCACTCTCAACCACTTAACCAAGAACTCTACCACTCAACCAACATGGCCAGGTCAGGCCGTCCAAGCAAGTTCAGCCTAAGAGCAGACCGCAAGATGCTTAAAGACGTCTCCAACAATCCTAAAATGTTATCACTGTTTCCACAGTTGATGTCAAAGTACATGCGTCTACCACCATAAAGAGAAGCACACGTTTGGTTTTCATGGGAGGTGTACAAGGAGGAAACCCTTGCTGTCAAAAAACCCTTTCATGGCAAGACAACACTTTGAAACACCTAGACAAACACCATGACTTCTGGAACAATGTGCTTTGGACAGATGAATCCGAAGTTGAATTATTTGGGAACAGTAACAGAAGAATGTTACTCTCTTACACTTGTGTAATGTGATGTGACAATAAACAATAAACGGGACAATAAACGTAAAACATGAAACATGTTTGGCCCAAACCAAATACAGCATTTGAACTTCATACCAACTTTGAAGCATGGGGGTGCAAAATGTCATGGTTTGGGGCTGTTTTGCTACAGCATGGCCTGACCAGCTCACCATTATAGAATTTTTTTAGGGTGGTTGAGGAAAATGTGAGACCATCTGTTGTGTTATTGTAGTGTTATTTCACTTATAATTCACTATATTCACATAGACAAAGATCTTACTTTTAGGAGAAATGTCCTCTGGTCTGATGAAACAAAAAAATTACTGTTTGGCCATAATGACCATCGTTATGTTTGGAGGAAAAAGCCGCAGGCGGGTCTGGTGCACTTTTCAAAACAGATGGCATCATGAGGAAAGAACATGATGTGGATATATTGAAGCAACCTCTCAAGACATCAGCCAGGAAGTTGAAGCTTGGTCGCAAATGGACAATGACCCCAAGCATACTTCCACAGTTGTGGCAAAATGGCTATTGGAGTGGCCATCACAAAGCCCTGACCTCAATCCTATAGAAATGTGTGGGCAGAACTGAGAAAGTGTGTGTGAGCAAGGAGGCCCACACACCTGACTCAGTTACACCAGTTCTGTCAGGAAGAATGGGCCAAGCGTGTGGAAGGCTACCCGAAACATTTGACCCAAGTTAAACAATTTAAATGCAATGTTTCCAAATAAGTGTCGGTAAAGTTCTGACCCACTAGGAATGTGAAATATGAAAGAAATAAAAGCTGAAATAAATCATTCTCTCTGCTATTAAGTTTCGAGTGTAAGAGAGTAACATTCTAAGGCTTTGGTTCCTGACATTGCAGCACAAGACAATAAGGCGACAGTCATAATACAAGATATAAAAAAGTGACAATAGTACAGGACATAAGTGGCAAATAAGACAGGATACAATTAGCAGTACAAGTAGTAATAACATAGATAGATAGTTCAAGTATTAAAGTGGTTGTGAACCTAGGATTTAGGTAGTCCGTATGCATGGGGTGTGCTTGGTGATGATAGTCAGATGTCTACAGTGGGCTTGTTTATGAGCCTGATCGCCTGGGGGAAGTAGCTGTTGGTTAGCCTCTGAGTTTTGACCCTGAGGCTCCGGAAGAGGCTTCCTTGGGGCGGCTTTGGGGCGGCTTCGGTTCAAACAGACTGTGGTTGCGGTGGGGTTCGTTGATGATCCTCCAGGCTGTGCTGACTCACCGTGTGTTGTATATGTCCTGGATGGAGCGGAGCTGTCCTCACCACCCTCTGTAGCTCTGCGGTGCATTATTCTGACATTATTCTGACATTTCACATAACATTCTATCTTATATATATATATACAGTATATATACTGTATACTGTATATCATTACACTGGCTCCCTGTATCTCACAGAATAGACTGTAAAATAATGCTCCTTGTCTACAAATCACTTAAAGGTTTAGGACCAAAATACATCTTTGACATGTTAGTGCCTTATGAACCTGCGGCTGGCCTTTTAATTGTGTCGAGAGTTAGGACTAGAAGTGCTGAGACAGCATTCGCTCACTATGCAACAACACATTGGAACAAACTATCACATAATACTCGGTCAGCTCCATCTTTAACTGACGTTTACGACACTACCTACATATTGTGTGTTGCATAGTCACCCATCACTACCATTCTTGTTCTAATCCTGTGCCCTTATGTCACTATTTACACTTTTGGTTGGATGCTGAACTACATTTCGTTGTATAGTACATGTACTCTGAGTCTGCGATGACAATAAAGTTTAATCTAATCTAATCTTTAGCACTTTTTAAGAATAGGCTGAAGACTGTTATGTTATGTTCGGCTTTTAATTGACTGTATTTTAAATGCTGAAAGTTTAGGCTTGGTTTTTAAATGATTGTTTTTATGACATGTAAAGGTGCTTTGAACATTTTAACTTGAATTTCAAGAAATTGTTCTTGCATGGCACTTTTTTCTTTTGTTAACGCATTTATCTATTAACCTATTACGGACACGGCCATTTTGAAGCACCATATTGATTTACTGAAAAATTGCCAAAAAAAAGGGCTAATTTTCTACTCCACACTACTGAATCAATAACATGGGCCGGCTGTGGCGCAGGAGGTAGAGCCGCCGTCTAATGATCGCAAGGTTGGCAGATCGGCGGTTCGAGCCCTGGCTGGCCACATGTCGAAGTGTCCTTGGGCAAGACACTGAACCCCAAATTGCTCCCAGTGAGCGGTCAGCTGGCCTTGCATGGTAGCTTGCCGCCATTGATGTGTGAATGTGTGTGAATGGGTGAATGAGAGGCCGTTGTAAAGCGCTTTGGAATAAGGCATAGCTATATAAGTGCAGTCCATTATCATACCCATGGTATTATCCGACTTTCCAACTCATATTGCCCAGAGTAAAGCACCGCTGACTCCCAAGGTCAAGAGGATGAAAAGGCATTGTTTATGTCCTTTGACGTGCCAGAGGTCTGCGCTGCCTGTAAATCTATTTTCAACCCGAGGTGTTTTAAAAAGGTTAATAATTAACTCAGCAGATGGTGTTATTCCTTCCTTGCTATCTGCGTTTCCCCACGCCTGTTCAGACGGCCTCATCCCCACACGTAACCGAATAATGAACGCAGAGACCTCGCTTTGCCTTCTCGCTACGTAGGGGAGAAGAACAGCGAGTCGATGCCTGCTGCCGCAATGCCAAAGCCGTTAATTAACTTAGTGCGGGAGAAAGGGAGATGGACACTAGGGCTCAATGTCTCAAATACCCACTCAATCAGTCAGCAGCATGATGCTAATGGAAATCCCTTTCCATGCTGAAAAAATACCATACCGAAATGGTGCTCTTTGTGTTTTCGCCCACTAGATGGCGCTATGGATTTGCGAATGTCAGGGCCATAATTCTGCTGACCTGGGTTGGCCCTCTGAGTGCAGTGCAAGGTTCTCGTGAATTCATAGTGAACGTTAATAAAACCCTCTGTTTCGTCATTCTCTGGAATGTGGGATCTAGTCCAACGATACTATAATTATAATATAAGACCTTTTCATTAGATTCTTATTGGACGCAAGTTATACCGAAATTATTCAAGACTTAACTGAAATATCCAATATGGAACGTGCCCTCTAGTCTCCCATCTGCCCACCAACACTACTCATAACACCGTGTCTACTGTGATGTTCCTTCTGTGTCTATTGTAATGACTTTCCATGTTCTGGCTTTTATTTTTAGTATCTCTACCTCTCTCTTTGTTGTCCCTACTCTAATGAGAAGAACAAACAACAATATTTTGTGCCAGACCACGTTTGTACAGTTTGTGTGCGTGTGCGTGCGTGCGTGTGTTTCTTTGAAATAAAACTGTCTGTTCTCGCCCCATACGTGCGTGCGTGCGTGCGTGCGTGCGTGCGTTTCTTTGAAATGAAAACTAGCTGCTCTCGCCCCATACCCCAGCGCCGTCACTCAAGTCTCTAATTGGCCCAAAGTATTCTTGTTCATGCCTCCCCTCTGTTGTCTTTTCTCTCCTCCGCTCTTTCCCTCTTTCCCTCTGATGTGCGTCGTCGCTGCCAGGCGCGCAGCCTCACCTATTGTACCAACTGCCAGAAACTCTGCCTCAGGGTCCCAGTCCCACACAGTGTAGTACACAGATGACTATTGACTGAGTAACTGTTCTAGAAAAAGATCCCTTTCCATTGTCAAACCCCATAACCCCCTCCCCGTGACGGAATCTTCACACTCACCCACCCCCCCTCAACGGGATTTCGAGCAGAGCCAATAGGCAACGGCCATCACTTTCGCTCCCTCCCTCCCCTCATCTGTCCTCCCCATCCATGTCCCTTCCGTCTTCCATCCCTCTTACTATCTCTTTTCTCCCTCCCTCCCTCTCATCTCATCTCTCTCTCTGTCTTTTCATGGTAGCGTCTCTGGCTAAAAACCCTACCCCCTCTATGCCCAGGCTGGTAGTCGTAGTCAGGGTTAATTGACATTGAGCTGAGGGTGTTATTTAATGGTTAAAGTGTTGGACCTGAATGGTTAAACATAACCCCCCTCCCGACCCCCCCCCCCCCCCCCCCTTCTGCGGAGTCCCTCCCTGCAGATTTCAGTGATCTATGTGGTCCTAGAAACAGTCTGTACTCTGTCACCCCTGCCAACGCTGCCAGGCACAGCCTCTCCCCCGACAGCTCCGGCTACTGTAGGTACAGATGGAGAGGGAGGCACAGAGAGGTATACGCTGTGGGTGTTTTTTTTTTCTTCTTCTTCTTCTTTTTCCTCTGCTGGCCTAGATGGAGGCAGGCTGCTGTATTTGCTATGCTGCACCACACAGCAAGCCGCCGTAGGCAGCGCGAGTGTGAGTGCGAGGGAGGGAGTGGATGGACGCGAAGTCGTAACCAACCTCTTCTCTGTGTGTTTGTAATTTTAGTAGCCCCCTCAATCAAAGTGAAGGGGAATGCCAGCACTTTGGACTCAGGGTGCTTTCTGGCGGTGCGCAGACTGACTGTCTGAGAGGGGGTTAGACGCCGTGGCTGCGTGTTTGTGTATCGGGTTCCCCGGGTCTCCTTGCGGCCTGATAATGTGGCTCTATCTTCTTCTTACAGTCTCGTGTCAAATGAGGCACGTCAATCAATATTGCTGAGTCATTGCTACATACTGTGTACGTAAACGGTGTCATTTCTATACGGTACACAGGGCAGTATCATAGTGTGTGTATGTGTATATGTGTGTATGTATAGAGTATATGTGTATATGTGCATGTGTATATGTATATGTGTATATGTATATGTGTATATGTATATGTGTATATGTGTATATGTGTATGTGTATATGTGTATATGTGTATATGTGTGTATGTATATAGAGTATATGTGTATATGTATATGTGTATATGTATGTGTATATGTATATGTGTATATGTATATGTGTATATGTGTGTATGTATATATGTATATGTGATAGGATGCATTTTATCATTGTGCTTAGGTAAACCCTAAAATACTCTATCATTAGGAATTATGTTGTACAAGTTGTAATATCTGAACTGTTAAGATTGAGCAAACTCTCTGTCATGAACAAACTGACTTGTCAGCTTGTCGGTGTAACTGGACCTGAGCCAAATATAGAGACCACAGCTAGTGGGGACCAGCATAGAACCTGGGTCAATAGGTCAGTATATTTAGGACCAGCCAGTCAGCTGACCAGGGTCAGGTAGCTGGGTTGTCAGGACAATCAGCCACTTTTGGGAAATGGGGACTTCTCGTCAACAACCCTACCTAGACTCAACGGAGCCCTGTCTTTGGGAATGATTTGCATGACAAACAGCTGGCTGCTTGATCAGCAACTTTTGCCTATATCAAGCCGCTGCAAAGTGTCATTAGGTGTGTGCCTCTCACCGTTGCTTGCCGTGTGTTGAGAGGTTTACCCAGCGCTGTAATGGAATAAATCTATCTTAATTGTCTACCTCGAGCATTAATTAATTATCATAAGGAAGCAACACATCTCGGCCTGCCGCCCTTCATCTGACACTCATCTTATCAATTGGCGTTTAACGAACAGGATCCTAGATTCAGCGAGACAGGTAAGGCAGATAAACACAGTGTGGTTGTGTGCTTAACCTGAATTGTTGTTCTAGAGGGAAAAACCTGTAATTTTTTTCCTTGAATGAAGGAAAGGGGATGAATTTGATGATGGGGGGGCCAATGACTAGATTTGACTAAATATTAAAGGTTGAGTATTGGTGTGAACATGAAGGTCATTAATCCACATATAGGATAATACGGTATAAAAAGGACAGAGCTGCTAGGTGTCACTCTGGAGGAGATAAATACTGACACTGGATATTGATTAATTCATAGAAGAATTGATTAAACGGAATTGGGCATTCCGTGGGTTTTTATTTGTTTATCTGTAAGGTACAGACATATTGAGGTATTTGACAGGAAATAAGGTGAACTGCAGCACGCTTGAGTCAATTGAAACTATGAAGTAGAATGTTGATTAAGATGGTTAAATGAATAAGGTATTGACACGCAAGTGGTTATGGTATGTAATTTGAAATGTGATTTAAAGAAAGTGTTTATAAGTGGTCTAGTATAATGAAAGATATAGGTCAGCGGTAATAAGACAGTTGTAGGACGATAAGAATTTGAAAAGATATGGTATTTGTGTTAATGGTACAGCGCAACAGATTTGAGTGACAAGATTGATTTATTGAGACAGGAGAGAACAGATGAGACGTGGATTTAATTGACCTTGATGAAACGCAATACAACAGACTGAATTAAAGTATATAACACGAATGGTGTAACTATAAAGCTCTAACGAGACAATTTAGATAAAAGAATTCCTTTTTACTAACATTGTGTGCAGTGTAATTAATTAAACATGGGGAATCAAATGTCTAGGACGACAAATTGTGAGAAACGGATTATTAAGTACAAGTCGGTTAGGGACTTGCCACGAGGGGAAAAGAAAGCTATTAATAAACTATTGGAAATTGATCCACACATAATTGATATTCCGATAAAATACACTGATACAGCGACACCAAAAGGATGGATTTTACTTAAATTAGGACCATTCTATGCAGAACCGTTTCTAACAAAGATTGCGGAATGGAGTGACGATAATTTCCCAAGTATCGGGAGTTTTGAAAAGAATAAACTAAAGATTATTGATGAATATTTGATATCAAACAAAAGCATTTGCGACCCATTATGGGATATTGATTACATGAAAGAAGTCTATCAAGCATGGGTAATAATGTCTAATCAATGGCCTGGTAATATTGTCAGAAAGAAGGAACACAATAGGTTTAACCCTATACCCAAGGTAAAGGAGATACAGAGCGTGTCTCCTCCTGTACAGCCGGAACAGGCGGAGCAGGCTGTGATACGCAGCGTGGTCCGGGTGCAGGCACCATTGTTAAATATAGAGGAGAAAGTACTGTATAAACCATTAACCCTGACTGACGTATCTGCAATCATAGTCGACGCACCCAGACCCTTGATTAACCCAAAAGGATTCATAAATTGGTATGAAACAATGTTGCTACATGGTAATTTGAATGGCACGGATTTAAGATACATTCTGATCACGTTAATGCCAGATGTTGAAATTGATACTTTGATAAATGCTTGTGAAACTTTGAATGAAAATAATGATGGGCCATGTAGAGGTAATACAATTAATGAACGATTCCCATGGTTTAATAAACAACACAAAGTGACTCACATTGAACAATTAACCAAATTTCTAAACGAACATGCCAGCCAAAACCGTGATATCTCACAGATTCTGAACTGTAAACGTAAGCCTAATGAAACAATGTCTGACTTTGTAATCAGATTCCAAAATACCTGGAGAGAAAAGGCGAATTTGGAATTAGATGACAAACCTAACGCATTCTTTACAAATATGATTCTAGATGGTATTGGAGAAGATGCAAAGAACTTCAAATTATCAACACCAGACATTTTCTCAATGACACCAGCATTGATTGAAAAACGAATAAGGGAATTAGAAGCTTTGGGATTGTTTAATAAGCGACACCAACCACAAGTCTTGGAGCTTGCGCAATACGCGGACCTAGAGGGATGGAATGAATACTAAGCATTATGGGTAATGAAGTCTTACGTGAAGCATGTCGAGTGATAGAGTTATAGGGAAATCATTGAGTTAAGTAATAATAATCCTTGTATTGATTAACATATTGTAAACAAATGATAAAGAGTGAAATGAATAACTATTGTATTTTCAGGACAAGCTAAATAGCTTAGCACCAACAGCAGAAAAGTGGTAAAGAGACGAGGGGAAAACACTGCTCCACAACGCTGCACCAGGGACGACGCTCTGAACCAACACTATTAATAGAACTGCCCTTGCAAACAAGACGCAGCTCGTTGACACAGAGAAACAGACACGCAGAGAACACATAGAAGTGTTAGACATGAAAATGTAGTTGTCTCTTATTGTAATTATCATACAATTCTGCATTGACTCAGTAAACGTAACATTTGAATTTACTTAGTGAACAGAGATAAGACCATGCTTTGATGACGGTTGATGTTCACACAAGCAAAGAGGAATATGTGACATTTTGATTGATGAATAATCCCGAACGGACAACACAACTCTGGCCAATTCTATCTCCTGACAGACCCAAGAAAATGCAGAAAAACTGAGCGACGGACTAAAAAACGGGGGCGTTGCTGAGGGCCAATCTAACAGAAGTGGGGGCTGAAATGACAGTGAACGATTGACGGATGAGAGAAAGGGGAAACCACAAATAATAATTCTCTGTGTAACTGTAAATGAAAATGTTGTTTTTCTGTTTGAAAGCGGAAACATGATAATGACATGACAGACTACAGACTTTGATAAAGCAATTACACATACGAATAATGACAGTACTTCACACGATCATCAGTGTTAATCGGCCAACAGCTGAATGCACGAGCATTACACATTGATGCAACATTTATGATAGAAAACCATTCACACTGACTCAAGAATGTCTCTGATAAATCTACTAAAACCAACGGGTGATTGACTGACAAATATTTGATTATAAGAAAGGGATAGAACATTTAAATGTTCACAGCAAATTTACACCTTAATGCAAAATAAGCTCATAGTGTACATAGACCAACGGGGAAGTATTCAAGCCATCAGTTATGATTATGATCAGAATTTTTTAACATATGGGTAGAATAGAACCTATCTACCTCATTAAAAGTATGCTTATGGGAATTGACTCAGATTGCACATTGACAGTAAATAAACTAAGCATTGAAGACTGATTTGGATATTAAAGGGACGGTTCACGGGTTTTCACAACACGTCCTAGTTTGATACTCATGGCATGAACCTCAAATGACATCCTTTTGTTTCCTCTAGGAGCATTGATGAAGGACGAGTTAACCATTTTGAGAGAAACTCAATGTCTGTCTACCTGTACTTAACGATTGTGCAATCCCTGTATCTAAAAATGTCTCAGCAGGCAAGTGCATAACTCACTAGATGGGGGGGACCACAGGGAGCCCAACCCACTCTCGACTCTGACGATGAGACCCAAGCAAAGGGGAAAACACGTATTATGACAAACGATTACTGATGCCAGGACCATAATGATGACTATCTCTGCTATTAACAATTATTCTTGATGTTGTTGTGAATGAAGATTGAAACTAGGACAAGAGATACCGGACAGACGATGCGTGACGGGAGACACCATGTGATCCTGGCCTCATTGTGGATAAGATGGATGGCCACAATTTTATCGGTTCTGTATACGATCTGGGTGTTAACTAACGAAACAGACTTTACTTTAACTGAAGACTCTGACACTAATCTTGTTCGCATGCGTCGTGACATCCAGGGAGTTAAACCAAATAGCGCACTAGACTCAGTTGCAGGAGTTTGCCAGTTTGTTGACAATTGTTGTACGTATTCACCACAACAGGAGTAAACCTTTAAGATCAGACAATGGGGACATAGAACAATAGGGGAGAGAAAAGTAGGGGGTAAGGATTTAGAGTTTCAATAACACTGTTAAAACATTTGAGCAAGCATCATGATGGTGAATGAAATAATTTCTACTGTGAGTCTCTCAATAACACAGCAACAAGACAAGAGGACACAAGGCGAAAGACAACAATGGTCCATCAGCATCAGATAGTGCCTCATTGCGACCGGAAAAGCATGATGGTCCCTCTGTTGAAGATCGACCTAGGATATCGAAGAACCAAGAAACTGATTGACGATATCCCTATTTGTTAAAAATGTATAATTATGTAACAAACTATGGAAAAACATTTGATTTGACTTAATGATGGAAATGATATCTACTTTATTTGTAATGAGTAGTTAGACATAGCAATGAGAAACCTATTTGGATATTTTCTCCTTTAAACAACAAAGGTTTTTATCCAAAGAAGGTGATTATTAATCAGAGTAGTTAACCACAAAGTGACCTTTTACTCATGCCAAGTCAATTGTGGAGTGAGATGTTTGTTCACTTTGTCAGGCCACATGACTGAGGAATTGTATTTGTCTATGGGGAAAGTCCTTTGATGACAGTTCCGGGGGAGGAATGCAAGATCTCAGCCATGTGGAAAGAAAGAGAAATAATTAAAGTTACTATCCATTAGAGAAGAAAAAAAAGAGTGGGCTGATAGGATGCATTTTATCATTGTGCTTAGGTAAACCCTAAAATACTCTATCATTAGGAATTATGTTGTACAAGTTGTAATATCTGAACTGTTAAGATTGAGCAAACTCTCTGTCATGAACAAACTGACTTGTCAGCTTGTCGGTGTAACTGGACCTGAGCCAAATATAGAGACCACAGCTAGTGGGGACCAGCATAGAACCTGGGTCAATAGGTCAGTATATTTAGGACCAGCCAGTCAGCTGACCAGGGTCAGGTAGCTGGGTTGTCAGGACAATCAGCCACTTTTGGGAAATGGGGACTTCTCGTCAACAACCCTACCTAGACTCAACGGAGCCCTGTCTTTGGGAATGATTTGCATGACAAACAGCTGGCTGCTTGATCAGCAACTTTTGCCTATATCAAGCCGCTGCAAAGTGTCATTAGGTGTGTGCCTCTCACCGTTGCTTGCCGTGTGTTGAGAGGTTTACCCAGCGCTGTAATGGAATAAATCTATCTTAATTGTCTACCTCGAGCATTAATTAATTATCATAAGGAAGCAACACATCTCGGCCTGCCGCCCTTCATCTGACACTCATCTTATCAATATGCGTATATATGTATATGTGTATGTGTATATATGTATATGTATATGTGTATATGTGTATATGTGTATGTGTATATGTATATGTATATAAAGTATATGTGTATATGTATATAGAGTATATATGTGCATCTAACTATTTTGCACTTCTGGTTGGATGCTAAGCTGCATTTCGTTGTCTGGTACTTGGTACTCTGCAGTGACAATCAAATTGAGTCTAATCTAATCTGAATGTACCTGCATCGCTGTATAGTAAGTGAAGTGTGCACTGTAAAGTATACACGACATACTGTGAATGACATTTATTGTGGTTCTGTTTTATGTCGTCCTCCTCTCTGGACCCACAGCCGGGGGTAGTGAAGCTGTCCAAGCCCGTGGCCTTATGGACCCAGCAGGATGTGTGCAAGTGGTTGAAGAAGCACTGTCCCAACCAGCACCAGATCTACAGCGACTCCTTCAAGCAGCATGACATTACAGGTACGCCCGAACGCCCCTACCCGCCCCCCACCCTCCCCCCGGGGTCCCTCCGTCTGCCTCCAACCGCTGTCACAGTGGCCCTGTCAATCATCCCCCTAACGAGCCCCTTCAAGGTCACCCACACCCACACGCTAATGACCCAACTGCATAACGACCCACTGCATAATGACAAGACGGCTAATTGCCATGCACTCAACCTCTCAGAGCACAAATGATTACATTACAATGTTTATTTACGGATGCCGACGCCCTCGCTTCGCGTCGCCATGACTGTGCAGACAGGGGCACTTCACCCATGATGCACTTCACCCGATGATGCACTCGCAGTGGTGTTCCGTTAAGTGGAAAATGCTACCTTCCGTTCGCACGTAGTCGAAGGTACAGTATGCGAGGGGACTCTCACTTATCCTAATGTCATCAATGTGCTTAATTAGATAAAAGCTAAATGACGTTTAACGTACATAATAATAAAGAACATATTACTGATGATGTGATCCATTTATCAGATAGATGCAATTTAGCCAGAACTATTATATGAGCTCAGCTGAATGAAGTATCTCTTGAATTGAGTGAGATGTTGTGGTATAAGCATAATAGGAGTTAGTAAAGGGTTAACTACTAGCCCAATTAAGGATAATGATATGGATAAAACATGCAAGTAATTCAGTCATTCCTTTCAGCATTAATTAACAGAATCCAATTAAAACAGGCCAGGCCCATACCACTCGGTCTCACAATGCCATTTGCATCACAATCAATCTTTGAAATATCAAGCTGATCTTCCTTGATTCTGTTAGACTGAACCATAGGAGCAAATTATGAATGTAATATTGTATTGTAAACAAAAAACCAAACATCTTGCACATCAGGACCATGTCCGCAAGGACAAATAGACTGAAGCTCAGCTTCTACCCTAGGGCCATTCAGGCCCTGAACACAGCAAAGACCTATAGGTTCTAGGCCCTGGACAATCTAGACAATTTGATGGCAGCTACTAGATTGTAATCATAAGTGCAATATTGAAATACAACTGTGAACATTTCAAACCTGCAAACTGCGACACTTTAAATGAATGTGCAATAAGACTATGTGCAATATGACAACCCCTGTGTACATAAGGTTCAGAGATAGGAAATGTTAGGATATTTATAGCATAGCATAGAGTACAGCACAGTGTTTTATTTGTATAGTATAGTAGTATAGTATAGTGGATAGTGTACATAGCCTTTATTTATGTAAACCAGCTCTTTTCCCTTCTTGTTTTTAGTATTATTATTTTCTTTCCTAGCACCAGGGGAGCCCCCCCCTCCTAAATTTCGTTGTATGGTACCTGTACTATATCAATGACAATAAAGACCATTCATTAATTCATTCATTCATCATAGGAGGACATTCCACACAAAAGAGAATATGTGTTCATGCAGTGCCTTGTCAAACTCAAGCTGCCTGTGACTTGGAAATGGAAGATGGCTGACTGTCTCTTTTCTATTTCTGGAGGCCTAGGAGAAGGCTGTGGCTACTCTACTCTAGTATGTCTCTTGTTTGGTGTGTTTCAACAGGGACTGAAAATCAAACCACTATGTCACTTTTGTTATTTATTTATTTTTGTCATCCTTTCAAAAGTAACAAATCATAAAATGGTACTGTGTCCAAATCATAAGGTAAACAGACATATTTATGTCCCTCTTTGACAGTGAGCTGGAGATTTTATATCTCTGGGCTTGGTGCAACATTTTTACTTCGGATGACTTCAATATAAAGCCGCGTTCCCTGCCAGCACTCCGAACCGCAGCCAAAAAAAATCAATGTCTCCCATCCCCCCCCCCCCCCTCCGGTTGATTGCCAAGATTCCCTTCTCACTCCCGAAAGACAGCACAAGTTTGACTTTAACACCAAGCTGTCATTAAAAATGCATTAAAACATATTAAGGCATAATTAGATATTAGTCCCTAATCTTGGTGTAATTACAAAGACAGAGTCTTTGCGAGTGAAGAGCGTGGCATGGTAAATGAGTTAAGTACACATTTTCAGATACCGTAGGTGTAATCAGCGGAGAAGGTGCACCGACATATGTAATCAAGAGGGAAGAGAAAGGGGCGGCCGGTGATTGAATTATATTCCCTGTCATGCAGGAGTGCATCGAATTAGAACATGGAAATTCAATGGGCTCTCTGACGGCATACAAAGAGAGGAATTAGATGCCGCCGTAGATAAAAGGCATCGAGGTATGGTAGTGAGTTACTGGCGGATTACATGGTAGGTCTAGTCTAGTAGATTACATGGTAGGTCTAGTCTAGTAGATGTCATGGTAGGTCTAGTCTAGTAGATTACATGGTAGGTCTAGTCTAGTAGATGTCAGTCAGTCCAAGTGGAGGCAGCCGCCGCGGTGCCTGGGTGTGGCATAGCTCACTAAGGCGCATGCCATGGAATCGCATGGTCCTATGGTCCTATTCGGGCTATCGACCTATGCTGCTATGATGTCATCCCTCTTCTCTCTCTCTCTCACCCATCCTTCCTGTCAATCTCTACTGTCTCTATCCCAGTAAAGCAGAAATGCCCTAAAAACATAGAATGAATGAATGATCTTTATTGTCATTGTAACAGGTACAACGAAATTGAAATGCAAACCCTAGGTGCTAACAATCAACACTGTCCTAAGATAATAAAAAAACAAGAATGAGACATAAATAGGGGGATAAGTAATCGGTCGGAATGAGAATGTAAACTTATATACTTATATACACTATACGGCCTATTCACAGGGGGGTATATAGACAGGGGGGTGTTAGCATGTATACATCAAAAGTGGAACCATCAGTGAGGATAGGGACCCATACCCCAAAGGGGCAGTTTCTTCTATTGCGTGTCTTTTGATGTATCAAAGGACTTATTGTGATTTGCAAATGCATCACTTGGAAGGTTAACTGCCTAGCGGTGGCCTTTGCCTGACAAAACACATTTTGTCAAGTTGACAAGCTACTGCAAGTGGTTGCACGAACACCTACTTGTTCCCCGAACTCTGTTTCCTCTACTCTTTCCATTTACAAATGACATGTTTTCATGCTCTAGTGATGGTGATTTGAAGGTCCCTTGTTGGGGGTCATACAGGGTGAGCCATAAAAAGGATAAAGGCTATAAAAAAATAAAAAATGTAAATGACCCCCAACAAGGGACATTCCACTGGGCGAACTGCACTTAGACAATAATTCCCATCAGTCATACAGTATAACCACACTGATGTCTCTCAGAGTAGGAGGCATAAGGCAAGGCATTTATTTATATGGTAAATGGTAAATGGACTGCACTTATATAGCGCCTTTTTTGCTGCTCCAAAGCTGTCACACATTCACACACCAATGGCGGCAAGCTACCATGCAAGGCGCCGGCCCGCTCACTGGGAGCAATTTTGGGGTTCAGTGTCTTGCCCAAGGACACCTCGACATGTGGCCAGTCGGGGTTCGAACCGCCGATCTGCCAAGCTTGCGATCAATAGACAGCAGCTCAACCTCTTGCGCCACAGCCGCCCCCGGCTATAGAACATATTCATACGCATGAATGTAAACTCATAGTGCTTTACATAAAAACATGCAATAAAATAACAATTAAAAAGTAAAAGAAAAAATAGGTCATCATATAAAAATCAGCGAGTGAACAGTGAACAAAGTGAGGTACAATATATACATAGTCAGAGGCTACATGTTTGTAGTCAAAGTTCAGTCTCCAAATGACGACATCGTTGACCATCGCTGTAGTAGCTTCAGTTAAACCACGGGATTCAAAATGATAGAATAATAACTTCATAGTTTCACAAATATATATGTGGAAATGCTCCCTTTAGTAGGCTATGCAGTAGATGCAAATACATGGAACACTTAACATACCTAGCTCCGCTTATAGAGGGTGCAAGGAAGATCTATGAAGATCGACATCTTGGAACAGCGTCTTAATTGAATCTATCAGCAAAATATCAAAATAAAAGTACCCATGGTAGAGCTGTCAAAATATAGAGCTGTCAAAATAAAATGTAAATACCCCATGTGGATAAATACAGTATTACATTTGCAGTCACTTAGTGATCGCGTGTCCTTCTGAGAAGCGCTTACGTGACACTCAATTATGATTGCTTCTAAATAGTATTTTGGTCTTTTTTTCTGAGTGGGGCAGTCCCACTCATATTTTTATTGTTATTGATAGAGACAGTAGAGATTTTGACAGGAAGGATGGGTGAGAGAGAGAGAATGTGTTACATTCTATGACAATGAGGACAATGAGTATGTGACCATAGGTTAAAAGTGCCAAATAAGACAGGGCTAGGGACATACTACATTGGTGCAGTAGAAAATAAAGTGCACAGGTTAAAAGTGCAAAACAAGACAGAAAAAAAAGTAGTGCGATGATAGGTGACTCTTGGATCTAAGGCCTGGGAGGCAGGAACAGTAAAGACAGTAAAGAATACTCTGCAGAGAAAAGCTGAAGGATCACTCTGATCCTCCGTAGCTGCTTCCTGAAGGGGTGCCAGTGTGTGCTAAACCTGAGGCTTACTAGCCTAAGGCCAGCTAGCGCTGAACGCCTGTGTGCCTTGAGCCTAGTGAAGGAGCCTGTGTGTCTTGAGCCTATAGTGAGCGAACACGCCTGTGTCTTTTTTTTAAGTATTTTTTTTTCTGAGTGGGGCAGTCTCACTCATATTTTTCATTTTATTGGACAGATACAGTGAAGAGAGACAGGAAAGTAAGGAGAAGAAGAGAGAGAGGGCATGTCAGCAGGGCATGGGCCGGATACGAACCCATGCCGACATGGGCATAATGTGTGCACTGTAGACCGCGGTGCTAGACCACCGGACCACCCCAGGCCACCAAGCCTGTGTCTTGAACCTAGTGAACAAGCCTGTTTGAGTTTCTGCAGTGTTTTTTTTCTCTGCCGAGCATGATCATCCAGTTTGATAACATTCTACAGTTTGTAAAGTGTGAAGACAAACTATGAAGACACTAGTAAGCAACACATCAGATCCTCTGGTTTCCCCCCAAAAAACGTTTTTTGTAACTTAACCACTTTATGACAAGTGTAATGCCAACTAAAGCACTTGGATGATAAGGATAATATCCCTGGCCTTGCTCTAAACCACCGCACCCCCCGAGCCCCGTTCAGCCACATCATGACAAGGGGGGGGGGGGTAGAACTTTAAAAGCCAGATTTTTAAACATTGAATAGGCCTGGAGAAAGCCCTGCCAAAGCCCGGGAATGACTGTGGAAAAGCAATTGGTCTTGGCACGCACTGGCACACAAGTCGTAAAGCCCCGCTGTGGAACGCCAGCTATTGATTGTGAGTGATTGAGTGGAGTCAGATGCAGCACTGTGTGTGGACTATGAAGTGCAGATATAATGGGGAGTTAGCAGGAGTGGCTAGTTATCTGGAGGATAACGAAGTAATTTTTTTCTGAGTGGGGCAGTCCCACTCATATTTTTTCATTTTCTTATTGTGATAGAGACAGTAGAGATATGACAGGAAGGATGGGTGAGAGAGAGAGAAGGGATGACATGCAGGATATGTCCGCGGCCGGAATCGAACCGGGAACCCTGCGGTTACATGGTCAACGCTTAGTCCGCTACGCCACCTAAGCGCCCCGACCACGTTGATTCTTGAGGCTGCGTTTACACTGCCAGGTAGAAGTGACCCAATTCCGTATTTTCTGCTCAAATGCGGCACAGAACGGATATGTAACATGTACGTGGAACCGGTAAAAAAAGCATTGAATCTTGTATTCTCAGATCCGATTCTGGCCTCAATCATACGTGGAAATAAATCTGATAGGATTTCGACTGTGATCTAACCAGGCAGGACGGATGTATCTTTCTATCATTTGCACGTCATTGAAGATGCGACGGATTTTGACGACGTTTGTCGTTAGTTTCACTCAACAGCTGTTACTAAAAGTGAACTCCTTTTTCTTCTCTGCCTTAAAATGTGTAACAATATTTTGCGGACCTCTAAACATACTTCGGAAACCAATGTCTGACTCTTTATATTATAATATATATAAAAGGGATTATAATTTCTGTCTCGGTTGCGTCCATTGCAAGTGCCGGCTGTCTGTTTACTTTTGTTTCCGGTAACCAAAGCCTCATGTACGCATGCGGGTTGTTTCAAGTGTTACACAAATGTAAGCACAGGTATCGGATATGGGTCATTTAAAAAGTAGATTTAAGCAGGCGTTCCAAAAATGTGGATATAGGCAAACAATCTGAACTAGGAATTACGAAATGCAGCCATAGGCCGTGTTCACTTGACTTACACTCGAGTATTCTGTAACCTTAACAACGGGATTCTATCCTAACCGTCATACATTGTAACCGCTCTCATGCATTGTATAACGTATAACGCTATCGTCTACTTGTTCAACAAGTATGTTAACTTGTGTGTTAACAAGATCTACCGATCTGTCCCCAGATAGACTCTTTGATGTGTATGTAGGTGTACCTTTTGTGACTCATGTCATATACATAACTCTGTGTTGTGTGAAACAGCAATCACGAGTTGTTCAACTGGTAGTGCTACATTGTTTTTGTCCATCTTGGTGCTAGGAAGTAGGTTACTAGGGAAGTCAGCTGTCAGAAAGGCGCTTGACATCACACAAGTTCCTGAAAAGTTGAATAAATTCAACTGAAAAAGGCGGCGGCGGCAGCTGCGCTTTTTTCAAGCTTTTTAAAAAAAAAAAACGTCAGCTTTTTTCCTTTCCCCATGGAGTTGTAGGTAAAAAGGCACTGAAGGCCGCGCTTTAAAAAAAAAAAAGAGAAGAACACGGCCTTAGTGATGTCACAAGTGGCACAGTGATTGTTCACGGGTAGTGGTGGGCGATCCGATACTGTAGATGTTCTGTGATTTTAGAATCAGCCTCATGCTGAGTGCTGCCGATTGTGTTTCTGCTGTGCATAGCGTCATTACAGAGGAGGTCCACATCCACCTTATAATAACTACCGTCTTCTTCACTGTCTGGAATAGCATCAGCCTAGCTATCTCATTGGATCTCAGAGTCTCAGGCCCGTTCACAAGCTATGTTGTGTAGTGTTCGCCCAGGGAGAGAGAGAGAGAGTTGCTGTCACTGTCAGAGTTTGTGATGTGTGTTATACCGACGAGTGCAGAGTCAGATCTTAAGGCTTCACAACAATTCATCAGAGTCACAGGAGGAAAGCTGGAGGTGCAAATTGGTTGCTGAGTTTCACTTGATCATAATATGCTGTCGGATGTTGTGTTGACAAGGATGTGTTTCTTATTAGGTGTAATTGCTTTGATCATGCAAATAACCGTTGTTCTCTCTCTCTCTCCATGTTGCTGATATCGCCATGACAGTGATAGCACCTAGTTTCAATGGACCATTTTCAATGGCTAGTTGAAAATGGCTCGTTTTAATGGAGGCTAGTCTCAATGGACCATTGCTTGCGACAGATACTAATTGCAGGACATGACTTTGCAATGTTGGCCATAAAAGGTGTGGTAGTCCTGAAAATGCTTCCTGAGTTATTTTTATTTATTTTTTTAGATTTGTAAAAACGCTATTATGTTAAGAACAGACATTTAACAAAACTCAGGGAAGAAGCGGGACTTTTCGGGTTTCACAACGCAGTTCTGTTATAATGAAGTGTCACACGTGGACCCTCTGTTTGGAACATTAAAGTTGTGTGAAATGTTTTTTGTGTGGAGGTTCCGCCTGAGGAGAATATTCCCCCCTATCTGCAGCTCCCAGCCCAGCTCTTAAAACACATCACGGTTCAGTGTCGCCATTTTCAGTTGTGAGGTTAATTTGCTGCTTTTGTCCTCCTGTCCTCACCCTCCGCTGCACCATGGAGCAATAATTAGCTTTGCTTTTGGTTCACATGCAAAAGGAGACGGATCCCACAGGGACGAGAGAGGGAGGGAGAGAGAGAGAGAGAGAGAGAGAGAGAGAGAGAGAGAGAGAGAGAGAGAGAGAGAGAGAGAGAGAGAGAGAGAGAGAGAGAGAGAGAGAGAGAGAGAGAGAGAGAGAGAGAGAGAGAGAGAGAGAGAGAGAGAGAGAGAGAGAGAGAGAGAGAGAGAGAGGGAGGGAGGGAGGGAGGGAGGGAGGGAGGGAGGGAGGGAGGGAGGGAGGGAGGGAGGGAGGGAGGGAGGGAGGGAGAGGGAGAGGGAGAGGGAGGGAGGGAGAGATGACTATTGTTCTGTGTACATTTATGGATTTGCCTTGATACTCTATGCACACTTTAATACTGTATGTGTACAATTATGTTTGTACCAGTGGGGGAGAATAGGCATTTTCTCACAGGAAATCAGTTGCTGGGTGGAGGAGGGTGAGAAGGAGTTAGTCCTAGTTATGAATTCCCAGGTTTGGGAACACAGGCGGACAGCGAGAGCCCAGCCAGCCAACTGGCTTCACAAGAGACCCACTGGGAGTGGGAGAGTGCAACTGAAGCTGAAATACCTTAAATCATTTTCTCTGTAAATTGGCCAAAGATAAGTGGATACAGGATATGAAGTAAAGAAAAGAGCTTTGTAGTCTGGCAGTGTTCCCATCATAGACAGGGCATGGGGGATGGACATTATTACACATATTCAGATGGAAATGGAATCCCTGTTACCTTAGCTGAGGCAGAATCAGAGAGAGGCTACGTATGGCCAAAGTGTGTAACTTGCTTGGGTGTGAGTAGTCTATATGCACATCCACTACGATAATCTGCTGGGTTCAGGTCTCCTCTTTCTCTACACCTCCCCTCTGCTCATTTTGTCCTCTCACTTCCCCTCGTACTTCCCACTCTCATCCTCCTCTCTCCTTATCTCTTCTCCTCCTCTCTCTCCTCAGTCATCTTCTTCTCTCTGTCGGGCCATGCTAGACTGCGCTGTGTATTAATTGTGGTTTGATAAATTCCCTGCTGTGGCTTGGTGGGATTGTGGAGTCAATGACTCAGAACTGCAGTGGAGAGACAGTTTGGACTCCTTTCAGAAGTATTTCGCTTGGCTGCTAGAGGAAAGAGAGGCGTGCGTTGGCACCATTGCCACGAATTGGCAGGTCTCAAAATTGCTCTCATCTTGATGCATCTTCAGTGTCCACGCACACCCAATCAAACAATTAAAAGTAGTAAACTTGCGGAAATCACAAGTATGTAAAAACAGAATTTCTGCTCCTCTGAAAGTCTTGCACTTGGACAAAATAGTGAGTAAGAGGCTCATAACATGTGCAGAGATAAACATTTTGCCAAAGGTATATAATAATAATACGTTTTTATTTGTATAGCGCTTTTCCTGCAAACGTTGCAGCTCAAAGTGCTCCAATCATTATATAATCATAATTTAATTATTTAGTCATTTAAAGACAATATTAAAAAGATGGGTTTTTAGTCTTGACTTGAACATATTTACTGAGGTTGCATCCCTAATGTAAACTGGCAGTGCATTCCACAATTTGGGTACATAAAATGAGAATGAAGCCTCACCAAATCGTATAGTCACATAAAAATGTAAGTGTTGCGTTTGTCATTGTTATTTGATGGTATTTGTGAGTAGAGGGCTGCAAGGGAATTTTCCTTGCCTGCTTGCGTGCTCTGTCAACATGTGAAGCGCATTGAGTCACATCTCGTGAGAAATGCGCTATACAAATAAATTACAAATTTGATTTGATACACAATACGTCGGTTATTGGTCATGTATTGGGTTTCGCCATTTAGGAATGACAACACTTTTTATTTAGGTTGGCTGGTGATGTGTGTTCTGCGGATGGGAGTCTGACACGTATTCACACTACCTCCCGGAGAGTGTCGCTGATCTGTGGGATCTGGTTTAGGGATGTTCTTAATTATGGTGAACATTCTTTGGTCGTCCAAATGTTTCCTTGGCCTACCAGCATGTTTGCGAGTGCTGAGCTCACCATTTTTTAATTCTTCTTTTGAATGATGTTCCAAACTGTTGATTTTGGTAGGCTGAAGGTTTTTGACTGATATTTTCTCTGATATTTCAGCCTCGTCATGGCTTTTACTGACCACTCTTTGGTCCTCATGTTGACAGACACCAATAGCAGACTCCAAAGGCAAACGCAAGGCCAATACCCAGACATTAAAAGCTATCTTTTTTGTTCCTTCTATCACGGAGACTGGCCCCGGGCCTGAGCTAGATTACACTTCCTGCTACGACTGGTGGATTGATGATTCACTTGCTTAGTCAAATGTATTGATTGTAAGTCGCTTTGGAATAAGGCGTCTGCTAAATGCCAAAAATGTAAATATAAAAGCTATCTTATGACTACACAAATTATGTGATGGAACTCACCTGAACAAAACAATTGTCTCATTACTTTTTTTAGGGGGGCTATTCATAAAAACTGTTAGTTTCTGAATGGTGAAACCAATAGACAAACACCATCAAAAGTTGAGATCAGAAGTCTGTACTTCCTCTCTGGTTCCCAATTGATTCTCAGTGCGTTTAGTGTTTGAGTTGAGCACCCTGTGCATCTGTTCTGTTGTACTTCCCTCCCTGTTTCATTTTATTTCATTTACTATTTGTGTTTTTGTGCGTTTTTGTTTTTTTGTTGTCTCTCACTCGAGAGTCTGGGCTGTGTGGGTGTTTAGGGGAAGAAAAATAAATAAAAGTCAATTGTATTCATTGTATTTGACATTTTGTCTATTTTTATACCTGACTTAGGCTATATATGCTTCTATTCTCCAATAAAAAATATTTTTTTGAAAGAAAATATGAGAAATGTGTACTTTAACCGCATAGTAATTGTTTGATTTCAAATCCTGACTTTTGGAGTGGTGCATTTAAAAAATCCATAGAGACATGAATAAATGCATGTTTAATTGGATTTAAATCTCAAGATTGACATGGCCAGTCAAGAACAAAACTCTGCAGTTTTAACTCGTTTAATCTTTAAACTAAAGAACAGTGTCTTTTAAGGCAACTTTGTGTTATTATTTTGGTAAATGGTAAATGGACTGCACTTATATAGCGCCTTTATCCAAAGCATCTTTACAATGGCCTCTCATTCACCCATTCACACACACACATTCACACACCAATGACGGCCCGCTCACCAGGAGCAATTTGGGGTTCTGTGTCTTGCCCAAGGACACTTCGACATGTGGCCAGCGAGGGCTCGAACCGCCGATCTGCCAACCTTGTGATCATTAGACGGCAGCTCTACCTCCTGCTCCACAGCCGCCCCAACGGCCTCATAACGGTCAGGTGATCCTTGACGGATAACGCTTAGTCACTGATGTTGGCGTATCTCCAGCATGTGAAAACTCACCGTGGTGACGTGCTGAGCATGTCTCAGTTATCACAGTCGCTCCAGCTTCCTCCTGTTCTGGTTGACCTTGAATACGAGCTGGAGTGGGACGAGGCAGGGAGGTAGTGTCACACGTGTCAGGAGGATACTGTGACGTGTCCAATCGTGCCTCCTCCTGGTTCTGGATGTGTCTTACGTGTCAACGTCTGGTCCGTGTGGCGTGTTTCCACACTCCTGCTTGCTACACTCACAGCTTACTCACAACTCAATTTCTTAAATTAGCCTTTGATTATGTTCTGGCCTGCCATCCAGTGGCTTAGAAAAACATTGGCCCGAGGCCAAACTTACTTGCCGAACCCTGCCGTAGGGGGATGCGTCACAGAGACGCCGGATGGCCTGCTTAGGGTCCTAGTGAGTTAATACCTCTTTGTGAGAAGAGTAACTGCTTTGCTTACTGGAACGCTGACTCACAGGCAGTAGTCCAACTCCACGGCTTTGCCTTTGCACAGAAGTCCATTGAGTGGATTCATGATGGAGGATAGGATTGGTGCGATGTGTTGTTAGGACCCATTACCCAGAAGCCCCAGGAGGACTTGGTCCATAGCCCTCTGGAACAAGGCTGGAGCCGAGGCTATTCCAAAGAGTAAAGGGCTGTAACAGAAAAGTCCTGTGTAGAGATAGTCAGTAGTTTATGTGTCAAATATTTTTTCTTCTACATTCAATCAATCAATACAACTTTTTGGCATTTAGCAGACGCCTTATGCCAAAGTGACTTACAATCGATACATTTCACTAAGCCAGTAAATCATCAATTTCATAAATGTTTTAATCAAACGTGACTAGGATTTAGGTTTTTTTAGCCTGGTTAGGCTGGAAATTGTCAATCCCATCTGGCAACCCTGATTCTGTACTGTATTGTATTGGCGATATCACTCTGAGCTCTGTGCGGCCAAGCTCCACCATTCATCAGAGCAGTTGCGCGTCATCTCCCTGTCATCTGAATGATCACGCCCCTTTTTGGGTGATAGAAGTGTAGAAGTTTGACTGGCGGTCAATGGGAATTTCTGGTCTTCGCTACTTTAATCCGATAAAATAAGAAAACCGTAGTGCTTTTTAGATATTAGGAGCCCAAATCCGATGGCCAGTTACGCAAACTATTATATAGTGTCGTTGCCGATCAATGATCGACGTCGTTATATAGAGAACATTTATGACATAGGGGTTGATTCATCAGAGCAGTCATACATCATCTCCCTGTCATCAGGGATTTGGAGTTCTTCATTCTATCGTCCAAAAAGGGGCGTGGACATTACGGGAGGGGAAAGTACCCGGATGCGTTGCTCTGATGAATGGCCATCGAGCGTTGCGTCAAATGTGCGTTGCGTCCGGAATTGGGATCAAATGCATTGTAATCAATGAAAGGTGCTCCACTTGCTGCGTTGCGTCAGCGTTGCATTGCGTCCGATGGCTGCGTCAAAAGTAAAAATTCCCCCCCAAAAAAGTTTGATTTTTGACGGCGGACACATGCGTCACAATGAGATCAATTGTATATTGACTGGTGAACTTGCAAACAACACTCTCACTCGAAGGGGAGAAGAAGTGAAACTTATTGTGTCAACAATATCTCGTTTTCGGGTTTTTTCATAACACCAACTTTCAAGTTTTAAACTCGATATAATAAACAACAGTTTAACGATCACTAAACACTTATAATTTGTGTATTGGATTCACTATTCTCGTTTGCCAGAGGCTACCGGTAAGGGAGGGTTGACTTGTAAACATACTTTCGTTTTAGCTCGTGTTCAAAAGCAAGAACTGTGTGTTCATCTAGTTATGTGTAGTTATGTGTTTTTAGCATGTCGATGTTCTCCCAGCATGTTGTCATGTTATTAAAATACAGTTGAGACCTTCGTAGAGATGTATTTTGTTAGCCGCTAGCTGTTAGCAGCGTTCGTAGCTGTGGCCGCGTTTAGAATCACTTTTCTCCCATTCAGTGTTTGAGGTGCACCAACATTCAAATACGCCTGTCGTTTTCAAATTTTCTCCGATTTCAATGTATGACACATCATTTGAAAGCTTACAATCTGTAGTTTAAAACTGAAAAATTACGTTGCCTTCTAGTTGCACATTTCACCAGGAGCTGTCACATTGGTTGTTGGTTATAATTGTATAGCCTATTGGTTGTTTTCTGGTGTTGCTTTCTTGTTTTGCTCTGTTTGTAGTCTACTTGATGTATTTTTATCAGCTGTTATGAATGATGAATGAATGAATGAATGAATGGTCTTTATTGTCATTGATATAGTACAGGTACCAAACAACGAAATTTGGGAGGGGGGGCTCCCCTGGTGCTAGGAAAGAAAACTAAAAACAAGAAGGGAAAAGAGCTGGTTTACATAAAAAAAGGCTATGTACACTGTCCACTATACTATACTATCCAAATAAACACTGTGCTGTACTCTATGCTATGCTATACCTATTCTAACATTTCCTATCTCTGAACCTACCCGAGGGTTGTCATATTGCACATAGTGTTATTGCACATTCATTTAAAGTGTCGCAGTTTGCAGCTTTGAAATGTTCACAGTTGTGTTTCAGTATTGCACTTGATTTCAATCTAGTAGCTGCCATCAAATGTCTAGATTGTCCAGGGCCTAGAACCTAGGTCTTTGCTGTGTTCAGGGCCTGAATGGCCCTGGGGTAGAAGCTGAGCTTCAGTCTGTTTGTCCTTGCGAACATGGTCCTGAACCGCCTGTCCGAGGGCAGCCGAGCAAAGTGTTCGTTCCCAGGGTGGGATGGGTCTCTGGAGATCTTGGAGGCCTTCCTGAGGCAGCGTGTGTTGTACAGCTCTTCCAGAGAGGGGAGGGGGGCGCCGGTGATCTTCTGGGCCGATCTCACGACTCTCTGTAGCGCATTCCTCTCTGCGGCTGTGCAGCTGGAGAACCACACGCAGATGCAGTAGGTGAGGATGCTCTCCACTGCGCCGCGGTAGAAGGTCACAAGCATGTCCTGGCTGATGTGGTTTTTCCTGAGGACTCTCAGGAAGTAGAGCCGCTGTTGTGCCTTCTTGATGATGGCTGCTGTGTTGGTCTTCCAGGACAGGTCATCCTGTATGTGCACCCCCAGGAATCGGAGGGTTGAGACTCTCTCCACGCTCCCTCCATCGACGAGCAGGGGCTGGACCTCAGATTTTTTCCTCCTGAAGTCCACGATGATTTCCTGGGTCTTTGACTGGGTCTTTGACTGGGTCTTTGACTGGTTAAATCACCACAGCGGTTAATCCACTAATAGAGATAATAGCAGATTGAAAATGCTTGTAGCCAACTACTCTATAGCTCGTAGTCGCAGCTATTGCGAATTGCTATTAACGCGAGTCAGCTGCAAAAATGGATGACGAACGTCTGATACTTGAGGTGGAAAAATATATATTTTTATATGCGACAAATGACGGTGGAGCAGCTAGAACGTTGACGGTGACGCAATGCCCAGGTGGAGCTTGGACAACGGGAAGTTGACGCAACGCCGATGGCGAGGTGACGCAACGCAGTAGGTGGAGTTTGGCCGTAAGGCGTGTCAGCTCAACCTCTACTTTAGGTCATATGGCGTACGGTACAACGCGTGGCTGACAAAACCTGGGTGTGTGATTTGGTTTAAGCGTCACTTTTGCTTCAATTCCCTTGTGCCTAGCTCTTTCGCACTACTACAATGTTTCTGTCAAACAGTCTCGAGTGTAACACATATTTACATATTTCAACAGTCTTTATTTCCTGCCGTTTCAGCTTTATTGACCTGAACCATTCTCTTCCAAAAAGTATGAATGAATGAATGAATGAATGCATGAACGAATGGATGAATGAATGAACGAATGGATGAATGAATGGATGGATGGATGAATGTCTGAATGAATGAATGAAATGAATGAATCGTTTAATGACCACACGACCAAGGTCGGTGGAATTTGTTGTCGGTACAGATGGAAAAAACATACACACATTACACATGACTATCACAATGGACAGTGTACACACATTGCCTCAAGACAAAATCATAGTCAATAGTGGTGGTGCATCCGCTCTCACCACATACAACGGTAATTCAGCTGACTGATTGTTCAGTCTCACTTTCACATGCATTAATTACTCCTCCTGCCTCTCGAGTATAATGTTTTCAGTATGATGTCTGTAGGCTGTAATGGAATGTATGTCAAAGCCCCTTCGTATTTTTCCAGTGAAATCAAAGACAGAACAGCCTCAGTGTCTAGTTCCATTTCCATCTTTCTTACCTTAAATCTCTGGTGTAACGCACGTGTGTTAATTCGTCTTTTTGAGTGATAATACGCAATGACAGTTCATTATCTGTATCTGTGTCTGTTTCATCACTCTGTACACTCATGTGCCTCCAAGTGATGCTCCCTTCTAGTTTTTTTCTATACCGTGCCGCTTGAATGTTCCTTCTTTAATCTCTGTCTTTCTTTCCCTTTCTTTCAGTTTTTTATTTTATTTTATTTTTCTAACTCTTACACATTCACCCTATGTGGGCCTCTTTCTTCCCACCGTTATGGAAATCTTGGTCTTTGTTTACATTTTACATTTACATTTTTGGCGTTTAGCAGACGCCTTATTCCAAAGCGACTTACACAATCAATACATTTGACTAAGCAAGTGAATCATCAATTCACCAGTCGTAGCAGGAAGAGTAATCTAGCTCAGGCCAGGGGCCATTGGCAGTCTCAGTTTTTTATATATATAGACACTAGAGAACAGAGAGACAGTACCGGCAGTTATCATCTGTAACTGTATGATTTTTGCTTCCCCACATCTCTTCCTTTCATGTTTTGTCTTAGGAGAGTCTTAGGAGAGGACAGAGTCACTTTGTTTATGTTGACGGTGCCTCAGCTTAGCTGTTGCGCTTCTCCAGCGACTGTCTCCACCGACATGCCGATTTCCACTGCTGTGTGAAACGGGAGAGCCTCCTCCGTCCATAGCCCTTTCTGGGAGAGCCTCCTCCGTCCATAGCCCTTTCTGGGAGAGCCTCCTCCGTCCATAGCCCTTTCTGGGTAGTGTTGTAGTTTTATATCATTTTATACTGAGAAATTGAAGTCTCTCTACAGTTTGGCGAATCTAGCACTCAAGGAAGGCCCATTTCCTTCCTGTAAGGAATGGGCCAAGATCTGTGGCGCAGTGAATAATTCTGACTATGGACAGGGCCCATAACTTGGACAGGGCCCATCCACAATCACAGATTTGTATGATATGATTGGTTCCCAAGAATAGTGACCTCATGACCAAGGACAGTACTATAGATATGAGTCCCGCCCAATGTTGGGGGCTTTTTGTCTGCTATTTTCTCTCTGCGCTCATGTGACTTTGCTTAATAAAAGGCCTCTTTGGAGACAATTGATTTAAGCTCTTTGTGCTTTATAAGTTTTACTCAATCTATTACACAACAGTAGCTTCACTCTTTAATCCAGGAACAAATCTGTTCCCCGTGCGCCTTTCAGATGCACCTCGAAATCACAATATTTCTGAGTCTCCTCAAAACTGCTACATACTGTGCAACAGTCTCCTCTTCTTCCTGATTTTTGTTCATGAAAGAGAAATCTCTCCTCTATAATGTGCGGTTTTGGAGAGAACTCGGGCCCGTAGTTCAGCCACAATGCACTGAAAGGTCACGCATCCACAGGCCATCTCTGGGCTGCGCCGGTGCAATTAAATTACTGGAGCTGACAAGATGCTGCTGTACACTTTAGAATACATTCCGCTGCTGCCGTCAGCAGTTACATAATCAATTCAGACAAGTTAGCCAGTTCTAGTGGCAATCATACATGCTCCAACCTAGCACACCCTCCACCATGCGTCACAGATGAGGTGGAGTGCTGTCAAACTTTGGGCAGATCCTTTTTTTTCCCCCCAAACCTTTCTGCTTTCAATAACTCTGGTATATGATGTGTCTTATCTGTCCACGATACTTTGGGATAGGCTTTTGAGGTACTTTTTTAGCTAACTGTAACCTGACCATCCTTGTCCCTGAGCATAACTAGTGATTTTCACCTTGGAGTCAGTGTTGCCAGATGGGATTGTTTTCCAGCCTAACCACAGTCTAAAAGCCACCCAGTGTGATCGTAAGTAGACCAATTGGGCGGGAATGCGCCCAATCTGGCAACACTGCTTGCAGTGAAGCCTCTGTCTTTTGGCTGGTAACCTCATTGAGACCAATAAGCTTTCCTGCTTATACAACAATAAATGAAGATTTCTTTAACTACTTAAGGGAGCTGGCTAAAACAAATTAAATGAAACGACTATAGCTAAGATTAACCAAAAGTGGAAAGCTCTTGACTGGCCAAATCAATCTTCAGATTTAAATCCAATAGAACAGATTTAAATCCACTTATCCACTTATAAATTCCATTTCCTGATGATTAAGATTTGACCTCAAAACAAACAACAACTGAAGATAGCTGCTGTACAGGCCTGGCAGAACATCACCAGAGAATATCCCCAGTGTCTGGTGGGGTTAGGCAGTTATTGCATGCAAAGGATTGTCCACCAAATACTTAAAATGAGTGCTTAATTTGGACTATTTGATCAATTGTTTCATTACTTTTGGGTACCCTGAAATAGTATGCTTAAAATGTTGTAAACATTTCTGAATAGTGAAACCAATATGTAAACATACCATCAAATAAAACATGAGCATCTCTACCTTAACCTCATATCATTGATTTATCAAATACAAATTGGAGTGTAGAGCCAAAAGAAAAGCAAAACGCTTCACTGTCGCATTACTTAAGCAGGGGGGCTGTATCTGCCGGGTACGAACACTTTACCCGGCTGCCCTCGAAAAGGCGGTTCAGGACCATGGCCGCAAGGACAAACAGACTGAAGCACAGCTTCTACCACAGGGCCGTCCAGGCCCTGAACACAGCAAAGACCTAGGTTCTGGGCCCTGGACAGTCTGGACGGATTGATGGCAGCTGCTGGACTGAAAAAATCAGGTGTAGTGCTGAGGCACAAACATGTACATTTCAAGCCTGCAAACTGTGACACTTTAAATAAATGTGCAATAACACTATTGTGCAATATCGAGGGCCGAAGAACATAACCTCCTATCTGCAGAGGTCCCATGGAGGGGGGAGGAGGGAGGAGAGAGGGGAGAGGGGGGAGAGAGGGAGGAGAGGGAGGGAGGAGAGGGAGGAGAGAGGGAGGAGAGGGGGGGGAGAGGAGAGGGAGGAGAGAGGGAGGAGAGGAGGGTGTCACGTTTATGTCAAAAGTTGCTCGCGCAGATATAACCAAAAAAGTGAATTTTTCAGATAGGAGGTTATGTTCTTCGGCCCTCGATATGACAACCCTAGTCGTTTATCTGTACAGTATAGTATAGTGGATAGTGTACATAGCCTTTATTTATGTAAACCAGCTCCTTCCCTTCTTGTTTTTTTTTTTTTTTTTTTTTGCTTTCCTAACACCAGGGGAGCCACCCCTCCTAAATTTCGTTGTTTGGTACCTGTACTGTAGCAATGACAATAAAGACCATTCATTCATATCTCACCATCACGACACACATGGGCCTTTTTTGCTACAACCGATTAGGATCTTTGGACTAGCATCATCTCTAGCTAATTCCCACAGAGCTCCAGGGACTACCTCATATGAACTGCTATTAACTGCTATTAGAATAATCCTCCGCCTCACAGCTCCTGACAGTGAGACTCACCTGCCTCCACCTCCTCCGCCTCACAGCTCCTGACAGTGAGACTCACCTGCCGGCAGCTAGTGAACGGGGCAACAAGTCGGCAAACCGACCAAAATGTTCAGACTTTTATTGTGGAAAAAATGTCAATAAAGTGGTACCGGAAATGTTAAGCTCATTCGTGGGTGGTGACCCATTTAAAAGAGCATTGATTCAACAAGCATTGTTTTACTGAAAAAGGCGATGGTAATATCGCAACGCAATAGTTTTCAGTGAGTTACATTTCTTTGGAATAAAAGTCCGAACGCGGCCGACTTGGTCCCCCCTTTCACCAGCTGCTGCCGTCACATATTCACTCTCCTCGGAGACCAACCGCCCATTGACTACGGTGCTTGGGGGCCCCACCAGGGTACTCCATCTCTGGCTGCGGTCCTTTATCCTCACAGCCCCACAACCACCACGTTCTGTATAGCGAACGCGAGCTTCACTGTAATGCTGACGGGGCCTATCCACTTGAAGTCACCCACAGGGACGAGCCCAGCTCGGCCCCGTCAGCTGTAAGGACATTGGCAGGGAGACAACAGAGGGATCCGGAGCTCTCACAGGCAGGTGTGGGAGATGGTGACGAGGGGATGAACACCTCTCCAGTCAAGTAGGGGCTCGGCAGCACCTCACCCCCCTGTCATAAGTGGACAGATATGAACTGACGGTTCGACAGGGCTGTCTCATGCGGGGAGAGTGCTGGTCATTGTGCCAGGCTGAACTACGCAGTCCTGTGCTGGAGGGAACTACACTACCCAGAGTGCACCCTGGGGTACCCTTAGGATGAAAGTCACTCGTCTAGAGTCACGTCCTAGACGAGAACAGAAGTCCGGTAGGGACTGGGGGCTAGGACAAGGGGGGGGGGGGGGGGGGGGGCGGTGGCCTTGTCGCCCCTGGCAACGTGTACATGACACGTGGACTTTTTTGCTAAAGTACATCCTGATCTGTAGCCACTAGCCAGGCTTTAATGACCCGACGATAGTCATTCTGTTGCGAGGGGATAGGAGGAGGAGAGAGCCATGTGACCAGTCAGACCACTGTAGCCCCCCCGCTGGGAGACCATAAACCGGGAGAAGTTAACGGGCTGTGAGCCAATCAGGAGCCTTGCATTTCTCCCCCCATCCACCCGAGTCATTACAGGAAAGGAGAGAGGGGTCTACAGGGGTCTGGCTAATGCATAGTAATCACTCTGAATTATTTTTTATCTCCTCACAATCCTGCTCTCTACAAAGGGCTTTATAATGAGCGTTATTAATTAGATTGTACTTCCTCAGCTTTAAAAAAAAAATTTTATCACCGGCCAAAAATTCCATTTTAGGAATTATTATTGACGGAGATTAGATTAAAGGATTTGGGAAACCAGGGTCCAAAAAATGAAGGGGATATCCTATGGGATTCAGAAGATGAAGAGAAATGTAGAAAAGTGTGTTATGCAAAAGAAATGGTGAAGAGTGCTATCAGGTTTCCACTCTTGTTTGACTCAATGGAAGCTGCTAGCTTATCAATATGACGTTAAGAGGTTGAAGCACAGTGACTGAAAGTGTTCTCCTTCGGAAGAGCACAGAGTCACCTTGGCGGCTTTATGTGTTGATACAAAACATGGAAATGGAAAGAATGGGCTCTCTTTCACTCTCCGCCATTATGTCATGGATGTTTTTGCTCTGCTCTGCTGTAGCAGTGCCACTGTGAGGTACAGAAAGACGAATGGTGATTCCAGTTTGTACAGTTTTTCAATTTTCATTTCACCTTTTCTATAGAGGAGTCAGTGTTGTTCTGTACAGAACATTGTAATGACCTCATCCTTCTCTCCCCTTTCCCTTATGGTTTCTTATTTCTTATGGTGTTTTTTTTTGGGGGGGCAGTCTGTAAGATGATAAGCAGGGGGTAACTCTGTGTGTCTGTGTGTGTGTGTGTGTGTGTGTGTGTGTGTGTGTGTGCCCCGAAATATTTGATTCCCTGTTTGTATAATATAATTTGTGGAACCAAATAAAGTATTCAAATGTGTGTGTGTGTGTGTGTGTGTCTGCCTGTGTCTGTGTGTGTGTGTGTGTGTGTGTGTCTGTGTGTGTGTGTGTGTGTGTGTGTGTGTGTGTGTGTGTGCGCGCGCGCAGCAGCAGCTGGGGAGCGGGCCGGTTGCCGCACAGCTCGTGAAAGTTGTTTGAGAGTTTTTTCGACATCTAAACCTAAATAACTTTTTATTAACATCTACCCACACGCACACCCGTTGTAACTGCCATCGTTAATGTAGAAGATGCAACCAGTGCTTGGAAAACTCGCTTTGACAAAGGCCGTGGCAAAATTCTGCTCAATATCTGCAATAATTGGCAGCCGCCACATATGGAGGAGACGCTGCTACCTGTACCCATAGACAGATTGTAAAGCTTGAATTATCGAGTGTCCTATGCTGGTGCAACTAATACTGTTTGTGTTCAAGAAGTTTATTGTAAAATGTGAACGCAAATAAAGATATTAAATGTGTGTCTGTGTGTCTGTCTGTGTCTGTCTCTGTGTCTGTGTCTGTCTCTCTGTCTCTGTGTCTGTGTCTGTCTCTCTCTGTCTCTGTGTCTGTGTCTGTCTCTGTCTCTGTGTCTGTCTCTGTCTCTGTCTCTGTCTCTGTCTGTGTCTGTGTCTGTCTCTTTGTCTGTGTCTGTCTCTGTCTCTGTCTGTGCGTCTGTGTCTCTGTCTGTCTCTGTCTGTGTGTGTGTGTGTGTGTGTGTCTGTGTGTCCAGGCCGCGCCCTGATGAGATTGACGGACAGGAAGTTGGAGAGGATGGGCATCATGCAGGAGGCCCAGAGGCAGTACATCCTGCAGCAGGTCCTGCAGCTCCGCGTCAGGGAGGAAGTGAGGACGCTGCAGCTACTAACGCAAGGTACAACTCTCCCCCAAACTCCCCGTAATACACCCCAAAACTCCCCGTAATACACCCCAACCCCCCCCACAATACACCCCATAATACAAAAGACAAAAGAGGAGTTCCTCTGGAACTCTCTACCCAAGGATATCCGTGACTCTCCAACCCTGGACATTATTCAAAGCTGCCCTTAAAACCCACCTATTCACCATCGCATTCAGCCTGTAGAAGCTGTTTCACTGTTTCTTGTTTTGTGTGTTTGTCTCTCTGGCTCTGTTCTGTTTGTCCCTTTCCCTTGTAAAGCGACCTTGGGTCTGTGAAAGGCGCTATATGAATTTAAGTTATTATTAATATTATTATTATTATTAAAAGAGCAAGGTACAGCTTTCAAACACCCCGTAAATACCATAGACCCTGTGACAGGGTTCTCGCGGGTCCTTGAAATCCTTGAAAGTTTGTGAATTTGTGAGGAAAAAATCAAGGTTTTTTGGGGGGTCATTGAAAGTGCTTGAATTCCCGCCTCTCTCTTGCTCGTCAACTAGTAAATAAGTCTCTGTATTGCTTAACTTTACACATATTTCACAATATATTGTTTTGCTGTGCTGTGGTCGAGAAGGCAAGAGACCATCTAGTGTTCACACATTCAAGCCTCTCTTTTTAATTGTTGTCTGTGAGCGGATAGTTCCTATTATATAAATTCTCATCTAGATCTGTCTCAAACTATGCCGTGTTGGGTCCTTGAATTTGAGGGAGTTGAGTCTTGAAAGGTGCTTGAATTTGATGTTTCAGAAGATGTGGGAACCCTGTTGTGACCATTACACCTCCTCCAAAAACATGAGATCCACGAGTTTCACATTCAATCATTTGGAGTAGCTCACCCAACCAGCCCACCACCTGCACCCACAAACACTACATTACATAGTGCATACATTACATCCGAAAGATACGGTCTTATCGTAATATTGATCCATCCACTCCCACCTCCTCATCCATTTATCTTCAGCAGTTCATCTCTCTTTTCTTTTTGAGCATCACTCACGTCCATCGACAAGCCTACAGCTCCAAGCAGGGCTCTGCCTCAAAGGCAAAGCACAAATAACAGGAAACAGTGCTCTGCACACATTTAGGTGAAAACAGTGGGAGTAGTAGTAGAGTAGAGTAGTAGAAGGAGGGAGGGAGGGGGAGAGAGAGCTCAGAGCACCCATATTCCACCACCCTGTTCCCTAACAGTGGGTGTAGTAACATTTAATAGAAATGAACATGGTTGTTTTTCTTCTTCTTCTGAATGTGATGTGATGAGAGAGAGAGAGAGAGAGAGAGAGAGACAGAGAGAGAGAGAGAGAGAGAGAGAGAGACAGAGAGAGAGAGAGAGAGAGAGAGAGAGAGAGAGACAGAGACAGAGACAGAGACAGAGACAGAGACAGAGACAGAGAGAGAGAGAGAGAGACAGAGAGAGAGAGAGAGAGAGAGACAGACAGACAGACAGACAGACAGACAGACAGACAGACAGACAGACAGACAGACAGACAGACAGACAGACAGACAGACAGACAGACAGACAGACAGACAGACAGAGAGAGAGAGAGAGAGAGAGAGAGAGAGAGAGAGAGAGAGAGAGAGAGAGAGAGAGAGTGAGAGAGAGACTCTCTCTCAGAGCACCCATATCCACCACCCTGCCCCCCGCTGGTCAGTGATGGAATGGAAGCCGACAGAACACAAGAGAACACAGGAGGCAACATCCCGCCAGGAAGCAGCCTGTTAGTGGAGCCAGGCTCCGTGGGGGAAGTACGGGAGGAGAGACTGTGAAGGAGTCGAGGGAAGGGAGGGAGGGAGGGAGGGGGGGGACAGGCGGGACAGGCTACGGTAGGCTCCAGCCTCCACAGGACAGTGGAGTTCAGCTGGCACAATGTTCAAGTTGTATTGTCATGTCACATTACACAAAGAGAGTACAACTCTTAGGCTTCTGTGTCTTGGCATTGCAGCACAAGACAACAAGGCAATAGGCATATAGATAAGTCAAGATAAAAAAAAGTGCCAAGTACAAGACACAAGTGACAAATAAGACAGGATACAATTAGCAGTACAAGTAGCGTAACTTGAGGTGCTACTGCTGGTAGCGAGAGAAGAGGCTGGGTGGGTGGGTGTGGGAAAAATGTCTTCAATACAATAACAATGTGACAATGATTACTTAAGACTGTATGAATGGCAAGAATGGAAGGCACCATACTCTCATGTGATAGACAGAGGTTTTACCATTACTCAGGGTTCCCGCGCTGGTCTTAAAAAGTCTTAAAGGCTACAATCTAGCAATCCAATTTATAAGGCCTTAAAAGGGCGCAAATTCCAGTTATTCGGTCTAAAAATGAGGTGCTAGGTCTTAAAAATGAGATCCTGCGAGGAAATCAGTCCGACCACATCTATTTACGCGGAAATGAATCAAGCTGGAACCCAAAAAATGCCACGTCGCTTCCTTTTTTGTCTGTATGGCAGAGAAATCCCTAATTTCATCACCTCGAGGATGACAAAAAGCTATCATATGGTGCTGCGACTAGGTCTAAAATTCTATTCAAAGAGGTCTAAAAAAGGTCTAAAAAGGTCTTAAATGTGACTTGTTGAAACTTGTAGGAACTCTGATTACTGATAAGCAGAAGGTTTAGGAGCTGGGGGACCTGCTGCTTCTCCTCTCTCTGTGACAGCTTTGACCAACAGTTGAACTGACTACGGCCCCCAGGACAAACTGCTCACGTGATGTTGTAAACCTATACATTTAGTTAACAGGGACCACCCTGTTGAGCCATTGTGGGGGGGTGTGGGGGCCCACCGCTGGGTGCTGGTAGGCAAACTGGCTAGTAGTCGCTCTATGAGTAGAGGGCTGCAAGGGAGTTTTCCTGGCTACATAGTGTACAGGTTTTTACTTTTGCCTGCTTGCGGCTCTGTCAGTATTGATTGATTGATTGACTGATTGACTGAGAATGTTCATCATGTGAAGCGCATTGAGTTGCATCTTGTAAGAAATGCGCTATACAAATAAAACTTGATTTGATTTGATTTGATTGTACTGAGACCCTATTTTTATTGGCTGGACAATCGCTCCTTCTTGCAAGAACTAAATCAATACTCTTCATGATTTGTTAAGTCTCAGTCTCCTGGGCCCAGTAGTTCAAAACTTTTAATCTCAATCAGATCCGATCAGATTTTGAAATCCCATTTTTTGGTGTTCCAGGATCAGACAACTCGTCCAGATTTTGTCCCAGTATTTCAAAGCAATTCAGGATAGGATCACCCTGATCCAGATTCAGACTTTTCAAGATTACTCGATCCTGAATATCAGTGCTTTAATCCTACCAATCTCTCTATCTAGTGGATATGAAAAATAATACAAGGAAGACAAGAGACTACATTGCAGAGACATCTATAATGTCTAATTATATGTTTAAATACATAAAGGACATCAAATCATAATGGAGTACTGAAGAGGCATTTTGCAATGCAAGATGCTATTGTCCGCAATTACTTTTGAAAGGTGATGACAGATGATGCAATGACAACCCTAGTTGCTATATGACAACCCTAGTCGTCTTACCTGTACAGTATAGTATAGTGGATAGTGTACATAGCCTTTATTTATGTAAACCAGCTCCTTTCCCTTCCTTTTTTTCTTTTCTTTTCTTTTTTCTTTTTTTTTCTTTCCTAGCACCAGGGGAGCCCCCCCTCCCAAATGTCGTTGTTTGGTACCTGTACTATAGCAATGACAATAAAGACCATTCATTCATTCATTCATTCATTCATTCATTCATGATGGACTCAAACTGATCCCAATCCTGTGTTGTCGGTTTCAACTACCCATTTTGAAGATTTGATCCAGATTAAAGCTTGGATTTGATTTCCTGATCTGATCGGATATCAAAGTGATCCTAATCCCAATGTTTTGGTTTTGAACTACCCAAAATCCAAATCTGATCTGATCAGATAGGGATTAAAGGTTTTGAACTACTGGGTCTTGGTTACAAAGTTGAGCATTCTGTGTATTTGAATGTGACAGTGGGGAAGGGAGTCCAGTGTCCCAAGAACTGAGGTGATGCTGAAGGCATTACTGGAGACGCTGCTGAGAGCAGAGGAGGGAGTGGGGAGATTGAGTGAGAAAATGAGAGAGACATGGAGAGGGTGAGATGAGGTAGGAGTGAGAAACTGAAAAAAAGGTAGGGAAGGAGAGAGAGAGCGCTATGAACCGAGAGGAGAGCTAGCTTCTAGTGTTTACAGCGTATCGGTTCTACAAAAGTATCACAATGCCCTGTTTTGAACTTTTATCTTTTTATTATTATTTTTTACCAGAAATGCCTGATGCAATATTTACGTTGATCTGTGCAGAATATTATCTATTATAATATATTATCTATCATCTAAGTCTAATTTGCCTATATGCTCACGGGGGGTTAGTGCCATCTGCCAGGTGCTCTGCATGCATGGTGGGTGTGTGTGGCTGGGAGAGGCAAGGCAAGTTTATTTGTAGAGCACATTTCACACAACAGGGGCAATTCAAAGTGCTTTACATACAGCGTAACATAAAATACATCGATAGGAGAATAGTAAACAGATTACAAAATTAAAGTAAAATGATAAGAATAGATATAGAGGTAGGGAGAGAGGTAGGGAGAGAGGGGGGGGGAGAGAGAGAGAGAATCACCTCCATCAACAGGCCTACAGCTCCAAGCAGGGCTTAGCCTCAAAGGCAAAGCACAAATAATAACAGGAAACATTTGGGTTAGGTGAAAACAGTGGGAGTAGTAGTGTTTTTCTTCTTCTTCTTCTGAATGTCTCAGAGAGAGAGCGAGAGAGACAACAAATATTTAATAGAAATGAACATGGTTGTCATGGTGTTGAGAAGGATGGAAGCCTCCGCAAGTGTGGATGCTAGCCGTCCCCAGCTTATTGATAAAAAGGTCAGCACAATTGAAATCTGCCATTACTTTGCTTATAGAGACGATGACGACAGCGAGCCAACCGAAATCACAAAGCCTATAAAAGATGTTACAAGGCCATGCAGTCAAAGGTAGACAGCATGTAACAAGCGTCTTTCTGATAGACGGCGTCTCGACCTCCTCATGGAGTTCAAATCACGAAAGGTCAGCGAGTGCGTCTGATAGCTAAGGATGTGCTTAGATTAGATTCAACTTGATTGTCATTGCAGAGTTCCAAGTAAGAGAGACTTATCTGAGAGACTCAGGAAGTACAGGATCCTCAGGACCCGTACCAGCAGGCTACAGAACAGCTTCCTTCACAGAACTGCCACTCTGATAAACTGTGATCACGTCTCCGACGAGACACCTGATCACAGTTTCCGTCTCCGACGACAGACCTAGCGAGTTCAGGTGGGGTGCGAATGTGTTCGAATTCCCAATTTTGTGCAGTGAGAACCGATGTCTCACAATGTCTGTCGGCTGTATGTAATGTTTGCAAGACTACGCTGAGTAAGCATGTTTGGAATTGGAAGTAGGTGATAATCAACTGTATTGCAGATTCTAGTCAGACGCAAGGCAACACACGCTGCGCTCGCTAAGATGGAAACGCTTCGATCACATAACACGTTCACAGGGTTAATAATAAATAATAATACATTTCAATTGTATTTGCACTTTTCATTCAAAAGAATCTCAGAGTGCTACAGAGTAAAAAAAAAAGAAAAAAAGCCTAAAACATAATTAGTTAAAAACAAAAACAACCTAAAAACATAATAAGTTAAAAACATAGAACGAACAAGAATGAACACAGGTTCAACAGTCAAAGGTCTTTTTGAAGAAAAAGACCCGTCTTAGGCCCGTCTTAAAAGAGTCCAGGCTCCGTACTGCCCTTAGCTGGCTAGGAAGGCTGTTCCACAGGCTCTGTACTGCCCTTAGCTGGCTAGGAAGGCTGTTCTACAGGCTCTGTACTGCCCTTAGCTGGCTAGGAAGGCTGTTCCACAGGCTCTGTACTGCCTTTAGCTGGCTAGGAAGGCTGTTCTACAGGCTCTGTACTGCCCTTAGCTGGCTAGGAAGGCTGTTCCACAGGCTCTGTACTGCCCTTAGCTGGCTAGGAAGGCTGTTCTACAGGCTCTGTACTGCCCTTAGCTGGCTAGGAAGGCTGTTCCACAGGCTCTGTACTGCCTTTAGCTGGCTAGGAAGGCTGTTCTACAGGCTCTGTACTGCCCTTAGCTGGCTAGGAAGGCTGTTCCACAGGCTCTGTACTGCCCTTAGCTGGCTAGGAAGGCTGTTCCACAGGCTCTGTACTGCCCTTAGCTGGCTAGGAAGGCTGTTCTACAGGCTCTGTACTGCCCTTAGCTGGCTAGGAAGGCTGTTCTACAGGCTCTGTACTGCCCTTAGCTGGCTAGGAAGGCTGTTCCACAAGTGCGGCACAGCCAAGCAGAAGGCTCGGTCCCCCATGGTGCGGAGCCTGGTATTGGGGACCTGGAGGAGCAAACTGTTTGAAGACCTGAGGGTGCGGGTGGAGGTTTGTGGATTGATAAGTTATTGTAGATGAATGAATGAATGAATGGTCTAAAAAAAAACTAAAAAAAACACAAGAAGGGAAGGAGCTGGTTTACATAAATAAAGGCTATGTACACTATCCACTATACTATACTGTACAGATAGACGACTAGGGTTGTCATATTGCACATAGTGTTATTGCACATTCATTTAAAGTGTCACAGTTTGCAGGGAGGTGCGTGTCCGTTGATGCATTTGTGGGTGAGAAGCAGGACTTGGTAGTCGACCCTGAATGAGACAGGGAGCCAGTGTAGTGAGTGTAGAACGGGGGTTATGTGCTCGTATCTGCGGACTCTCATCAGGATCCTGGCAGCGCTGTTCTGGATGGAAATTAAATCCCAAGATTAGGTTAAAGTCCACATACCACCATTTTAGTGAAATATAAATGTCATTGAGATAAGGCCTGTATTACGGCCGGATTGACAAATATAACCTTGTATTTTGTATCATATTGAATTAATGTAACAATTAATTATTTTGTGTTCACTCATTTGTTGTTCAGCATAGTGTACTGATTTAAGTATCAGCTATCCAAACTCAAATCTAAATTGTGATACTTAAGCTGGTATCGGTATCAAAGTAAAATGTTGGTATCGTAACACAACACTGCTAGCTTACTGTATAAGCCAATTCTGGAAGGCAATAAGGTGGGTGGATTGAATGGGGATAAACGACCAAACAGGTGAAGAAAATTATGAAAGAAATTGTGATAAGAGTTCGTGAGAAAAGATAACAGTAAGTGAGAAAAGTAAAGATTGAAGGAAAATAGCAGAGAACAGAGAGACTCTGTAATTACTGGAGTTTACTCCAGCAGAATTAGCGAGATGGACAGTGATTAACCTTTGAGGCACTCTGGGACATGGAAAGGAAAATAATTAGATTTTTCTCCATGCCAGAGGGATGATTGTGAAGGCTTCTCTCTTTTATCACTTTACAGTCAACAAAGAGAGAAAGTTATTCCCAGTGTACTACCCCCAGACAACAATATCCATAGCTTTTCTCTACGTTAGTAAAGGCTTTTCAGACTGAGGGGGACATTTTAACCGTGAGGTGGAAACACGCTTGTTCGTGTTATTTACTTATCGTTTTTTTGATGCATTTGATTCACAATAGATCACATCACACATCTGTTTATTGCTATTTCACCAAAGTGGTTATGCAAACAAACAAGTGCATGTATCAGTTGAGGCCAAACGATGTTACTGGGTAAGTAGACTGGATGAAATAATCCATGTAATACTGACAGAATATGGGTTTTTTCCAATCCACTTTGACACTGCTGGCCTATCTTCATTAGACTGTGCTTTTCCTTGACTGCCGTATCCATGGTTACTAATCAAACACTGGTTAATTAAGACAGTTGACTTCGATAAAAATAAGTGCCCCTGGTATTTGCTTGGTTTATGAATTCTACCTGTAGCTCGGCGTGAATATGTAGCTTGACGAACAACAGTTAAGGAAAAAACTATTTTATAGCAAAAAAGTGTGGAAAATAAAATGCTTGTGTAGGCGTTTTTATTAGAGCAAATGAACGCCGTTCTGAAGTTCACATTTGGCAATAAGTATGATGAATAAATCAAAATTGCTTGTGCCCCATAGACTGCTTTTTCTAAATATGTTCTCTCTCTTGTGTATTCTTAGATTTCTACTTAGGAATTCTTAGAAACTAATACACAGCACAAATATATAAATTGACTGTATGTATACATATATTATTTTCAATTGAAATATACCAGACCGACAAAGTGTACAAAGCACTGGCCGAGGTGTTCGATGTTGAGGTCCCTCAGCTCCCCTGGTGGCACTTTTATCGGTGAAACCAGGGAGACTAGAAAGAATGATGAATGGACTTTATTGTCATTGCTACAGTACAGGTACCAAACAACAAAATTTAGGAGGGACTCAGAATTGCTCAGAAGGACTCAGAATGGCCTCTTATGATTTTAGGATATACTATAAACAGGTTCTTTTGATAAACTGGACACATTTTGGGAATATAAATGGTTACTTTCTCGCCTGAAAACATATTGATGCTCTACTCCGACTCGCTCCAGGTCTGTTGTGTATAAGGGAGAAGCGTTTCTGAAAATACGGTACGGCTAAGATACAAATGCGTGGCGTCCTGTACCGTCCCGGTCTGGTCAATGGAGAAGCGCCAATACAGACTTTACTCAGAGAGCAAAGCAGGCGTTGAGAGCTGCCATAAAAGGCAATACTCTCAACCGGTTGAAACCGAACCCACCAACATATGGAACTTGGGGATCTAAGTGTTGGAAAGAGGAAGCATTTAGTCTTCTTTTAGCTGTAAACTCCAACAGCTTGTTATTGGTTTCACTATTTAGAAATGATATCCCTTTGTATATCCGTAGTCCCCCTGTTTCAGGCCACCAAAAGTATTAGTCAATTAGTAAATTGGCATGTCAGGTGTTTCTGGTCAGTCAGGTGTGTTCCGTCACATCATTTGTGCAGGGGCCGGCATATAGAGAGAGCTGTCCATTTCCAGTATTGATTCTAGGCTTTGCGTTTGGCTTTAGTTAGTTAGTTAGTTAGTTAGTCCTTTTCACCCCGTTGAGGGCCATAGGGCGTCCACCAGAGCTCTCCATCTCACTCTCTTTTGGGCCTGGGCCTTTGTTTCTTGCCAGCTCACCCCGATGTTCTTCAGGTCTTGGAGTGTGGAACGTCTCCAGGTGTTTTTCGGCCTTCCAACTTTCCTCTTCCCCTGCGGGTTGTAGTCCAAGGCCTGTCTAGTGATGTTGTTGGAGTCCTTCCTAAGGGTGTGCCCTATCCAGCTCCACTTTCTCCTTTTGATGGTGGTAGCTATGCTGTCCTGGTTTGTTATTCTCCACAGCTCTTCATTTGTGATTCTGATGGGCCACCACAGCTTGAGGATGTACCGCAGGCATTTGTTGACAAACACCTGGATCTTGCTTGTGAGGCCCTCGGTGGTCCTCCACGTTTCAGAGCCGTAGAGCAGGACAGTCTTCACATTGGTATTGAAGATCCGTAGCTTTGTGTTGTTGGAGAGTTGCTTGGACAGCCAGATGGGCCTGAGTATATTGAAGGCTACTTGTGCTTTGCTGATGCGTGCTACTATGTCCCTGTCTGCTCCTCCATCCCTGCTGATGTTGCTCCCTAGGTATGTGAAGCGTTTGGCTTTGTAGTCGGCTGTTGGGGTCTGTCAACATGAGGACAACAAAGAGACGTCAATGAAAGTCAGCGAAGCCAATTAAGAAACATAGCCAAAAACCTTAAACCCTACCAAAAATCAACAGCTTGGAATATCATTAAAAAAGGAAAGAAAGCACTGGTGAGCTCGGAAATTGGATGCTGGGTGTATTCTCTGGTGACACTCTGCTAAGCCAGTACTGCAGAGACCCCTCCACTTAGTGATTAACTTCTGGTATGGAAAAACCTCCTCATTGGACAACAGCCAATAGGAAATTGTGATAAGAGAGTAAGCGAGAAAAGCTAACAGTAAGTGAGAAAAGTAAAGATTGACTTTCTCTCCAAGCCTCTCTGGATACACTTTTATAACAATCGAAAACATTTTTTAGAAAATGTATTAATATGTATTAGCAATGATATGTCATGACAATTGTCTAATACTGATACAATAGTAGAATTGAAGAGATAATAATCTCTATAATAACGTTGTGCTGAGAACTCCACTTGTAGTATTTCAACCGTTGTTTTTACACGGTTGATTTCTGTACGGCGCATACAACCTTGCCCCTCGCCTTGGGGCCATTTAGGACCTTTGTTTAATACAGCATCTTCCCAGTGTGTTTAGTGAGAATACGAGTATTTATATATATATATTAGAGATATTGTCTGTGCTACAGATTAATTAGGGAGAGCTATCTATGCAGCCAAGGCAAGAGTCTCATTTTTAATGAATAGAGTATTTGCCCCAAGAACCTCCAGTGAAATACTGTATCTTTGCACTGTACACTTTAGTTCTAAGTTGACTTGCTCCTAGGCACCTTAATTAATTAACTACATGGCCTCGATGCTCTCGCCTGGCGGATCTTCAGTGAGAAAGTATTTTACTCTCAAGTCTTTAGTGAATAACACTATGGAGGGGTCTTCGGCGACTTTCTTTGAGGTCTTAAGTGACTCAGAGTGTCTTTACTCGGGAGGAAGCTGAGTGGTCTCAATATCCAAGTGCTCTGCAGGATCTTATCCTCAGTAGAGTAACTACCCCCCCTCGAAAGCTCCCCCTTCTCCCCCCCCCTCCTCTCTCTCCCTGGAAGGTCAAATTAATTCCTTTTCATAATTTCCTGTCAGCAAGATCCCCCAAAGAGACTCTATCTGGGCTTCCACACCGGAAAGATTTGATTAAGTTGAAGGAAAAGTGAATGTAAGATGTGATTTCTTTTTGCCATAGATATAAGCCGCATTGTAATATCCCATTTAATGAAGTCTTCCACTTCCCTTTTCACTCAATTTCAATAGAAACACAATGCGGATGCCTTAGGTGACACGACGCATTAGGTTCCAATCTCGGCTCATCTTCCCAAGGTGAGGTGTCATTAAGAAGCAAAGTGAAGTGGTCATTCGTTTCAACAAACCGCCTCTCAGATACCTCGCTCAGTAGTACACCCAGCACTCGAGTTGAGGGGGGATGATAAAAAACAGTCAAGATCATCCCCCTTCTAAAACTGCCATCCCCCCTTTCCATCCCTTATGTCATTGTATCAATGAACGTGGTATTACTGCTATTTCAACATTTAGTTTTGCGCATATTGAGTAAAATACTGTGGGCGAGGGGGGGGGGCACGCACACATGCAATGACATTGTTACCAAGTCACTGACACTGAAGTCACTGACGCTGTGGGGATGCTAAAATTGTCCCCATGTGGTAAAATCCACCATCCCCCCCTGATTTCCTTCTACAACTCTAGTACTGAGTACACCAGCTAACTATCTGGTGATGAAAGACAATGTAGCTAGCTACACAGATAAAAAATGAATAATGTTATGAAATACAGAGAAGAATTGTCACCTTGTGAAGGCTCCAGACTCCATGTATTTATTTAGGCTGTATAGAGACTTGGCTAATAAAGCTAGCTCAGCCTCCCGTGGATGATATTCAGTTGGAGTCTGAGATGCACTGTAGCCCAGGTGTTTTGAAACAAAGAAGAAAAAAAGTGTTTGAAAAGTATATTTCAACCTCAAGCTATATAATCCCCCTCAGTGTGCCCTTTCATGGTTACCAATTAAGAGCTGTTTTCCCCTCACAAACACTTCTGTCCAGACTGCAGGGCGGCCATTTTCTCTCCCTTATACCCTCTCTCCTTGCCTACCAAGCATTGAGGGACGAGGAGGAAACGTGAAGGTTATTCTAAGCACATTCCATCTAGTTTTGCCCAGGGAGAAGCAGGGAATACAAGAATACAACAACCCCCCCCCCTAACCCTCTCTCTCAAGGACAGCGGAGCGGGAAGCGGTGGAGCATGAACAACATGTGCAGATCTCTTAATGAAGCTGAAGGAGAGAGAGGGCACCGGTAGAATTCAAAAGATGAGGAATCCAGGAGAGAAGGAGTGAAGGTACAATAGCCAGGGGCGCTCGTACCGCAGTCAGAGGAGCGGTTCTACACAGTCAACTGTGACCCGTTATCTTGGCAGAGGTAGAGAGAGATACTCTAGCTTAGATATATTCACATGGGCAGTGCTAGTGTTTTATATATATTCTGATTGCTTACTTTAGAGGGAAAGAAGGGGGTAGCGGTGGCCTAGGGGGGATAGTGAGTTGGACTGGTGATCAGAAGGTCATGAGTTCAAATCCCACCTGGGAACTCCACCACTAGTGTGCCCTTGAGTAAGACGCTTAGCTCGAAGATACTCTAGGGAGACTGTCCTTGTAAGGCACTTAGCTCGAAGATACTCGAGGGAGACTGTCCTTGTAAGGCACTTAGCTCTAAGATACTCTAGGGAGACTGTCCTTGTAATCTCTAATTGTAAATTGCTTTGGACAAAAGCGTCTGCTAAATGGTTAAAATGGAAATGGAAAGGCTGCTTTCCTGCAGAAGTTGAAGCATTTTAGTTATACCTCATAACGGTTCCTTCCTTGATACAAATTTGAGCTTTTCAAAAAATGCCGGTTGAGAGAGGACGCTGGCGTTGCTTGTTCGCCGCTTCTCCGCCCGAAATCTAGATATACTTGCAGTATACAGAGTAGATTGTCCTACAAAGACACTTTCGTCCTACTTTCTTTTATTTCTTTTTTGTTTCTTATTATTATTACTCCTCGATCTTTTCAGTTTGTAAAGCGTCTTTGAGTGTCTAGAAAAGCGCTATATAAGTCTAATGTATTATTATTATTATTATTATTATTATTATTATTATTATTATTATAATCCCTTGTAAACAATAGACGTTTGCAGAGACGCAGGCGTCGACATACAGACATGGTGGTCATTCTAGAACAGTCCTCTCATGGTGCTGAAGAAACAACATGTTCACTTCAAAAGAAACAAACACAAAAAAAGACCGTTTGGGTGCCGAAGCCTCATAAAATATCATAGCAAATGTACAATGGGAGGGAAGGAGGGTTGTAAATAAGTTTATGTTCCCCTCATGATGTAGCCTTTGTAAGCGTAATAAAGTGTCCTCAAAGATGAACTTTCCCAACTGTTACTTCTGGGCTGAAATTCACATCAGTGACCCACGGGTCAATGAAGCCTCGGGCCAGCTCGATATTATTCTTTGTAAACTAACCGGGGCTCCAGTCTCAGGTTCACTGCGTGCAGCCGAATTCATCAGTTTATGGAGAAACGGAAGCCCATTAAAAAGGCCTAGCCCTGGTTCCACTCAGTCTGCAGCCCTCTCCAGCCCCCCTGACCATCGGCCACTCAGGAGCCCAGGCGCCGGGCAGCATGAAGTCAGCTTCCCAGCATTCACTCATGATCTGCCCAACCTGGATCAATACCCAGGACGCTACCAGAACCCGGCGGCCAGCCATTTCCCTAACGTAGACAACCCTTTTTATGTAATGGATGTGCTTGTTGAGGTACTGTTAGGGCTTTTGTTTGTTGCTGTAGCCTGTGGCCTTAACACAGACCTTTTGTCATGGGTCATTTTGCGCATTTTGGATGGTTTGGAATTATTTAGTAGTAGGTGTTGTTGTTGAACTATACTGGCTAGAGTCTTGTTGCACCTTTTCACATCTCACTCGTAGTTAGGATCGACGTATTCTGTTCTTTTTGTTTGTCCTTCAGATATGATGATAACTAGTGAACCTAGTTCCTTTTAATTGTTATCATATCTTGTATTGTGTTGCATTTTATTTCGTATTCCTGCACTTTACCTGTTTTACATCTGTGCTCCTTATTTGCTCCCCGCCTGTGAAGCACTTTGGTTCAGCTGCTGCTGCATGTAAATGCGCTCTATAAATAAAGTTGACTTGACTTGAGTTGAACCTGAAAGCGAAGAGCAGATGTGAGGATATTGACATGCGTTTATCTTCAGAAATCTGCTAGCAGAGCGAACACATGTTGCCATAGATACATGATGGTCATAAAGGAGAGACATAGGGCGAGAGAGAAAAATGGCGTTTTGAGGGAAATTATGTGTATCAAGGGGTATATAAAAGGAAATGATGTATGTAATGCGAGTCCTGGATCATCATTTGTGTGGTGAGGATTTATGATAGCTCAATCAGATGTGGCCTGGCACTCCACCTGATAATTAATTATTATTGTAACGTCTTTCACGTTGATGACAAATATGATTGATGGCAGTTATTAATGACATGAGATCAGCGACTTTGAGCCCCGGAAAAGCACTATTATTATGAATTAAAGGATGATTGCCAGATGGATGTCAAACACAATCATCTCCTATTGTCATCTGCTAATGTTTTCTAAACACATTTTACTAAAACAATATGATCTCATGAATCATTCAGTTGGGTATTTCTCTAAAATGTCATTAACATTTTCTCCAAGAAGTCTGATTGTATACATGTAATCCAGCCCATAATAAGCACTGAACACTGTTAACAGATGATGCCCACTGTCTCACTGCCTTGCCCTTATTAGTTTGGATGCTATTTTCTGGATTTTTTTACAGCTTTTTTCACTTGTCTCCATCGATTTGGTCACCCTAATTTTGGCCATCCTTCAAAAGGAAACACTCCAATAAGTTTAGAATGGATTGTGATAGAGACATGCGGTTCGCATGTCTTTCTTTTTTTTTTTAAAGTTATTTTTTCTGAGTGGGGCAGTCCCACTCATATTTTTCATTTTTATTGACAGTTACAGTGAAGATTTAGACAGGAAGGATGGGTGAGAGAGAGAGAGGAGGGATGACATGCAGGATATGTCTCCGGCCGGAATCGAACCGGGGACCCTGCGGTTACACGGTCAGCGCTTAACCCGCTACGCCACCTAAGCGCCCCTCGCATGTATTTCTCAGAGGATAATCTAAACATATTAACCATTGGAGAAACTTGAAATTAAGTACAACCAGTCATTTGAAAACCTATTGCACCAATTAAAAAATGAGAAGAAATGTGGCCTGGGGTGGTCCAGTGGTCTAGCACCGCGGTCTACAGTGCACACATTATGCCCATGTCGGCATGTGTTCGAATCCGGCCCCCATGCCCTGCTGACATGCCCTCTCTCTTCCTTCTTCTCCTTACTTTCCTGTCTGTCTTCACTACATCTGTCCAATAAAATGACAAATATGAGTGGGACTGCCCCACAAAAAAAGAAAAAAGATTAGCAGAGTGTATTTATCTGTTCTCAATAGTCCCACAGAGTGGAACAAAAAGCACCGCCAGTTTCTCTCTCCTGGAGCAGTCGAGAAGAGTTCCTGTATACAGACCTGATTGTGCTGTACACTGAGCAGACGATATCTAATTTACCATTCGCTTTTAATCCAAAGTGATTTACAATTAGAGATTACAGGGACATTCTCCCTGGTGTAACTTAGAGCTAAGTGCCTTACTCAAGGGCACACTAGTGGTGGTGTTCCCAGGTGGGATTTGGGAATTCATGACCATCTGATCACCAGTCCAACTCACTATCCTCTCTAGACCTCCCCTACCCATTATCTGTTATTATTTTGTTTGAAGTCATCCCAGTGGCTCAAGTGTAGGCTACATTTAGCTCAGAAAATTAAATTGTCTTGAATAATGGTCCACTGATCAACAGACCATTATCATCAGATATAATTGGTGCCATTACACTATTTACGTTTAATTACCCGCAAAGAAATGACAGGCTTTGTGGTTTATTGGTTCTGAAAAAGGATTAAAAGCGATTATCGTCCGCTCGTCTCCGCCCAGAGAAGAGAGGAGGAAACATGAAAGCTTGAGGAACACAAACACATTTACCGTTCTGAAGCGACGACTCTCATTAACCTTTTCTACCAATCACAGCTGGCGTCTGTCTCCAAAAGTGCAAAGTTATTGACTGGCCAAGTCAGCCTTCTAAATTGAAATCCAATTTGAACATGCATTTCATTTCATCAGAGGATTTTATGCAAAAATACCTCAAAACAAATAACAACTGAAGATGGCAGCAGTACAGGCCTGGCAGAGCATCACCAGAGAATATACCCAGGGTTTGGTGGGGTCGACGGGTCGCACTTCAGGCAGTTATTGCATGCCAAGCATTGTCAACCGAATACCACACATGAGGGCTTAATTTGGACATTTTATAAATCTGTCCCATTACTTTGAATGGTGAAACCAATATGTACACACATACCATACAAAAAGCTGAGAATCTCTTATTTAACCTCACAATAATGGAATGGAATGGAATGGACTTTATTGTCATTGCTACAGTACAGGTACCAAACAACGAAATTTAGGAGGGGTGGCTCCCCTGGTGTTAGGAAAGGAAAAAGAAAACACATTTTAGAAAAAGCATAGATGCATAACATCACAAGAAGGTAAGGAGCTGGTTTACATCAATAAAGGCTATGTACACAATCCACTGTACTATACTGCACAGATAGTCAACTAGGGTTGTCATATTGCACAAAGAGTATTTTTTCACATTATTTTAAAGTGTCACAGTTTGCAGGCTTGAAAATGTACATGTTTGTGCCTCAGCACTAGCTGCCATACAATCCGTCCGGACTGTCCTGGGCCCAGAACTTAGGCCTTTTCTGTGTTCAGGGCCTTGACGGCCCTGTGGTAGAAGCAGTCCTTCAGTCTGTTTGTCTTAGCGGCCGGGGTCCTGTACCTCCTGTTCGAGGGCAGCTTGACAAAGTGTACGTGCCCAGGGTGGGTCGGGTCCCTGGAGATCTTGGAGGCCCTCCTGAGACAGCGTGTGTTGTACAGCTCCTCCAGAGAGGGAGGGAATAATGGTTTGATTTAAAAGCAGATTCCGCAAGATTCTTTAAGAAGTCTCCAACAATCCTAAGATGTCATCACGGGACCTACAGGTAGCTCTTGCCACAGTTGATGTCAAAGTACATCTACCATCAGAAAGCAGACATTCGATTTTTGGGGGGAAGTGTGGGGAAGTGTGCTAGGAGAACACCGAGACAGACACTAGACTTCTGGAACAATGTGCTTTGGACAGATTAATTAATAATAATAATAATAAAAATATAATAATACATTTTATTTGTAATGCACTTTACATAAAGAAATCTCAAAGTGCCACAGATTAAAAACAAGAAAAAAGATAAAACAATAAACATTTTCAATTAAAAAAGGCTAATAAAAGGCTCTATTAAAAATGTAGGTTTTAAGGCCTCGTTTAAAAGCACCCACAGACTGTGGTGCCCTTAGGTGGTCAGGGTGAGCATTCCACAGCCTGGGAGCAGCCGAGCAGAAGGCCCGATCCCCCATGGTGCGGAGCTTGGTCCTGGGGGTCTTGAGGAGGTTGGTGGCAGTAGAACGGAGTTCAAGTTGAATTATTTGGGCACAGTAAAAGAAGATGTTTGGCGCAAAACAAAGACAGCATTCGGGGACAGTCTCAAACCAAACCTGACCAAGTATCGTCATCCTTACAGCTTAGCAAGAGTAAGAGTCTCCATAATGACGCTGGGCAGGCATAACAATATCATACCAGCGTGCGGTGGTCAATGCTCTCTTCTAGTATGATCTATCTCAGTTAACCAAGGTGCCTACTGGGCGCCCTGTGAGAAATTAACTGATCCTAATCTAGTTAAACTTATTTGAAAATGAAATATAACCCTCGAGTGTGCCCTGTCAGGTATTACAGTCAACTTTTGTTGGCCTCTTTGGAGTTTAGTGAATTAATAGTAACCGCAATACCATTAATCTGTAACAGAGACTAAATGTAACAGAGACTAAATGAATTCGGAGGACCTGGCGCTTCAGAGAGTTCTTACTCCCATTTTTAATGACTTTATAAATATTTACAGGCAATGGTTCCCCGGAGGTTGATGTATAAAGTGAGCTTTTATTTGTAAGTACAGTAGCTAATGTTATAATTCTCCATCAATACTGTAGTATCTTGTTTCTCGCTCCCTGTGTGTTTAGTATCTCTGTGTTTACGTGTGCCTGTCCAGTGGCGGATGTCCAGTGTCGGCAGGGTAGGTCCATGAAAGGTCCATGTTCCTTGTGCGTTGTCCTTGTTTCGTATATCAAGTATCCCGCATCGACGTGTGTGTGTGCATCATTGTCTACGTCACAGCAGCCGCAGGCTTAGCTTGCCCTCTATTAAAGATTTACACCCTTTACGGGGGGGGGTATTAAACCCCAGGGTCCCCTCCATGACGCTCCACTTCCACCCCAGTTTGTAGCGTTGTCAGGAGATTAGAGGAAGTTCATTGAAAGGTCTATTCTAAGCTATTCTATTTAGCTATTCCAGTTGATTGATCTTTCTAAGGCCTTTTGGTACTTTTTGCTGATGATGCAGCTCTACTCCGGTCGCTGCGGCAGACCTAGCTGTTTATACGCGAGATGAGACTGTGTTAGAGTTATTCTCTCAATAAGCGGGGAGAGGAAATGTGTCCCATATTTCAGCGTCTGTCCTAAAGTCTTTTCTACGGTGGGAATTTGGGACAATGGTAAAGTTAGAGAACGGCGAAGCTAGCATCTGTGGCACTGTTTTGGTCCAGACATGGCTGTTTCTAAATCTGCTGTCGTTGCGGACCACTGGCCTCTCCGTACCATTTGTATGTTTTGTGAAAATGCTAATATTTGCTGCTATTGCATATTGCACGCTGCATATTGGTTCAGGATAGCGGGTTATAAGCACAATTGTTGCGTGTCGGGTTTTGACCTTGTCCAGGACACTAGTTGAGAGTGCTGGTACACTAACCACCTTGATCCTGTCCTCCCTCACACTTCTGTCTCTTTCTCTGAGATGAGATGAGAGTTATTCTCTCAATAAGCGGGGAGAGGAAATACTTTCCATATTTCAGTGTCTGTCCTAAAGTCTTTTCTACGGTGGGAATTTGGGACAGTGGTAAAGTTATAGAATGGCTAAGCTAGCATCTGGCTGAGGTGGTGAAGAGCACAGATAATACAGTAACAAGCTGAACAGGTATTCTTCTGTAACATTCGATTAGATTCGATTCAACTTTATTGTCACTGCAGAGTACCAGATGAAATGCAGTTTAGCATCTAACCAGAAGTGCAAATAGTGATATAAAACATGATAGTGATAGGTACTAGGTGATATGGCAAGTACGATAGTTAGAGGTATGTACAGGAGAGGATATCAGTAAGCTATGTACAGTGTGGGATAACTGTTTATCAGAGTGGCAGCTCTGTGAAAGAAGCTGTTCCATAGTCTGCTGGTAGGGGACCTGAGGAGGCTGTACTTCCTGAGTCTCTCAGATGGCAGGGATCAAACAGGCCGTGGCTGGGGTGCGAGGTATCCTGGATACATGGTATATATTGTATGTAACGTGTACTTCAGTGGAGACTGATCCATTGAGGAAGAGGAGAATGGATCTCCCTTGAATTTTGAGAAAATAAATAAATAAAAACTTCTGCATCTGCTACACAAAATGCACAAGATCAAATAGAACCAGTTATACAGTACACTGACAAATGTATCCGCTCACTGTCAGCTAGATGGCATATTATTATTGATTTATTGATTTATTTTTATTATTATTATTATTATTATTATTATTATTATTGCTGTTAATTCAGTGACTAACCAACTACCATCAAATAACATTGTCAATCCAGTGCAGAAGCTACAACCGTTGTACAGCATACCTGCAATACTTCCTCGACCGACCGCCCTGAGCTATGCTGAATGATTACAGCTCATGGTGCTAGTTGTTCCATACTTACATGTCTGCCTATTGTTTCCACGAGAAAGGTAGCAAATGCAGATCGGCAGATCTTAACATTTTAAGAGAGATTTGTTATTTTACGCTTTTGAAAGTACCGCCCCTACATTGTACTCATCCAGTCAGAGAGGTATACTATGAATTGCGTCGTTAAAAAGGTACTCTTAGCTTATGGTAATTCCATTACGCATTTGTATGTTTAACCACAACCTAAAATGATTTGTCTTAGACCGTTTTTGGAACAAGCTTTGCCGTCTATACCGCGTCTATACTGCGAGTCTCCCACCCTCTTAAAATGTTCCAGTCACCAGCCTCCACTGGTGTACTTACGCTTTAAGAACACCTGTACTCTTCCCTTCTCCTCTGTGTCCGTTCCATTCAGCGAGCTCACCGATGCACCAGGTGCATTGAACAAAGGTTGTCCTGAACAAAGTGTGGTTTCTGTGTCTGTAGGTTTTCAGAGGACTCCTGCTCAAATACATAGTTCTTCAACAAGACAAGACAATAGATGTGTACATTTGGACAGATGCCCGATGTATAGGGAGGGTTAGAGGAGGCTGAATACACACACACACCCACACCCATACACATATAGTTCCACATCCACACAGTTTACACCCAGTCCTTCTTTAACGTGCCTTCATATAATCGCCCAGTCACCCGTGACAACTTGACTACAGCTGTAATTTCCTACTTAATTATGGTCGGCGGGCGGAGTTGTTTCTGTGAGAGTGAGCTCTCTTTCTACCGTGTGGTCTGGAGGCGTTTCTGGCTGCGGTGGGGCTCTCTCTCTCTCTCAGCTCCGCTCGCAGACCAGCCCCGGTCATCCACTCGCACCACAGCTCTTTATAATTAAAACATCCAGAGTGTGCGGTGATTCCGAAGGAAACACGGCCCGGTGTTTACAACCTCGACAAATCAACCCACCCACCCTGATCTAAAGGGCCCGAGCCACCCCTTCTCCTTCTCTTCTTCTCCTCCTCCTCTCCTCCTCCTCCCAGCATTCCCGGCGGACGGGGGTCATCGTGCGACCCACGGCTATTAGGAACGGAGAGAGAGAGAGAGAGAGAGAATCAATTCCTTTAAGGCCTCGCCCACCACCGTCACCTCTCTAGATTTACACCCAGACACATTCCACCGTAATTATGCACAAGGAAAAAGAATGTTCCACACATTAATTTGATTCTTACCTCCATGTCCCCTGTAATCGTTGAATGTATTGTAATTTGTCCTGCTCGAGGCAGTGACTCATAACAAAGGCATTTGGATGTAAAGCTAAATGTACAACCCCCCCCACCACCACCGCCACCTTCCCCCCCCCCCCCCCCCCAAGAAACCTCTTCCCACGCTGTTTCCCCCTCCCCCCCCCCCCATTAGCAACGACAACTCGTGCCCAGCGCAGTTCTAGATCCACCTTCCTTCCCTCCCCAGCACTGTTTCATTGTCCTGACCTGTCCTGTCGTTCTGACCTCAGGTCAGTAATATAACACAATAACAGCACCTGTCTATCTAGATTCTAGACTGACATCACACTGCTCCTCTAAGATCTCACCTCTGTGTCTGAGGCCCAGAGAGAGAGACGAGGCTAAGCTAACTCCTCTGTGTTATAAAGCCCCAGAGTGCCAGACTTATCCTACCGCAGCAAAGTCCTCACCCTGGAGCACAGAGGACAGGATCATCAGCGGTATCTTACACCTAGATACGAGACCAGCCCTGTTCTGCTCTGATCAGCACATTCGCCTTCCAAAGTTACACCTTGTGATCAGACCTCTCTCTTTCTACGTACACTTTCTCTCGCTCTCTCGCAATCATCTCGCAATCATTCTATAGTTAATGAATTTTAGTCAGTAGGGAGGGAGGCTAGGAAAAAATCATCTCATATCTGATCGTTTAAAGGTTATTACAAGGTACCAGTGGGTTATTATTCAAACTTAAAACGTGTGTCACGTTGTTACACCACCACCTGATCTAAACTGCTTTAAAGGAAGTTGTTCCCTTTTTTCTCTTAGCGCTGATCTCTTAGCGCTGATGTAAAGAGAATTGAAGGGCCAGTATGTAGATGAGCATAAAAATAGTGCTAAATGGCAACGATACGGCATCACATGATAAAGAACTTCGTTGGAGAGCACTGTTTGTCCAGACAAGGCCGTTTCTAAATCTGATGTCGTAGTGGAGCACTGGCCTCTCCGTAAGGTTGGCAGATCGGCGGTTCGAGCCCTGGCTGGCCACATGTCGAAGTGTCCTTGGGCCAGACACTGAATCCCAAATTGCTCCCAGTGAGCGGGGCCGGCGCATTGCACGGTAGCTTGCCGCCATTGGTGTGTGAATGTGTGTGTGAACGGGTGAATGAGAGGCTGTTGTTAAGCGCTTTGGATAAAGACGCTATATAAGTGCAGCCCATTTACCATTTTGTGAATATGCAAATATTGGCTGCTGTAAGACAACGCTGCATATTGGTTCAGGATAGCGGGTTATAAGCACAATTGTTGCGTGTCGGGTTTTGACCTTGTCCAGGACACTAGTTGAGAGTGCTGGTACACTAACCGCCTTGATCCTGTCCTCCCTCACACTTCTGTCTCTTTCTCTCCCGCTCTCTCTTTCCCTCCATCTGCTCAATCATGTGCACTTGGATGATGAGCCAATGGCAGGCTCTCATTCGTTTCACCACCGCCCCGCCGGTTGTCCTGGGATGACCTGGAATGACTATCGCACGTCTTCTGACGCACTTCTGTACTGCAGCGTTTGACGTTCTTGTACATTTCCGTTGCTTCTGTTTGAATAAAGTCCACTCTGTCCACGAGACTTCACACCTACGCTGAGTTCTGCTCTCAGGTCGGTCTTGCGTTGACTGTTGAGTCACCGATCTCCCCCATTGCCATCGCGTTGCACCGCAATTTGCACTGTTGTCTCCTCAGGGATTGGTAAATGGCATCTGTGACGTACTGTAGGCCTTGTCGCATTTGCATTTAGTAGACAGCTTGAATCTCTTTAATGTCTGAGTTTTTATGACCTATTTTTATGACAGGGCGTTAACATAGCAATGTTTCTCTTGGAGACAGAAACACTATATCTGGGTAGATTATCTGTCAGCAAAAGAGCACACAGCGAAGGTAGCTCCTTTTATTATTTATTAGCTTTTATCTGTTATCTATAACTCCATTTGCTGCATTCGTAACTCCATATAGATTAATTAACTATATGCCATCTCCCTTATCAGCCCGTTGGTAGATTATAGTCCATTTAAGTTTTAAGGCTGTCATCAAATGACCTTTTGAAATGTTGGGCCAAGTACAGGGAGGGTTTCAGACTGAGGCAGTTGCATATTTTAATTCTGAGTAGAGGCCGACGCTCACCTATTCATCACCTCAGGATTTACAGCATAGCCATGAAAGGAAGTACCTCCACCCCTGTCATCTCCAAAGAACGTTTTCTATCTTCCCCAAAAGAACATACGTTTTCACCACTGCATGCCAATCTTTTTGATTGCTCTTCTTTTTTTTCCTCTTAGACTTTTTGAACTTTTTCCTTATTAATCCGATTTCCTAAAAACGGGCCTGTGTCTGAACTGAAGCCAGTCATCCCAGGACAAGCGGCGGGGCGGTTGGTGAAGCGAATGAGAGGCCGCCATCGGCTCGCCATCCAAGTGATGAGCAGATGGTGGGAAAGAGACAGAAGATAGTCCTACAAAGACAGTTAGATTTAGATTTACTAATCAAAAAATTATAACCGAGGACTTTCATAAAAGATAAACATTTGAGTTTTAAAAAAAAAAATCCGGTCGAGAGAGGACGCTGCCATGGCTTGTTCGCCGCTTCTCCGCCCGGAATCTAGGGGTAATTGCAGTATACAGAGTAGATTGTCCTACTAGATTGTAATCAAGTGCAATACTGAAACACAACTGTGAACATCTCAAACCTGCAAACTGCGACACTTTAAATGAATGTGCAATAACACTATGTGCAATATGACAACCCTCGGGTACATAAGGTTCAGAGATAGGAAATGTTAGAATAGGTATAGCATAGCATAGAGTACAGCACAGTGTTTTATTTGTATAGTATAGTATAGTGGATAGTGTACATAGCCTTTATTTATGTAAACCAGCTCTTTTCCCTTGTTTTTAGTTTTTTTTTCCTAGCACCAGGGGAGCCCCCCCTCCTAAATGTCGTTGTTTGGTACCTGTACTATATCAATGACAATAAAGACCATTCATTCATTCATTCATTCATTCATTCATTCATTCATTCAAAGACACTTAGACTTAGATTAGTCATCTAAAAATGTATTAGACCCCTATACTTTCTTTTATTTATCTTTTGTTTCTTTTTATTATTACTACTCGATCTTTTCAGTATGTAAAGTGTCTTTGAGTGTCTAGAAAAGCGCTCTATAAGTCCAATGTAGTAGTATTATTATTATTATTATTATTAGAAGTGTGAGGGAGGACAGAATCAAGGCGGTTAGTGTACCAGCACTCTCAACTAGTGTCCTGGACAAGGTCAAAACCCGACACGCAACAATTGTGCTTATAACCCGCTATCCTGAACCAACCCAACGGCGAGAACTTAACTTTAAACCCAACCCCAACCATACCCGCGAACAAGGAGAAAGTCACATTGTAACAGTGGCGGCTGGTGCTAAAATGTTTGGGTGGGGCACAGGTTATGGGGGCATGCTCCACGGGGAAGAATATCAACTTTAAAATCTGGATTTACAGTCAATTTTAGCATGAGAATAGCTCTACCCCCCTGTACAGACCTCGCCATCCCCTCTACCCCCCTGTACAGACCTCTTCATCCCCTCTACCCCCCTGTACAGACCTCTTCATCCCCTCTACCCACCTCTACAGACCTCTTCATCCCCTCTACCCACCTCTACAGACCTCTCCATCCCCTCTACCCACCTCTACAGACCTCGCCATCCCCTCTACCCCCCTGTACAGACCTCTCCATCCCCTCTACGCCCCTGTACAGACCTCTCCATCCCCTCTACCCCCCTGTACAGACCTCTCCATCCCCTCTACCCCCTGTACAGACCTCTTCATCCCCTCTACCCTCCTCTACAGACCTCTTCATCCCCTCTACCCTCCTCTACAGACCTCTTCATCCCCTCTACCCCCCTGTACAGACCTCTTCATCCCCTCTACCCCCCCTGTACAGACCTCTCCATCCCCTCTACCCTCCTCTACAGACCTCTCCATCCCCTCTACCCTCCTCTACAGACCTCTCCATCCCCTCTACCCCCCTGTACAGACCTCTTCATCCCCTCTACCCCCCTGTACAGACCTCTTCATACCCTCTACCCCCCTGTACAGACCTCTTCATCCCCTCTACCCCCCTGTACAGACCTCTTCATCCCCTCTACCCCTCTGTACAGACCTCTTCATCCCCTCTACCCCCCCTGTACAGACCTCTTCATCACCTCTACCCCCCTGTACAGACCTCTTCATCACCTCTACCCCCCCTGTACAGACCTCTTCATCACCTCTACCCCCCTGTACAGACCTCTTCATCCCCTCTACCCTCCTCTACAGACCTCTTCATCACCTCTACCCCCCTGTACAGACCTCTTCATCACCTCTACCCCCCCCTGTACAGACCTCTTCATCACCTCTACCCCCCCAGTTTTCTCTACAATTTCTACAATTTTCTCTCTACAGTTTCTACACGTCAACGTGTACCGAAACACTTGTTTCCAACGTGGTCCTACGTTTCTCCTACACCAAGACACATACAAAGAGCATAGAAACATACAAAGAGCATAGAAACATACAAAGAGCATAGAAGATACAATCAGAATACAGTCTGCCATTCCTTCTCCCAGCATCGATTTGGTTTTCCTATCATGACTGAAGGACAGATGATTCACTTACTTACACAAGTTTGACTTCGGTAATAGGTCCAGTTGCAATATCAAGTTGGGAACAAAAGATGCCTCCTTCTAATCCATTTGTTCAATTTGTTTACAAAGTCCGGTAGTGGAAAGCAGAACAACGCATTTGTTACTTCACATCCCGCTAGCCATGTTTTCTTCTCATACCAACCCCTCGTAAATCCTCGGTTTTACCGTCACGAACGTGACGCCGGACATGACGTAAGCACGTACGATTCTTTGTGCATGTCCCAAAACCCCATAGACAATCGACCGAATGGCCTGAAGTTACCAAAATAGATTTTACATGCAAGTCTACGAGAACAGCCTAGTGCAACTTCGAGTAGACTGAAAGTTGCCCCGAAAGGGGCGGGACTTGAAGCTGATTGGAACATACTCCACAGAACACTAGCTGATTGGACTATGATATACTCCACAGAACACTAGCTGATTGGACTATGATATTCAGAAGCAACACTGTCTAGAAGTCATAGAAAAAAAATCTCTCTCTTCTCCCTTTGGTGGGGCATTGCACAATTGCCCCTAATGAACCAGCCTCCCCTGCATTGTAATTGTCATAATTACATTGCTGATTCTCAAAACTTCTCACAGAATTAGGACAGAGACAGAACAAGCAATGTCTCAGGCTTTCACTCTGGTGACACAACACAGGATGGATGACAAGGCAACCCAAATCTATGGTAAATAATTGACGATTTCATTATTATCATTCAAATCACAACCGACCCGCAACAGACTTGATTTTGATCCCAAATTTACAGCAGGGTTTTTGTACGGCCAAAAATCTACTGAATTTATGTAGTTTTTAAGTCTTTTTTTGGGCAGTCCCACTCATATTTTTCTTTTTATTAGACAGATGTAGTGAAGACAGACAGGAAAGTAAGCAGGAGAAATGAGAGAGGGCATGTCAGCAGGGTATGGGCCGGATACGAACCCATGCCGACATGAGCATATGTGTGCACTGTAGACCGCGGTGCTAGACAACTGGACCACCCCAGGCCACGTGAATTGATTTATTAGTGGGTTATCCGCATGGAACCGCGGTACCCGGCGGGATGCAGGACTCCACTCTCCACCCAGAACCAGATCATCCCAGTTTGGTTTATTTCCAACCTTTGCACGCGGAACATCTCTCTCTCTCTCTCTCTCTCTCTCTCTCCTCTCTCTCTCTCTCTCTCTCTCTCTCTCTCTCTCTCTCTCTCCCTCTCTCTGTCTCTCTCTCTCTCTCTCCCTCTCTCTCTCTCTCTCTCTCTCTCTCTGTCTCTCTCTCTCTCTC
>NC_137688.1:85883490-85933490 GCF_963989245.1 Nansenia antarctica
TTTGGGCTGGATACATGTTGTTCAGTTAAAGTTATTACTCCTTTTTTTTACAAGAACTGAAATGGGGATCGCTAGGATTGCGTGGGGCGTGGGGCGTGGCTACCTACCTTGACATTTCGGAATAATAGAATCAAAGGGATAGAAAATCAAATGTGCACACTGGTAGAAAAGGAGCTGACAGAAGCACTAGTCAGTTCCTGTATCCCGTATGTCTTCGTTCTGAAGACGACCTTTTCCATCACACCGTTTCAAGACGAGCTCTTCGGGCGACCTTCTCCCGGTCTCCCGTCTCCGCAGAGCGCTAGGTCGTAGGTAGAGCGTCTCCGCAGAGCGCTAGGTCGTAGGTCGAGCTGGGTGGATTACACCCGACAGGCTCGGGGCCCGGACGCGAGGCCAAAGCCTGTCAATGTCAGCACGTATCTATCTGTCCTCAGACACTATCTCTTTCCAAAAGTACAGATAGTACAGGGGCACCCGATGGTAAAAACACTGCTACAGGAACTGACTCTAGCAAATGCCTCTTCACTCAAGACAGTTCTGATTCAAGTAGTCTCAGACAGTGGTAGTTATGCTTATAGGGACACAGAGGAGTCTCATCCCTGGTACAGGCAGGTTCTGTGAGGACTATTGTGTGATGCTAGTTCTTTGCTACAGAAGGTACTATTGCAACAGGCCGCCGGTGTAGTGTGTTTCTATATCTAGACTATATCTATATATATAGTAGGGTGTAGTGTTGGTCTAGTGGATAGTGAGTATAGTGGATAGTGAGTGAGTGGATAGTGAGATGGACTGGTGATCGGAAGGTTGTGAGTTCAAATCCCGCCTGAAACACCACCTCCACTAGTGTGTCCTTGAGTAAGGCACTTAGCCCTCAGTTACTCCACGGGGAATTTCCCTGTAATTTGTAATTGTAAATCGCTTTGGATTAAAAGCGTCTGCTAAATGGCAAATTAAAATTAAATACAATTTAAAAAGAATCTCTCTCTCTCTCTCTATAATATATATACTATAACTATCAAGATAGTAGCCTATGCCTAGTTAAGTTAAAATGTTTTAATATACATCTGTTTTACTGTATATTAATATGTAAAGCAGGTCTACTGCTATCCTACCCTTTTGTGCCCAAACTACGACTTTAACACATTGCTTTGAACTAAACCCGATGTTTTTGAAAAACAACTCTTACTGCCTCTGCAAGCTATAAATGACCCTGATCTCATGACATTCGTTTGGAATACTGATAGATCGCTCACTGTATTTTATTATGACTTCTCGCTGTGTAGAGGATGACCCCAGGAGAATGCACTCATCCAGACTTACTTTGAATTCCAGGGGGGATCAAGTCCAGAGGAGAGATCGATAGCACACACATCTCTCTCTCTCTCTCCCTCCCCCTCTTTCTCTCTCTCTCTCTGATCTCACACTCCTCACTTGATGAATGCTGTCATAACAATAAAAAATGCAGGGTGTCAGACTCTTTTATGGAGTCTCAAATGAAAATTAAATGGGCCATAAATCATAGGGAATCATTAAGTGTTCCCATGTTTAATTTAGAAACTAGAGAGAGAGAGAGAGAGAGAGAGAGAGAGAGAGAGAGAGAGAGAGTGAGAGAGAGAGAGAGAGAGAGAGAGAGAGAGAGAGAGAGAGAGAGAGAGAGAGAGAGAGAGAGAGAGAGAGACTGAATCTCTGACTCTACTATTGCCACCACTGTGAGAAGGATCCGATACTTTGACTTCTCAGAAAAACTGTAACATGATGTAATAAGTGTGTTGAAGCTGTTGGAGGAATTTCTTTCTCAGAAAGGCTTGGCAATGTTAGGTAGTCTGCGTTAGCTATAGAGATTTATTTTTGATTGAGAGAGTGCACGCTTTCCACCTTCATTCTGAGTGAAGGTCATACTTACCCAAATCCTGATCTGTGTGTCTGTAATGGTAAATGGTAAATGGACTGCACTTATGTAGCGCCTTTATCCAAAGCGCTTTACAACAGCCTCTCATTCACCCGTTCACACACACATTCCCACACCAATGGCGGCAAGCTACCATGCAAGGCGCCGGCCCGCTCACTGGGAGCAATTTTCCTTAGAAGCCCCTCCCCAAAACGTTTTTTCTCCCATCTCAAAGTTCTCATAAGATGGATCCACAAATGGTATGTGTATCTGAATAATTGATTAGAGTAGATACAGTTAATTTACATATTGTGTTTATGCTCATTATATGAATGGATTAATTGGAGTAGACAGTACTAGAAACGCATAGGATATATTTAATCGGAGTACTGTAGACACTGAACACTGGGATCGAGAGCCTTTAGCCATTCTGCTCCCCACCTCTGGAACTCTCTGCCACCTCACAATCGTAATAATATTATTGACACTCTCTCCACTTTCAAATCCAGTCTTAAAACACACCTTTTCACAATGGCTTATTTGGTTTGATCCGCTGTGTTTTGTTTGTGGTTATATCTGACTTTGCTGTTTTTATCTCACTTTGCTTTGTCGGTTTTATAACGTTTCGATATGTGGTTTTAACTATGTCTTGTAAGGTGTCCTTGAGAGCCTTGAAAGGCGCCCATAAATAACATGTATTATTATTACATTATTATACTGAACACAGTACAGTGTGCGTGTTATAGATAATATGTGACAGTGTCCATACATAGATGCTACACTGAACTGATCCTCACCAACTCATACATGTTTTGAGCATCTGGATACAAGGGGCAGACATCACGGGGTGTGCAGTGATTGTGAAAGAATGTGTGAGTGTGTGAGTGTGTTACTGATTGTAAGGCCCACGTCAGTGAGCCCTTTGATCTACAGTGCTCCCTTTGCCCTGCAGAAACACAATTAAAAATGTGTGTGTGTGTGTGTGTGTGTGTGTGTGTGTGTGACATGGCTGACATGGCTTAAATTATGAATATTGCTGCTGTCGGGGGGATGAGTGAACCAACAGTAGCAGGGTGAGGGAGGATGAGGGAGACTATGGGGGGAGGGGGGGGGGGTCTATAAAAGGGGACTATGGGGGGAGGGGGGGTCTATAAAAGGGGACTATGAATGAATGAATGAATGAATGAATGGTCTTTATTGTCATTGATATAGTACAGGTACCAAACAACGAAATTTGGGAGGGGGGGGCTCCCCTGGACTATGGGGGGAGGGTCTATAAAGGGGGACTACGGGGGAAGCTCAGCTCGTGTAGAAGTATAGTCGTGTTAACCCCCATTACCCTCCTCCTGTCGAGGTGGATTAGCAGAATGCAAATGTCATGTTCCTGCTCTCTGCTGAATAGCCCTCCTCAATGGAGTTGCTGCTGACAAAGGGCTGAGAAATATGATTTAGGGGGAAACCAGGTGTTTACTGAATGCTAAGCACCTCTCGTGTGTGCCGTCTAATGATGGGGAATACATTAAACGTGTTTGGAAAGAATTCATTATTTGGGTTAGTGAATAGAGAGCGTTTCAGAGTGTAGTACCTCGTAGAAAATGCGTCTGTCAGTATTGTGTGACCTTGAGGACACCAGCCCCGCCCTCCCGTCGCCCCAGCCTTCACACGCTCAAACATTCAAAAAGCCGTTTTTTTTCTCCAACCGACAGTTTGAAGTCGGGTGGTTAATTTTGTATAAACTCAGATCAAGAGGCTTTTTTTTGGGAAGTGACAGTTTGTGTCCTGCTAGGTTGGTGGTACAGAGTACCGACTGAGATAACACAGAGGTCAGGCCACCAATCAGTCTTTCTATCCCCGACCAACGCCCTCCTCCTCCTCTCTCATCAGCTACGTTTCTGCTCTCTCCCCTCCCTCCCCACGGGACTCCTCTCTTCTTCTTCTTCATCACTCTCTCTCTCCTCCCATCTGCTCTCTCTCTCTCTCTCTCTCTCTCTCTTACACAGTAACACCACCGACAGACGAATATGAGATCCCAGGGCTGATGGAGAAACACAGCTCCTGTACAATGAGATTAGATTTATATTATATATATATTTTATTTATATGTTAGGAGGTTCTCCAGATGCACCACTGTGAGTTATCTGCCGGGCTTGTTGTTGCTGTAGAACTGTAATTAAAGTGTAGGGTCCTGGGAGAGTCGTACATGTAACACACTTGAGCACCTCACTTTGTTAGCTACAACACGAGCCGCCAGCACAGAATATTGCAGAGCAGAGGAGAGTAGACACGTAGACACATATACTGTACATAGGCTACACGTTGGTACAATGGTATTTGTGTACATTTGTGTTGGTTTCACTATTAATGACAACACTTCTTAAGGGGCCCCGGCTGTGGCGCAGGAGGTAGAGCCGCCGTCCAATGATCGCAAGGTTGGCAGATCGGCGGTTCGAGCCCCCGGCTGGCCACATGTCGAAGTGTCCTTGGGCAAGACACTGACTGAACCCAAAATTGCTCCCAGTGAGCGGGCCGGCGCCTTGCATGGTAGCTTGCTGCCATTGGTGTGTGAAGGGGTGTGTGAATGGGCGAATGAGAGGCCGTTGTAAAGCGCTTTGGATAAAGGCGCTATATAAGTGCAGTCCATTTACCATTCATGCATCGCTCCCTATTTCAGGATGCCCAAGTGTGATGTGACAATTGGCTTGACAGGTGTTTCCGGGTTTGTTAGGTGTGTTCTGTCACATAATGTTTTGAGTCATAAGAGAGCTCTCAATGTCTCGTACTGATTCTCGGCTTTTGCGGATGTCAGTGACAGTCAGGGAAGCCGAAGTAGCTAAAGGATCCTGCAAGGTTCTGGAAAAAAAAAGTCTTGTGGACAGGTGAGACACAACATGAAGGCAAGAGTAAAGTGCGGAGAAAAAACACAGCTGCCCAATCACCTCAACTGTGAGATGTGGAGGCGGTGTTCTGGTTTGGGCATGTACGGCTTCCACAGGAACTGTCTCACGTGTCTTCACTGATGATGTAACGTGTGATGGCAGCAGCAGGATGGACAGAAACATCTCCTCAGCCCCAGTAGAACAGGGTATCCGCGGTGTCTTGAAAAGTATTAAAAGTTGATCAATCAATTTTGGGACCCTTAATAAGTATTAAAAAGTCTCATCACGATTTTATGAGGTGTTGAATTTTATAGGTATTTTTCTGAATTAGACTCTGTCCAAAGAGTTTGAGTCCTAAAAACAGAAAAAAAAATAAAAAAATAAAAACAAAGATGAACCGGAAATTCTGTTGTATGATAGTGGTCTAGTCTATTGCAAACTAAAACTGTTAACTGTTCAAGGTGTCACTGATGTCAACGGTTACAGCTCCAAGTGGCGGTGGAAAAATATTGACAAGGTCTTTAAAAAGTCTTAGAAAGGCTGTATATACCCTGTAGAAGCAAATGCCTCCAAACTCATTGGACAGCGCTTCATCATACAGCAGGACAATGACGCAGAACATGCTGTAATAGTAACTAGGGAGTTTTTCAATGGACCTATCGCTAAGCCACGCCCCCTTTGAAAACTCAGACAAACAAACAACGCTTCACTGACAGTGACTGACTGACTGACTGACTGACCGACCGTGACTGAATGACATTCAATGACTTACAATGGCGGGAGTTGGCACATTTCTGATTTCTGATTTACCACAGCAAGTAATAGACATGTTTTTAAAAAGATGACAAGAATATTTAGTCTAGAAGCGTTTCACCATCAAATATTAGCGAGTTGTTTGTCTGAGTTTTCTGCCTGTCGTGACATTTGCTGTGATATGATTGGACAATTTCTATTTTGGGGCATGTTTAAATATGCAAATGAGGCGTTATCTAATTAAATATGTGCTAAGTTCCATAACATTCAAGAACTTTAATCACGATACATTGGATAAAGCCACGTTTCAAATTCTTAAACATTTGGAAAGTTGTTGACTGGCAAGTCAATCTCCAGATTTAAATCCTATTGAATATGCATTTAACTTGCTAAAGAAGACACTTCAAGGCAAAACATCCTCAAAACAAAACAACAGCTGAATGTGGCTGTAGTACAGACCTGAATCAGGGGGACTATGCAAAAAGGGTTGTAATTTCTGATTGGTACGTACCAACACATGCATAAACACCATCACATAGAAGCTGAGCATCCACTTTAACTGCATAGTAATTGTTTGATTTTCAAATCAAACAATTCCCTCTGGAACGCCCTCCCCAACCACATCAGACGGGCCAACACCCTCCCAACATTTAAACAGGTCGCTCAAAACCCACCTCTTCAAGCTCGCCTTTACCAGTTAACCCTCTCCCCCTCCTCTTCCCATGTGTCCCCAGCACTACCTCAATTAAGCCCCTATACTTTCTTTTATTTATTTATTTTTATTATTACTACTCGATCTTTTCAGTTTGTAAAGCATTTTGAGTGTCTAGAAAAGCGCTATATAAGTCTAATTTATTATTATTATTATTATTATTATTATTATTATTATTATTAAATCCAGGTCCCATTACTTGTGCAGGGCCACTATATATAAGATGGCTACACTTTTTTTCCCATCACTGCTCATATCCGCTGGAACATAAATTGCTAAACTTGGAAGTTCTCTGTTCATCGCCCCCAGATAGTTGCCAGCTTCCTGTATCCAGTATATATTTTTTTCTCTCTTATTAATCATGTGGCAGGCCGGGGCCATTTTTTCCGGCTTATTCCATGTGTCATAGTCTGCGGGGAGCGCCTTGTCACGGCCCGAGAAAGAAATGCACTTATCCTGAGAGCTGAATGACTCATATGTGGCAACGCTGTATTTCTTTTCCAAGGGGGAGCCGTATACTAAATCTAATTGTTTACAGCGATACAAGGAGATACCAAAAAAGAGCAAATGGAAATAGTCTCAGGGGTTTGAGAGTTGATCGGGTTAGGGAATGTGCACAGGGAAAGTAACAGCCTGTTGGAACATCGTCTTTCCCCCAACCGCGTGAAACACGGCCTACAAACCCTGACATATCTGGCATGTGACAGTGACACAAACAATAATTTACAGTTAATCGCTCACAGGTGATGTACAGTAAACTATAGTTCGCCTGGTCTTGCTTTCAAAGCGTAGGCACGGCAGGAAAGTCTGAAGCTTCTTGCATTTTCTGTTCCTCCCCCTCCCACTGCTGACAGGCCACATATACCCAAACCCACGGCTTCTTCTGTCTAGCTTCCTCCGATTGTTGACACGCCGTGTAAACAACACATTGGCGTCCTCCTAAGCCTGTGCTATCACATGTAAACACACACGGTTTACTCATGTCAGCGTCCTTGATTGTTGACACACCGTATGACGTACAGGCGTAATTTCCTCTTCCGTTTTTTCCCACCCCCCGTTTATCATGGCAGGCTCCTAAACTGCCTGAAGTGGTTCGTTGTGTAATTGCAGGTTGGGTTGAGAGGTTGAAGACACAGCGGTCCCCAATACCGTGGCATCAATAAATGCAACCCGTAAATGCTTGTCTAGGCCACCGCCTCCATCACGCCCCCACACCTTGATTAAGATCTCCACGGCTCAGTCAGCAATTACCAGGCAGGTTTGTGTCTTTAACACACCCGGAGACAACAGAGAGAGAGGAAGGAGAGTGAAAGATAGTAGACAGAGGGAGATCTATAGTGGGGGGGGAGAGAGAGATATACGTAGAGAGAGTGAGGGAGATAGAGAGATAGAGAGATAGAGAGATAGAGAGAGATATACGTAGAGAGAGTGAGGGAGAGAGAGAGATAGAGAGAGTGTGTGTACGTAGAGAGAGTGAGTGAGGGAGATAGAGAGATAGAGAGAGAGTGAGGGAGATAGAGAGATACTGTAGGTGAGTGTGTGTGGTTGTTGGGAGGAGGAGGGTGTCTGTCAACTGGCAGCCATCGCTGATGAAGACACACAGACAATCTTCAATCCTCTCTTTCCTCTCGACTCTTTACCGCTTCTCCTTTGTTGTCACCTGCCTCTCCCTGTCCTACAAATCAGCGTCTGCATTCACCCGTCAATCTGTAGACTGAAGGCTTTAGCGGGGAAGTAGATCAAGCCCTACCACTGTCATTCTTCTTAGTGATTTAAAGATTGGAGCTTTATTTGTGGGGTTTTTGTTGTTGTTTTTCACAAGTTGGAGTATTGTTTGATGTATAATTTAATATCTGAATCTGGTTTGTTTGTCAGAGAGAGAGAGGTGTGAGAGAGCTCACGACCTGGTCGTCAGTGATCCATGAAGGCGAGCTAATTCTAATCCTCCTTCTTTCCTAATGAAGAGTGAAATGTGTCGTTTCACGCCGGCAGGTTTTGTCTTTGCTGTGCTCAGGGTAGTCCAAGTCAACTCAGAGTGCCTCTCTGTAAATGAATGATGATTTTTCAAAGACGTACTCAAGCAAATACAATTACCCCCCCCCCAACACACACACAGACACACCCCCCCCCCCCCCCCACACACACACACACACACACACACACACACACACACACCTGGGTGCAGCATTTTTAAGGGGAATTCATAAGCACCCTCTCCCATAAGGTAACACACTCACCTGGTTGTAAGTCAATTCCTGTTTCGACTATATTGATAGATTGAACTGATACTTACAGATGTTTTTGTTACGTCATACCACACCTTGGTCTTTCATTTGGGTTCAGTGTCAGTGTTGAGCCATCATGCCCATTCAGACCGACCAGCCTGTTGGCTTGTTTAAACGGCATGCATCATCGTTCATTGGATCAGATTAATTTTAAGATTCTGATAACTAAAGAACATAAGAATATATTTTTTATTTTTTTATTTGATTTTGAACTTGATTTCCTTAGAATCAATGTTCTGATTTTCACAATGAGGTCTGATTGCCAATCACTCAGCCACTCACCCAGTGAGTGGAAAAATATTATACATAAATAATCACCTTTTTAATAATAATCAGCGATTAAATAATCACCTTTTTAGCTTTACTTTAAAAAAATTTATTACTTACTTTAGATTTACCTTTTTAAGCTTCCAGTACTACTTCCATTGGTTTGTGTCCTTGTTTGTTTCTTAAATCAATGGTAATTTCCTCTGTTTGTTTTATCCCCCTGATAGAATTGTAGAGGAAGCAATAACACGTGCAAGACCCATTTCCTGGAGAAAAAAAACAACTGTGATTATCATAGACGCTTAAGTAGGAAATTGATTTGAACTTGTGTCACTGCTTCACTGACTTCCCTCCAGACTCCTACACACTGTCAAAGAGACAGAAAGGGGGAGTAAAAGGAAAAAGAGGGATGGGAAGAAAAAGAGAAGTGTAATTGCAAAGCAGAAGGGTGCCCGACGCGTTCGCACGCGCCCCCCCCCCTTCCTTACCCGTTTATTTTCCTGCCTCTCACTTTCTGTGATCTCCCTCTCTCTCTCTCCATCTCTCAGTCCACCCCCCACTCTTCCTCTCTCCTCCTCTATCTCCCTCTTAATGCACTCTTAGTTCATTATTTGTGCGCACAGCTGGTGTTCTTCTTATCCAGGCTGATATGGCTTCGATTTGACATTTCACTGCTGCATGCAGCCGGAGGAGAGACGAGGTGTCGCTCGATGGTTGTGGTCTTCGTGCTCCCCCAACGTTAAACACAATCAGGGTGATTTTCAAACGTTGCACAATAACAATACAGGGTTCCCACACAGGGGTCCTTGAAATCCTTGAACGTTTGTGAATTTGAGGGGAAAAAAATCAAGGTCTTCAAAGTTTTTGAAAATAGACATGGGTCATTGAAAGTGCTTGAATTCCCCTCTCTCTCTCTTTCTCTCTCTAAAAAATATATAATATATATATATATATATAATATATATTCAAAAATGTTTTACTTAGTTCGTCAACTAGTTCTGTCTCAAACTATGCCGTGTTGGGTCCTTGAATTTGAGGGAATTGAGTCTTGAAAGTCCGTGAAAGGTGCTTGAATTTGTTGTTTCAGAAGGTGTGGGAACCCTGATAAAAATAATAATAATAATAATAATAATAATAATCGATACTTTTTTAAAGTGACAATATGCTGCGCAAACGTCTCTTGGTGGGCAGAGAAGGAGCACAATATTCGCACCTCACGACTCAATTTTCAAAAAGAGATGTATGCCCATACGTCCCTGGAAAGGTTGTACCAGACTAGGATGTGTCACAACATGCTTTACTTTAACAAAACACATACTTTAACCAAAATTACAAAGATGCTACCCAGAAAATGTAATATAATGGACTTGTTACAGTTGTGTAGAGGCTTTAGATGCTACTGATGATCAAGCAATCAGAACATATAGATTTGACAATGAATGAATGAATGAATGGTCTTTATTGTCATTGCTACAGTACAGGTACCAAACAACGAAATTTAGGAGGGGTGGCTCCCCTGGTGTTAGGAAAGAAAAAAAAACACTTTTTAAAAAATCACAAGAAGGGAAGGAGCTGGTTTACATAAATAAAGGCTATGTACACTATCCACTATACTATACTGTACAGATAGACGACTAGGGTTGTCATATTGCACAATAGTGTTATTGCACATTTATTTAAAGTGTCGCAGTTTGCAGGCTTGAAATGTACATATTTGTGCCTCAGCACTACACCTGATTTTTTCAGTCCAGCAGCTGCCATCAATCCGTCCAGACTGTCCAGGGCCCAGAACCTAGGTCTTTGCTGTGTTCAGGGCCTGGACGGCCCTGTGGTAGAAGCTGTTCTTCAGTCTGTTTGTCCTTGCGGCCAAGGTCCTGAACCGCCTTTTCGAGGGCAGCCGGGTAAAGTGTTCGTACCCAGGGTGGGTTGGGTCCCTGGAGATCTTGGAGGCCTTCCTGAGACAGCGTGTGTTGTACAGCTCTTCCAGAGAGGGGAGGGGGGCGCCGGTGATCTTCTGTGCTGTTCTCACGACTCTCTGTAGCGCATTTCTCTCCGCGGTTGTGCAGCTGGAGAACCAGTTGCAGATGCCGTAGGTGAGGATGCTCTCCACTGCGCCGCGGTAGAAGGTCACCAGTATCTCCTGCTTGCTGTGTTCCTTCCTGAGGACTCTCAGGATGTATAGCCGCTGTATAGCCGTGCTTGATTAAGATGTTGTCATCTACAGCAATATGGTGTGTAGCAATCTTTGATGCAGTAAAATTAGCTTTTGGTTTTGAGACAGTCATCAATGGATCACAGATTGGTGTTCACCCATTCTTTGATTTCATGGAGGCAGGTGATGAGGGAGGGGGGAGGAAGGGCGACAGAGGGTTTGGTGTGTAGGTAGAGCTGGGTATCGTCAGCATATGTGTGGAATTTGAGGCCGTGTTTCCGAATGTTTTCGCCAAGTGGGAGGAGGTAGTTGGTGAACAGTAGCGGACCCCAGTGGTGAGGGCTCATGCTCAAGCACAGTGGAGGCCCTCCATGACAGCAAGGAGAGCAGTCTCAGTAGAGTTCCCAGCTTTAAAGCCGAATTGGTGAGGGTCGAGGAGGTTGTCCTGAAGGAGATAGTGAGACAGTGGGTTAGACAGCAGCACACAGATCAAGGGTGTTAGATAAGAAGGAGAGGAGGGATAACGGTCTGTAGTTGTGGACAGAAGATGGTTCAAGAGTTGGTTACTTGGGAAGAGGTCACCAACCTTCTTTTCAAAGTAGGTGACAAAGTCATACATAGACAGCAGGGTTCCTGCGCTGGTCTTAAACATCCTTAAAGTCTGAAAGCCAGCAATCCGGTTTATGAGGCCTAAAAAGGTCTTAAATGCCAGGGATTTGTTTAAATTGGTCTAAAATGGTGCTAGGTCTTAAAAATGTGAGTTTAGCTTGTCCTGCAAGGAAGCTTTTGTGCACTTTGTTCTCTTCACGTTGAAGTGACTTTCTACAGTTAACTGTTCATGTTAATGAATTTACTTTTGAGTAATTATGGGACTTATTTATTTTATATTAATTATTCTCCAGACTTTTTTGTCTGTATGGCAGTGAAAGCCCTAATTTCATCACCTTGAGGATGACAAAAAGCTATCATATGGTGTCGCGAATAGGTCCAAAAATTCTTAAATTTGACTTGTTGAAACTTGTAGGAACCCTGGAGAGGAGGGTGGAGAACAATTTCCTTAGGTTAGAGGCAGAGGTTTGAATTTTGGAATGATAGTAGGACGCTTTAGCAGCTGATGCGGAGGAGGTGTAGTTGAGGAGAAGAGGGAGATAAGGGTTTAGGTCATCAGGGAGGCCTTACTCTATTTCCTCTCAGCTGCCCCGAGCCCTATTCTACAAACGTGCCGGGTTACAGACAGCCAAGGAGCACGTGGAGAGGATCGTGCTGGCCTCAAGGACAGTGGACAGAGAGAGTCGAAGGATGAGGAAAAGGTGGAAAGGAGGGTGGAGGATGCAGAGTCAGTGGATAGAAGGGAGAAGGATTCAATAATAATAATAATAATAATAATAATGCATTTTATTTGTATTGCACTTTTCATAAAAAAAATCATCTCAGAGTGCTACAGAGTAAAAACAAAATCAAACAACAAAAACAACCTAAAAACGTTTTTAATAAGTTAAAAACTTAGTAAAAAGAAAAACACAAAATAAATCACAAGAATGAACACAGGTTCAACAGTCAACGGACTTTTTGAATAAAAAGGTTTTTAGGCCTGTCTTAAAAGAGTTCAGGCTCTGTACTGCCCTTAGCTGGCTAGGAAGGCTGTTCCACAGGCTCTGTACTGCCCTTAGCTGGCTAGGAAGGCTGTTCCACAGGCTCTGTACTGCCCTTAGCTGGCTAGGAAGGCTGTTCCACAGGCTCTGTACTGCCCTTAGCTGGCTAGGAAGGCTGTTCCACAGGCTCTGTACTGCCCTTAGCTGGCTAGGAAGGCTGTTCCACAGGCTCTGTACCGCCCTTAGCTGGCTAGGAAGGCTGTTCCACAGGCTCTGTACTGCCCTTAGCTGGCTAGGAAGGCTGTTCCACAGGCTCTGTACTGCCCTTAGCTGGCTAGGAAGGCTGTTCCACAGGCTCTGTACCGCCCTTAGCTGGCTAGGAAGGCTGTCCCACAGGCTCTGTACTGCCCTTAGCTGGCTAGGAAGGCTGTTCCACAGGCTCTGTACTGCCCTTAGCTGGCTAGGAAGGCTGTTCCACAGGCTCTGTACTGCCCTTAGCTGGCTAGGAAGGCTGTTCCACAGGCTCTGTACTGCCCTTAGCTGGCTAGGAAGGCTGTTCCACAGGCTCTGTACCGCCCTTAGCTGGCTAGGAAGGCTGTCCCACAGGCTCTGTACTGCCCTTAGCTGGCTAGGAAGGCTGTTCCACAGGCTCTGTACTGCCCTGAGCTGGCTAGGAAGGCTGTTCCACAGGCTCTGTACTGCCCTTAGCTGGCTAGGAAGGCTGTTCCACAGGCCTGGACCTGGAGGAGCAAACTGGTTCTGGTTGAAGACCTGAGGGTGCGGGTGGAGGTTTGTGGAGTGATGAGTTCTTGCAGATAGGGAGGTGCGTGTCTGTTGATGCATTTGTGGGTGAGAAGCAGGACTTGGTAGTCGACCCTGAATGAGACAGGCAGCCAGTGTAGTGAGTGTAGAACAGGGGTTATGTGCTCGTATCTGTGGACTCTCATCAGGATCCTGGAGGATTCAACAGAGGGTAGAGAAGGAAGGAAGAGAGAGAGCGGTGGGGGAGAGTGTACGCATGTTGCGACGAGAGGATACAGTGTGGGTAGTGGGAGACTGACTGGGTGGTGGTGGATTTGAGGGGAAGGGAGGAGGATACAAAGTGATGATTGGAAACTGGAAGAGGGGTAACATTAAGTTTGGAGGTATGAGAGGATCTAGTGAAGACACGGTCGAGCTGATTGCCTTATGAGTCAGAGGAGAGTGGGACAGGGTGAGATCGAAGGAGAGGAGAATGTCAAGTACAAGTGTGTTTGTGTGTGTTTCGTTTGTTTCCTGTGTTTTTCCCAGGTGATGTGTGTTAGCGACAGCTGTTGTGTGGTACTACAAGTTGTAGGGTGTGCTGGTGTTGGTGGCTTTACAGGCTCCTCTTTACAGACGGAGTGTGTTTGTTAGTCTTGTGTTTTGAATCACTTTAAACTTACCTTCTACATTGCTAATTTATTTGACAAATGATACAATAAATCTTGTTCTTGCCCCTGGTTCTATTTTATTGTTACTCCCCGTATCCCCTGGATAATAGTTGGGGGTGTAACAACTCCAAACGTGTGAAGCCTCTCTGACTGGATGTTGAAGTCACCCAGTACTGTGAGCAGTGTGCTGTGCTTCAGGGAAGGAGCTGGGAAGGACATCCGTCTGTCAAACTGACCCGGGGGCCGATAGATAACAACAATGTGAAGTTTGACAGGGGAGGTGACCGAAAGGGCATGGTATTCGAAGGAGGATATGGACAAATGTGACAGGGGAAGGACTTAATGTGACCACTTAGGTGAGATGAGGAGTCCTGTGCCTCCGCCTCGACCAGAAGTGTGATCCATGTCTCTGTGAGGGCCAGGAAATGAAATGAAATGGAGGGACATGAAGTTGGCATAAGCTGAAATAGCTTCCGGACCGACTGACTGGCAGTCCCAAAGGGGGGGGGCGGGGGGGGGGGGGGGGGGTGTAGCATCTATGTGTCCTCCTGAGGAACAAAAGACAAAATAATACTAGGAATGGGAAGAAAGCACATTGTAATATTTGCTGTGAGAGAGATAGAGGGCTAATGGCTGTACAAGATGTAGGTAGTGTTCAATGCATTCAGAGTAGTCAAAAACAAGCAAATAATCAGATGGAATAAAGATATACCGTACTTAGTATTTTGGCCTTCCTCTCTGGCCTTCCTCGATGGACTCCTGCAGATAGACTCCCTCGTCTCATTGTCAGGCGTTTTTGTTTTCAGGAGGCTGTCGCTCTCTGACCGTCGCTGACTAACAGGCTTGTAGATCAGCGGTCTCGGTCGAGGCTTTTAAAAAACAGCTAAAGACTGTCCTGTATAGACAGGCTCTTGGCATTTGGCTGACCCCAAAAGCCTGTTTCTCTGTGTCCTGTTGATGTTGTTGTACATTTGTTGTTTGTTACTTGTTCTTATTTTCACTTGTTTGCCTATTTTAACCTGCTATGACTTTTGCTCTTTTATTATGTTCTTATGTATGGAATGCACTTTGTGACCCTTGGTCTGGGATAGGTGCTATAGAAATACATTTTACTTACTTACTTACTTACTTACTTACTTACTCTCTAACCTAACGATCAGCTCATGAGCAGACGGGTGCCTCCACTCAATATTAGGCAACGTCACACAGGTCAACACTGTTTATATAGGCTACACTGATTACCCGGCTATTAGGTTTCAGACGCGGAGGCTATCCAGATCGAAACTACTGATTAACCGCTAGGCACACAACTAAGCAACAGTGCAGTTTTAAGATAGATTTACTTAGCAGTAGATTATTATTATATATAATAGTATATATAGAGTACCGGTATATACATATATTTCTGTTTATATGTTTGTTTCTATTCTTGCCGGGGCCTCTTGGCCAGATCATCATTGAAAATGAGAATTTGTTCTCAACTGATTTTATCTGATTAAATAAAGGTCAAATAAATAAATAAAAAGATCTCCCTCAGCTCAGTCAAAAATGTAAGTCTTGCTTCTTACAGCTTTTTCATTGATTTCTCAAAATGTTATTCTCAAATGTGTTAGCCGATGTGCCAACTGCCTTATGCTACACTCCTAGCTCTCCACTTTTCATCCTATTATGATGTTTTTAATGATGAATCGGTGTCACCTCAAAATTCCTGAACAATCTCTATGGAAAGACACATCATTCACCAGGTTTCATCGAAATTGTCCTGTGACAAAAAGTGTGTGACATACGAACAGAGCCCCCCCCTCGGGCTTGGAGAAGGGGCTACTTTACCCCCATAATAATAATAATAATAATAATAATAATAATAATAATAATAATAATAATAATAATAATAATAATGTGTGGCCTGTACAGATTATATACTACCTTTGATTTGAATGATACATTCATGTCACAAAGGAAATCTTTGTTTACAATTGTTAAGTCAAGCAAATGCACGATTTCATCTGAGGTATTCTGATACGAGGGAGGCGCAGAAGTTATTTAAATCAGGTGTGTCCGCCTCTTTTGGCGCTCTTTCCTCCACACATTAGTGCAGCTTAAAGAAAGTTCTTTGAAAATACCGTCTCAATATACACTACCGTTCAAAAGTTTGGGGTCACCCAGACAATTTCATGTTTTCCATGAAAACTCACACTTTTATTTATCAAATGAGTTGCAAAATGAATAGAAAATATAGTCAAGACATTGACACGGTTAGAAATAATAATTTTTATTTGAAATAATAATTTTGTCCTTTAAACTTTGCTTTCGTCAAAGAATTCTCCCTTTGCAGCAAATTACAGCATTGCAGACCTTTGGCATTCTAGCTGTTAATTTGTTGAGGTAATCTGAAGAAATTTCACCCCACGCTTCCTAAAGCACCTCCCACAAGTTGGATTGGCTTGATGGGCACTTCTTGCGTACCATACGATCAAGCTGCTCCCACAACAGCTCAATGGGGTTGAGATCTGGTGACTTCGCTGGCCACTCCGCTTCTTCCCTAAATAGTTCTTGCATAATTTGGAGGTGTGCTTTGGGTCATTGTCCTGTTGTAGGAGGAAATTGGCTCCAATCAAGCGCTGTCCACAGGGTATGGCATGGCGTTGCAAAATTGAGTGATAGCCTTCCTTATTCAAAATCCCTTTTACCTTGTACAAATCTCCCACGTTACCAGCACCAAAGCAGCCCCAGACCATCACGTTACCTCCACCATGCTTGACAGATGGCGTCAGGCACTCTTCCAGCATCTTTTCACTTGTTTTGCGTCTCACAAATGTTCTTCTGTGTGATCCAAACACCTCAAACTTCGATTTGTCTGTCCATAACATTTTTTTTCCAATCTTCCTCTGTCCAATGTCTGTGTTCTTTTGCCCATATTAATGGGCCAGTGTCAGATATGGCTTTTTCTTTGCCACTCTGCCTAGAAGGCCAGCATCCCGGAGTCGCCTCTTCACTGTAGACGTTGACACTGGCGTTTTGCGGGTACCATTTAATGAAGCTGCCAGTTCAGGACCTGTGAGGCGTCTATTTCTCAAACTAGAGACTCTAATGTACTTGTCTTCTTGCTCAGTTGTGCACCGGGGCCTCCCACTTCTCTTTCTACTCTGGTTAGAGCCTGTTGGTGCTGTTCTCTGAAGGGACTAGTACACACCGTTGTAGGAAATGTTCAGTTTCTTGGCAATTTCTCACATGGAATAGCCTTCATTTCTAAGAACAAGAATAGACTGTCGAGTTTCATATGAAAGTTCTCTTTTTCTGGCCATTTTGAGAGTATAATCGAACCCACAAATGTGATGCTCCAGATATTCAACTAGCTCAAAGGAAGGCCATTTGTATAGCTTCTCTAACCAGCAAAACCATTTTCAACTGTGCTAACGTAATTGCACAAGGGTTTTCAAGGGTTTTCTAATCATCCCTTAGCTTTAGCAAACACAATGTACCATTAGAACACTGGAGTGACGGTTGCTGGAAATGGGCCTCTATACACCTATGTAGCAGTGGCGGCTGGTGGTAAAAAATGTGGGTGGGGCACAGCAGTGTTTCCTCCAGGATTTTTCACATTAGTGGCGGGGGGGTCCTCTTTCGCGCGATTTTTTTCTCCGCGTGCACGGTTTTTTTTCCGCGTGCACGCGCACGTTTACCCGTACCTCCGCCGTTCTGTTCGTGGTGATTTTAGAGGCAATAGATTTTTAAAAAAATATTATTACTAACACCAGAAGACAAGACATACAAACTGTGGTGAGCTACATTGCTTGTGTAACATTAGCTAGTAGCTATCCATTTTTCACTCATACACGGCCGGAAAACAGAAATACATCGCTGACTTACGGTGGTATCTTGCGGCTGTCTTCACAAAGAGCTCCAGGATGCTTTCGCTTGAGGTGCTCGTTCATTGCAGATGTACTCCTGTGATAGGCCATTTCATTTCTGCACAGTTTACAGACCACCACATTGTTTTCTTTTTTTGTAAAAGCCGGAAATTGCAAAACGTCACGTTTGAGGTCAGACTTAACAACCGGATATTCAGGACGCACATTTTTGCGCCCCGGCCTAGAAATAGGAGACAGCCAATTGGAGCGCTGCTACAGCTCACGTGTAAGCGAAAAGTATTCGGCCTGCCATAGACTTGCATTGACCGGCGCCCCGACGCCTCCCCCTATGTATTTTAACAGTGAATTTTACACACACACAGATAAAATGTTTATTGTATTGGAGGATTTTTAATGAATGCTGATAGGCGCCGACAGAATATCAGCCGCATTTTGTGAATAAACAATGTTTATTTAAAAAAAAAAACTTTTACAAATCGCAACTAGGAAGTGAAGGTGGGGAACTAGGAAGTGAAGGTGGGGGCGGCGCCCCAGCGCCCTCTATCGGCCAGCCGCCACTGCTATGTAGATATTCCATTAAAAACCAGATGTTTGCAGCTAGAATAGTCATTTTCCACATTAACAATGTATAGAGTGTATTTCTGATTAATTTAATGTTATCTTCATTGGAAAAAAACAGTGCTTTTCTTTAAAAAATAAGGACATTTCTAAGTGACCCCAAACTTTTGAACGGTAGTGTATAGGCGCAGCATTATCATTGGCGCAGTAAACTCCCCCTAGATATTCTGTTGGAATCACTCCTGATGGATGGGGGTGGAGGGGGAGGAGTCACTTCTGCCCACTAAACAGAAGCGATGTCTCTCACACAGATTAGTCAGTGGCGTGTGGGGGCGGTGAGAAAGATGACACATTTATTTGGAAACGTTTGTGGAAGGCATTAGCCATTAGTCATCATGTGCTCAACCGCTCCGTTTTCCTCTTTCGCTTCTCCCAGCAGACCAGTCCTGATTCCACTGCCTGCTGTGTGTGTGTGCTGTGTGTGTGTGTGTGTGCTGTGTGTGTGTGTGTCCTGATTCCACTGCCTGCTGTGTGCTGCTGTTCAATATGTTTGAAGTAATCAACTGTCTTACTCACTTCGTGGCGTTAGAATTAACGCCACGAATTTTTGTCAAAATTGAGTTTTTTACATAATCTGATCCATTAGGTGTTTATTAATGCCTGTGTGGTGTTATTTTAAAAATGTTGACATTTTTGAATTAGTAATTCTTAAAATACAAAGGTTCCATCCCATAAAACATAATGGAATGTAAAAACTTTGACGCTCAATATCTCAGAACTACCCTAAACGGAGATAGAACCTTATCATTCTAAGCTCATGATTTACTGATAATACTGTATCAACTGCTATATTATTCGATATCAACGGTATTGTTATTATATTCAGACCAACTGTTCATGTTCTTAGTCCTGCTTGACCCACCCCCACATGATGTAGAGAGAGAGAGACAGAGAGAGAGAGAGAGAGAGAGAGAGAGAGAGAGAGAGAGAGAGAGAGACAGAGAGACAGAGAGACAGAGAGACAGAGAGACAGAGAGACAGAGAGACAGAGAGACAGAGAGAGAGAGAGAGAGAGAGAGAGAGAGAGAGGAGATCTTTAAACTGGGTTGAACTGAGGTTCCCTGTCATTGCCAGCCATGTAGCTACCTCTAGGTACTAATGCACCACAGAGAGTGTTATATTATAGCAGAGTTATAGAGTTAAGGCTCCAGCTTTGGGCCACACATCAGCAAAGCAGCCCCATGACAGAGTTCCAGTACAGCTGAGGACCTGACACTGACTAGAGGGCATGTTGGGACATGCTGCAGTGGTGGTTGGGTAATGACGGGCTCTCCTAGGTGACACTTCCTCCCCAGAGTCTCTCCACAGAGGCACATGTTATTATGCGTATTTATCATATGGTAGGCCTCAGTTGCCCCAGACCACTGAGACCAACATAACCTGACACTGACGTTATATCCATGTACACGGGGTAGATGCAGGCGCGTAGGAACGAGAGGGGGGTGTCAGTGGGTGCCTTCTTTTTCTTTTATTGTGTGACTGCTGTTGGATTCTATGCTTTTCACTCGCACCAACCACTGTGAGAACTGTTATTCTCCTGTCAAAAGTCACCAGAATTGCTTGGGTGGGGGGGCGGGTCGGGACATCTTCTGTCATTGTCGGAATCAGGGTGAATAGCCGGAATGTGTCAAAGTGTTCACCTTTCTCCATTTCACATGACATGGTGCTCTTTCTCACTATATGTGATCACTTGTTGTTGCGGTGGTGCGTGTTGACATCGGCGCCTGCAAGATTGTAGTGCAGGTTAGGATGCGGTTGGGGTTGATATACTGACAAATATATGCAATGCTCTCTGTATCAGAGCTGTATAATAACACACTATGATGTTGGTTGCAGCAGAATGAAAGCTAGCCACTGCTAACGAACTAGATTATCTGTGTTCTTTACTGGGGTGAAGTCAGTCGTCATGACCACCTACAACCTCTGTTACATAATGCTTGTGAGTGACAAACTTGGCAGTTAAATGTTAGCGTCACCCAACGCTTAGAGAGGATGCTGAGGCGTGTTGCTGTTTTCATTTCTTAAACATAATTGAGCCCAAAATGTGACCGAGAATATAATAATTATGCCCAGGCTTGCCCACCTCTCCCCCCCGCTTGCTTCCTGAAAACAAATGAAGGGGGAGAAAAAAAAAACTGTTTATTAATCAACTACAAATGAGTCAATGCAACTCCCAACACCCACTCACCACGCAGCGCTAACTCACTCCTGCGGAACTAATTGTTTGTCGAATTGATTTCTTATTTAATTACAAAACAGTAGAATTAGTTCACACGTGAAACGGCTCGGCCGCTCAAGGGGAATGAAAGTGCTTCCGGAAAGTTTTCCTGAACTGAAGAGCACCGAATTAAATTTTCGAAATGATTTTCGGAATGATTTTCTAATACAGTTGTGTTGTGAGAGGCGTCTTTTTTTAAACAATTTGACACATTACTTCTCAGAAGCTGGTGAGTCCTGGATCACGTGTGTACAGCTTACGTTTACATCATATGTATAGAAAAGCTGTGGCCTGGGGAGGTCCGGTGGTCTAGCACCGCGGTCTACAGTGCACACATTATGCCCATGTCGGCATGGGTTCGAATCTGGCCCCCATGCCCTGCTGACATGCCCTCTCTCCCTTCTTCTCCTTACTTTCCTGTCTGTCTTCACTATATCTGTCTAATAACAAAATGTATATGAGTGGGACTGCCCCAAATATATGAGTGGGACTGCCCCAAAAATCCTCCTGAATTGAGCTTCTTATGACAGAGCTATAAGAAATCTGATATTGACATACCTGTAGGTTCATGAGGATGTTCAATGTTCACACTCTATTCTATTCTATCTCACATTGGTTTTTAAGATGCATTCAATTATTGTGTGCTAGTTTCTTTCTTTATTAAGTATGTTATGATTATTCTAAACAATCAAATATAGATAACCTCGCATAACCTGGAGAAGAAATCTGAACATTGCAGTGTACGCTGAAAGGGCCGATGAGCCGAGACCTCCCTGTCAAACTGGGCTACCTCCTCCAGCACTGTTCTCTGAACATCTGACCTTGTTGAAGGCCAATTTTGACACTTGGAACGAGAGACAACATTGAGGGTGCCATGGAAAAGACCACAGTTGGTTGAATTGGAGATAAACTCTCATTTCCCAGAGACTGATGACTGATGATCTCCTTAGCGCGAGCCATTCAAAGACTTTCCCCTCTTCTAAAATAAATTCTTTCAGAAGGACTCTCGTAGCCTACATGTAAAGTGCCATTGACTTTGACATTGTCTCAGTTTATCCTTCGGGTAGGGTTGATACATGGCAGATATATATCCCAAGGATGACATGTATTTTCACTTGAACGGTATATTTAATTGTTGCGGCAATTTAATTAGTGTACCTAATTGATCTACCATAAGACACAATGTTGTGTATCCAATTGTTAACCCAAGCAAGGCCTAATACACCTAATTGGTGCGGCGTAAGACACCATGCTGGATTCAATTACGCCACGCTTTATCATTCCTGGGGAAGAACTACATGAGGTGACATTGGGTTTTCGGGAGGGAGAGAGAGAAGAGGCTCTCACCGCGGATTGAACAGACAGAGGCAGCTATTTTCTGGGAGCACAATGCAGGATGGCGCACTCCGGCTAAATAAATTATAACGGTCTATTTTTAAGCTGAAGTGTAAATGCGGTAATCCTCTGTGCAGGAGCCCACAAAGAGCTCACCGAGCCACATCAGGGGAATACAGCTCTCTCTTCATCCCCCTCTCCCTCTCTCCTTCCTTTTTCTCTTTCGACTCCGCCCTGCCCTGCCACCTCTCTCTCGATCCTCTCTCTATCCTCTCTTTCCTGTCCTATCTGTCTCCTGCTCCCACTTCATTTTCTCCTCCTCCTCTCTTCATTTTCACTCTTTCTTTTTCATCCTCTTCCTTCCTTTCATATGTAAAGGGCTTTTTTCTTTCTTTGTCAGGGTATTTTGCTTATCGTCGCGACTCTAAAGGGACTCCACAGCGCTCCGTTATAATAAACAATAACATCCCTTTGAAATAGTCAGGGAGGAGAAACATGTAAGTGGTACACCGCAACTGCACAGCAGGGTGCATGTGCTGCACAACACACAGCATGATGAGTACCTTAACCCTCACAGATGAGGTTTTAACAGCTAACCCATTGCCCACTAAGTTACTCCTAAGACGCTCTGTCTTTGGCAGCATTTCGCTGGTTCCGTATGGGAGCGGAGAGCCCCTCCTGTGATGGTGTTTAATAGAACATAATGGGGTGTCGTTAATCATTGGCTCGGGGGTTAGGTTTTACAAGGTTAATGACACCGTAGCAAAGCTCTCCAGTGTTTCCCATTCCTCAGGTATTTATCAGTGTCAGGAGAAACATGTGCAATGGGCACTGGACTCACCCTCCTCCCTTCTCCTCTCCCCTCCTCCTGGCTCCCCCTCCTCCCTTCTCCTCTCCCCTCCTCCTGGCTCACCCTCCTCCCCTCTCCTCTCCCCTCCTCCTGGACTCACCCTCCTCCCTTCTCCTCTCCCCTCCTCCTGGCTCACCCTCCTCCCCTTCTCCTCTCCCCTCCTCCTGGCTCACCCTCCTCCCCTCTCCTCTCCCCTCCTCCTGGCTCACCCTCCTCCCTTCTCCTCTCCCCTCCTCCCTTCTCCTCTCCCCTCCTCCTGGCTCACCCTCCTCCCTTCTCCTCTCCCCTCCTCCTGGCTCACCCTCCTCCCCTCTCCTCTCCCCTCCTCCTGGCTCACCCTCCTCCCTTCTCCTCTCCCCTCCTCCTGGCTCACCCTCCTCCCTTCTCCTCTCCCCTCCTCCTGGCTCCCCCTCCTCCCCTCTCCTCTCCCCTCCTCCTGGACTCACCCTCCTCCCTTCTCCTCTCCCCTCCTCCTGGACTCCCCCTCCTCCCTTCTCCTCTCCCCTCCTCCTGGCTCACCCTCCTCCCTTCTCCTCTCCCCTCCTCCTGGCTCACCCTCCTCCCTTCTCCTCTCCCCTCCTCCTGGCTCACCCTCCTCCCTTCTCCTCTCCCCTCCTCCTGGCTCACCCTCCTCCCTTCTCCTCTCCCCTCCTCCTGGCTCACCCTCCTCCCTTCTCCTCTCCCCTCCTCCTGGCTCACCCTCCCCCCCCTCCTCCGCCCTTTCTGGCTCATCCTCCTCCTTCCCCCTTTGGCTCCCAAACAGCAGAAGGAGCAGGACGGATGCCAGAGCCGCAATGAATACCTGAGCTAGAGTACAAGCCATTATTGAGCAACTAACGAGGCCAGAGAGCCGATACGGTTTTCAACAAGCTGTATCAAAGCTTCTACCAAACTTGTTACCACAACCATTGAGCCATGAGCTGTACCGGAGCTAATGGCCTGTAACAAATGCTTACTACAACTGAGCTACAACTAATACATGCCGATATTTACATTTACATTTTGGGCATTTAGCAGACGCCTTATTCCAAAGCGACTTCCAATCGATACATTTGACTAAGGAAGTGAATCATCACTTCACCAGTTGTAGCAGGAAGCGTAATCTAGCTCAGGCCAGGGGCCACTGGCAGTCGTCGTGAAAAAGTCTTGGGTTTTCAGTCTCCAACGGAAGATGGGTAGTGACTCTGCAGTCCTGACAGCCGTGGGCAGCTCATTCCACCAGCGGGGGAGCCAGTGTAGTGAAGAGACGTGACCGGGCAGCGCGACTGCCAATACATTAGCAGTAACCAATGCTTGAGCTGTACTTGCCAGTATCATACTGTATCACTGACAAATGTTTTGGCTACACCCAATGCTTGAACTAACTTCTTTTTTTTTTTTTTTACTAATGTCATTAGTTAATTTCAAGTCCCTTTTTGTTTAAAATTTTCCCTGCCAACACACTAATTGGAGGACATAAAATAAAAATAACTATTCTACTTCTACCTACTGTATCATTCATTATCAGTATGTAATGAATCTCCAACCGCCGATCTGCCAACCTTGCGATCATTAGACGCCGGCTCTACACACTCTCCACAGCCTCCCTGGCATGGTCAATAGTTATTTTTTCATTCCAATTACTTTCGAGGTACTATTAGCACTGCGCAGCCATCCAGCTGGTCCTATTGCAAGAGGACAGTGACGACCACAGCAGTGTTTGTTTTTTTAATACTTTTCCTTGTTAAATAAGATTCGGTTCATCAGTAGATCACCTAATCAGTACCTTGCTAAGTAGAATGTGTTGGATACTTACCAATATTATCAATACTATTTTGAAGCACTTACCTTATACCCATACTTACCAATAATATACCAAAATCAATGACTGTCCTGTCTCTTTGTGTTTGTACCATGATATACCGTATGTACTAAACATAGCAGCAACTGACACTAAGTAGACATCTACAGTGCCTTCCATAAGTATTGGAAACAGGAAGCATTTTGTCTCCAATGGTTTGGATTTTAAATTAAACAATTAGTATCAAAGTAGAGATTCTCAGCTTAAATTCAATGTTGTTGTTTTTTTCTTTCAGATTGATTTCACCATTTACACAAGTACAAAATGTTTTAAACATAGTTGAGATCATATAATGTCCAAATAAAACACTCATGTTTAGCATTTAGTTGACAATCTGTTGCATGCAATCACTCCCGGAAGTGTGCAACCCGTTGACTCCACCAGATGCTGAGTATATTCTCTGGTGATGCTCTGCCAGGCCTGTACCGTACTGTTTTGAGGTCCCTCTTCACAAAATTAAATGCATGTGAATTGGATTTAAATATGGAGATTGACTTGGCCACTCTAGAACTTTCCACTTTGAAGCATTTGCTCATAATGTTTCTGCACTTCAGAATACGTTCTGCTGCTGCTGTTAAGGAGGTAGAGCTGGCGTCTAATGATCGCAAGGTCAGTGGTTCGATCCCAGACTCCTCCTGTCCACATGTTGAAGTGTCCTTGGGCAAGACACTGAACCCCAAATTGCTCGCAACAATGAGCGGGCCGGTGCCTTGCATGGTAGCTTGCCGCCATTGGTGGGCGAATGAGAGGCCATTGTAAAGCACCTTTGGAATAAGGCGTTATATATATAACTGCCGTCCATTTACCAATAGCAGACTCCAAAGGAAAACATGAATGTTTATTTTTGTTTATAGTTTCGTGGACAGTCTCCATTAATTAACAGCAGTAAAGCAGTAAATGGAGCAGCTTTAGCCTACATGGCTAATTCCCAGCTGTAGTCCACGGCAAGCTGTTAATATGCACCCTAAAATACATTAGTTAAAAGAAAAATAATTACATTAGATTTACAATTAGAGCAAGCATAGGCAAAATGAAGAAGGACATGCAAACATATCGCACACAATTGGAGCAGGCACAAACAAGCAAGCACAGGTGATGGTAGCAATCAATATGATAAGCTTGGGTTCTCCTACCACAGCTACGCAGATGACACTCAAACTCTTCCCATCCTTCCCCCCCTCTGACCTACATGTGGCACCACGTGTCTCAGCATGTCTCGCTGACATCTCTACATGGATGTCAGCCCACCATCTCAAGCTCAACCTTAACAAGACTGAGCTACTCTTCATCCCTGGGAAAGCCTGCCCTCTCTAAGACTTCTCCATCACAGTGGAGAACTCTATTGTAACCCCCTCCCAGACAGCCAAGAACCTTGGAGTGATCCTGGACAACCGCCTGTCCTGTGCGGAGAACATCGCAGTGACAGCACACTCCTGCAGGTTCTTCCTTTACAACATCAGAAGGATACGTCCATTCCTCACCAGAGAAGCAGCGCAACTCTTGACCCAGGCACTGGTCATCTCCCGCCTTGTCTACTGCAACACACTCCTGGCTGGGCTCCCCGCCTCCGCCATCAGACCTCTGCAGATCATCCAGAATGCTGCTGCCCTTCTGGTGTTCAACCTCCCCAAATGTTCTCATGTCACCCCCCTCCTACACTGGCTCCCCGCTGTTGGAATGAGCTTCCCACGGCTAGAGTCACTCCCCATCTTCTGTCGGAGATTGGAAACCCATCTCTTCAGGTTACATCTTTACTGCTCCTCCTGAGACATCTACTACCCCCCAGCACTGTGTCTCCTGAGACATCTACTACCCCCCAGCACTGTGTCTCCTGAGACATCTACTACCCCCCAGCACTGCGTCTCCCGAGACATCTACTACCCCCCAGCACTGCGTCTCCCGAGACACCTGCTTCCCCCTATACTGTGTCACCAAAGATTTCTACGTCCCCCCCCTTGTACTGTTTCTCCAGTGTATAAACACATTTTTTAAAGAAATCTTTCTTTCTTCTTCTATCACGACGACTGCCAATGGCCCCTGTCTTGCTACGATTGGTGAATTGATGATTTACTTGCTTAGTCAAATGTATCGATTGTAGGTGCGTCTGGTGATCTGACTGCTATGGTTACGTTGGGTTATGAATGAGTTAAGAGGAGGAGGAGCGGGGTTATGCAGGATTTTGTAGACCAGGCCGATGTTTTTGTATTTGATCACATCTTCCCAGCTCAGAAGTTTACAGTTATTTAGGATGATACAATGATGTGAGCTGTGGGTCCAGAACTTTGAGGCTTTGCTTGTAAAAAATTAAATAAAGCTAGACTCAATCATTGACAGCTCTTTGCACAGATAATGTGACGGAACACACCTGACTAACCAGAAACACCTGTCACACAATTTCTCAATACTACTGGTTCCCTGTGGCATTACTATTAGTAGTATCATTGTTATTATTATTATTATTATTATTATTAATAATAATAATTAATAATAATAATACAAATAATAATAATTATTATTATAATAGTAGTAGTAGCAGTAGTAGTAGTATCATTGTTGTTATTTTTTTAAATTATTATTATTATTATTAACTGGAGAAACCTCCCACACTTTATATTTGTGTTCATGTCTAATGACTAGAGAGAAATTCTCATAAATCAATATCTCACAAAAAAACCTCATCATCATTCAACACAAATATCAGAACTCAAAGGATTTGATATGTAACATAAGCAATCATATTTTCAGTGTGATCATCATGGCAAATGATAAAAGACTTATGCTCATCTACACAAACCATAAACACACACACACACCATAAACCCCCAGTCAACCACCTTCCCCCCAGTATCTTCCTCCTCATCTTAGCAGACATGGGAGACAGTGTCTTCTACAGTGGTACGCAGTGACAGGCGGGTGGCAGTTGGAAATGTGACAGAGCCACGTGACCAGAGTCAGACCGAAGACATCAACAAACTCCGTCTCTGCATTAAACAGACTTATTTACTTCACTGGGTTATATGCTGATGAGCAGTTTTTTGTTTTGGAGAGAAAAACTTCCCGCTTTTGTTTATGATTGTGAAATCAGGGCAGGAAACTTATGAACAGCCAAAGAACACGATGACCTATTTTGAACACACATTGTGGAACACGCCTCAGTTAACCATATCTGGGAGACAGAACAGAGTCTCAGAGCAACATCTGACAACATCTGTATCCTAATCTACCCAGTGTGTACTTGATTCCTATGCAAATCAGAGACCCTATAAAAACAACTTAGATATTAATTCCAAAATTACATTAACGATTATCCTGACCAGCTGGATGGGGTCATGTGTGAGTAAAAGAAAGAAAGATTCTATCTTTGCACTCGACAAGAACCGCGTCACATGGTTACCCAGGGCGACACAGCCACCTCCCTTACTGTAGCGCTAGATACTGTAGAACCTTCTAGAATACAGCAAATCTTTCTTAAAAAAAAAAAAACATTCTCTCACACCGAACTGATCACTGGCCATTCGATTCTGAGGTGTTGCATTATGTATTTTATATATTATAAATGATATACATGATATAAATTATAGGAACTTCCATGCCAGAACAGAACAGAACAGCCATGGGTGAGGTCATTTGACCCTGTGAGTAAAATAAATGTTATATCTTTACACTCGATCAAATTTCAGGACCCACCTTTCATGATTTTTCCTAGATATGTGCGTTCTACCACCCAGTATCCTTAACTTACATTTTCAAGATCTAGCTCGTATAAAGTAAAAGTATTTTGCAGTATTTCTGTGTGTTTCTTCTACAATATATTGTACTGTGCAAGAATAACACCATCTACAGCGCTGTCAATTTTCAAATATTGCAATATTTATTTGTGTTATATTTTTTACTTTCTTTTTTGAATGGATTTTTTAAAAGTAGGTGAAACAGCGTCGCACTCTAAGTGTTAAGATGGCCTCAATTCAACTTATTGAGTGATTTGTGCATTTCAGCTCATTTTAAGAGTGTCATTCATGGCAAAGGGTCTGAACACTTTCTGAGTCTGGTTTTTCTGTATTTAAATTTTAATGGATTTACTGAAATTTCCAAAAACATGTTTTCACTTTATCATTATGGGGTATTGTGTGTGGATTGATGGCAAACTGTTTTGATTTAATACATTTTTAACTGAGCCTATAACACAACAAAATACGGAAAAAGTGAAAGAGGCCTGAATACTTTAATACGAAGGCACTGGAAGTAAGGTGAGCCTGATTATTAATGCATAGAGACAGAGAGAGGGAAAGAGAGAGAGCGAGTCAGAAAGAAAGAAAGAGGGAATAAGCCCCTTAGCCCTCCATCCTCCTCCTTCTGAGATTTTATGGATTCCAACATTTTAGTACCTGTTTTCAGACGCTGCTCGTCGGATAATATTGGCGAATCCCATTCATCATTGACCCAGGGGGAGCAGGGCAGCCAGGGAATGCTGCTCTGTCTGGGGGTTTTACTGTGTGTGGAAATTACACTGTGGAACGGTACATTAATAATAAACATCCTCTGCCTGTGTTTGAGAGGTAAACGGAATGAGTGGGCCTTGTAATTGGTTAGTTTAATAACTGGCAGTGGACATGGGGCTCTCTCTCTCTCTCTCTCACACACACACACACACACACACACACACACACACACACACACACACACACACACAGACGGTCTCTCTCTCTCTCTCTCTCTCTCTCTCTCTCACACACACACACACACACACCCACAGGCTGTCTATCTCTCTCTCTCTCTCTCTCTCTCTCTCACACACACACACACACACACACACACACACACACACACACACACACAGACTGTCTCTCTCTCTCTCTCTCTCTCTCTCTCTCTCTCTCTCTCTCACACACACACACACACACACACAAACACACCCACAGACTGTCTCTCTCTCTCACACACACACACACACACACACACACACACACACACACACACACACACAGACTGTTGCTATATCCTGAAAGCATGTGAAGGCCTCCTACGACAGTAATGAATTGAAGCTATTGTGTGTGGTCTCAACTGGGTGACAGTATGTCTGACATTCACATGTGCTGTTTATCAATGATGAATGCCAGTGTGTGTGGTCCTGCCTACATTAGATTAAATTAGATTAGATTAGATTCGACTTTATCGTCATTGCAATTGTCATGGTAATTGAGTACAAGGAACAGGCAACAAAATGCAATTTAGCATCTAACCAGAAGTGCAAATTGTTTCAAGTTTATTGTTATGTCACATTACACAAGTGTAGGAGAGTAACATTTGCGGCGGCTGTGGCGCAGGAGGTAGAGCCGCCGTCTAATGATCACAAGGTTGGCAGATCAGCGGTTCGAGCCCCGGCTGGCCACATGTCGAAGTGTCCTTGGGCAAGACACTGAACCCCAAATTGCTCCCAGTGAGCGGGCCGGTGCCTTGCATGGTAGCTTGCTGAATGTGTGTGTGAATGGGTGAATGAGAGGCCGTTGTAAAGCGCTTTGGATAAAGGCGCTATATAAGTGCAGTCCGTTTACCATTTACAGGGCATAAGTGACAAAAAAGAATAAGACAGGATAGTAGTAATAGTTAGCAGTGTCCAGACACTTTGCAGACAATAAGGCACTAGATATAATACAAAATAAAGGTGACAATAGTACAGGTAAGACAGGATACACTAGTGGTGCAACTAGTAATAATAGATAGCTCAGTAGTAAAGTGGCTGTGAGCTTAAGGTTTTCGTAGTCCTTATACACGCGGTGTGCTTGGGTATGATAGTCAATTGAATTGTGAATACAGTGGGCTTGTTCATGAGCCTGATCGCCTGGGGGAAGTAGCTGTTGGTTAGCCTCTGAGTTTTGGCCCTGAGGGTCCGGAAGAGGCTTCGCCTTTTGGACGGCATCGGTTCAAACAGACTGTGGTTGGGGTGGGGTTCTTTGATGATCCTCCGGGCTTTGCTGACACACCGTTTGTCGTATATATCCTGGATATCCTGTAGCACTCTGTGGTTGAGGGCAGTGCAGTTACTATGCCAGGCAGTGATGCACCCAGTCAGTATACTCTCGGTTGTGCCTGTAGAAGGCCCACAGGGTCTTCGACCCCATGCCAAACTCATGAGTTCCTCAGTGACAGAAAACTGAGCATCCACCCCCCGGATGAAAATGGAAAGGTGGGCAGTGTCCGCCCTGTTTGTACTCTCATCTGCAGCCAACGAATACCAAACTAATTCCTTGGCTTTAGTTTGTAGCTGGATCTGTAAGTCGGAGACCAGCTCATCCACCCAGCTAGCCACGGTATTTCGGGACATGTTGGTATTTTCAAATGCCTGCTTCTTGTCGGGGCGTACAACATCACATACCTTTTCAATGCAATTTTGAATAAACTCTCCCTCTGCGACCGGCTTACATGCTGTTGCCATGTCCTCAACTATTATAAACCTTCACAGCTCCCTCACACAGACTGTTTATGCAAGTAAACAACTGCATGTTGAATATCTGGTTCGATATGGTAGCCGGAATATGCGTGTATACATAATGTGATATTATTACAGTATACGTACAACGACGCATATGTGACGTGGTAATGTGATAAATAGCTGCATTTTCTTGCTAGCCTTCATTTTCATCTGTAGATTCTGTATTAACGGTGATTATCTCAGCAGACTCACACGCGTCAGAGTTGGCATGTGTCATCCCTGCCATGTCACATGTCGTAGCTGAGCTTTAAATGTCACTTCTCTCTCTCCGCTGATCTGCCTGACTCGTTCTCCCTCCCTTTGAGAAGTGTGTGTGTGTGTGTGTGTTTAGTGTGTTGTGTGTGCGTGTGTGTGTGTGTGTGTGTGTGCGTGTGTGTGTGTTTAGTGTGTGTGTGTGTGTGCGTGCGTGCGTGCGTGTGGTGTGTGTGTGCGTGTGCGTGCTCTCCACCTCTCTTTGTGTGCCTGGAAGCACAATGATGCTCCCTGTATTGATTTTCTTCTGCTGCTGCTATTTTATAATTATGTCTCCTCTTTTTATTTTCCCCCCACTCTCTTTTATCCTCACTGTCTCTCTTATCTCCTTCTCTCCTCTATGTTGTTAATTCCCTCCCCTCTGATTCCTTTTTCATGATTTCCTGTGCCGTTGCTTGTTATCTCACCCTTTTCTTTTTTCTGTTTGATCTCGACTTCTTAATTTCCTCTTTCATGTACGGCATTTCTCTCTGTTCATTTTCACTCTCACCCGCCCCACGCCCCCACCCCCACCCCCCCCGCTCTGGTTTCCTATTCCTCTTCCTTTCTCTTATCCTTTCCCTCTGTTTATCCATCACCCCCTGGTTATATTAAAGGGAAATGTATTATATTTGGGGAAATGTGTCTGAGTCTTAACCTCTTTGACTCAGCGGTTCACTGTCTCAGGGAGAGCGGCGCTAGAGACGAAAACAAGAACCACGTCACGTGGTTACCCAGGGTTACACAGCCACCTCCCTTACTGTAGCGCTGGATACTGTCGAACCTTCTAGAATACAGCAAATCTTTCTTTAAATGTTTTTTTCTCTCACACCGAACTGATCACTGGCCATTAGATTCTAAGGTGTTGCATTATGTATTTTATATATTATAAATTATATACATGATATAGATTATAGGAACTTCCATGCCAGAACAGGACAGAACAGCCATGGGTGAGGTCATTCGACCCTGTGAGTAAAATAAATGTTATATCTTTACACTCGATCAAATTTCAGGACCCTCCTTTCATGACTTTTCCTATATACAGTATGTGCGTTCTACCACCCAGTATCCTTACATTTTCAAAATCACATCAGGATAAGCTAGTATAAAGCTATTTTGCAGTTTTTCTGTGTAGGAGGCAGGCTAATTTACAAGATGGACAACTAGTGGTCTTTGTGTGTAAATAGCAGATTCCCATTGTAAAGACTATGGTCATTTGACCCCCCTCTTATAGTAGATAAAAAAGGCACGGCTGTTCTAGTGTTAACCGTGGAAACTGAGGGACTCAAGCATCTGAAGGGACACCTCTCTACCGGGGTATGGAAGTCAAGTTTCCCCCATCGACCCTCATTACAAATATCTTACTGTTGGACACTTTTCAACATTTGCTGTTGTGTTGTCGTTCCTTTTATGTTTCAATAAACATTTCATTCATGGGTTTGGGGTGTCATTAAAAATGTAACAGTCGTCACCATCTATCACCTGCATTACAGTTACAAAAGACAATTGAACCCCACTGGAAAACACGTTGGGAAAACCACAACGGACAGGGTTCCCGCGCTGGTCTTAAAAAGCTTTAAAGTCTAAAATCCAGCAAACCAAAATCTAAAGCCTAAAAAGGTTTTGAATTTCATTTATTCGGTCTAAAATTTTGGAGCTAGGTCTTAAAAATGAGATCCTGCAAGGAAATCAGTCCGACCACATCTATTTACGCGGAAATTAATCAAGCTGGAACCAAAAAAATGCCAAGTCGCTTCCTTTTTTGTCTGTATGGCAAAATATATGGAAATCCCTAATTTCATCACCTCGAGGATGACAAAAAGCTATCATAATATGGTGTCGCGAATAGGTAAAAAATTATATTCAAAGAGGTCTAAAAAAGGTCTAAAAAGGTCTTGAATTTGACTTGTTGAAACTTGTCGGAACCCTGATTGGAAACCGTACTTCAGTACCTCAGTAGAGAGATGTGGTCAATGTGGAACATCTCTCCATGAGGGTCTATGGGTTTAAAAATGGGTTTTATTGTTGGGATATTAGACGTCAATCATCATTTCATTTGAGCCAATCATTATTTCTAAATAATGGCTTGGATGGAACTGGATGGAGTAATGGGAGTATGTGCTTGCATTTTTATTGGATGTTACATTCCAGCTAACTGTTTTACAAGCTTTAGGCTTTGCTTAATTGAACTCTATTGTTTGATTTCATCACATCGAGTGTATGGTAACATTTTGTGTTGCTGTAAATCATCTGTATCTTCATCTGGTAGGTGTAAAAGCTAATGTGGCTGTGTCTCAACCGGTTGAAAGGCATGGGCTTTGTAGTTACTGAGTTTGTGAGTGCAATGGGACGCGTCCTTTTTATTGTGCACCAGAGCAGCGCACATGATCTCACGGGTATTGAAACTATGTTCTATTGAATCTATGAGAATAGTTCTTGAACTATTTTTGTACTTTTGATCAAGAGAAGTTGTTGAAACTGACCCAGGGGAGACAGGCTCATTTTAACACATGGAACGGAACAAGGAATGGTATCAAACACGTGGATCCTTGGTAGGGATCGACCAACCTCAGAACCAAGGGTGACCGAGCTTTTGTAGTAGTGGCTCCCACACTGTGGAACGCCCTCCCAGTGTCGATAAAGAATGCTCGATCTGTTAATTGTTTTAAGAACTTGTGTTAAAAACACACCTGTTTCGTTTGCACTTTATTCCATGATATTTTCACCTGACCCACTTCTATAGGTCATTGTTTTGTTTTATCTCTTGTTGTTTTATTGCTCTTATGTCCTTATGTGCCCTATGTGAACTTGTTTTTACCTGATTGTTTTTATGTGATGTCCACTGTACAGCACTTTGTAACTTCGTTTTGAAAGGTGCTTTATAAATAAAATGTACTTACTTACTTACTAGTATGGAGTGCTGGTGAATCCAGGCCTTGAACCTCCCCGGCAGACCTGTTTTGTCCACCTTGGTGAGCCAGGCATCGAGCTCTTTTTTCTGCTGGTTTTCTGGATGGAGACAGCATCTTTGAGGCTGCAGTCAAAGATACTTCCCGAGGCTCTTGATTGGCTGCTCTGTAACGGACGGGATGTTGGCTCCGGCCAGTGGGAACCGGAACTTGTCCACTACTTTCCCCCTCTTCAGCACTAAAGACCTGTGTTGGTTTAAAGCTCATCCTTGCCCAGGTGATGAGCTTCTTTAGGCTTTTGAGTATCCACCTGCTGCCCGGGACAGATGTAGTAGTGACAGTCAGGTCGTCCATGAATGCTCTTATTGGGGGCTGGCGCACTCCAGTCTTGGTCAAAGGGCCCCTGCATTCTACCTCTGCTGACTTGACGACCATGTTCATGGCGAGGGCGAAAAGGATGACTGAGATGGTGCAGCCTGTTATGATGCCTTTCTCAAGCCGATGCCAGTCTGATGTGCCAGACCCAGCAGTGACTCTTAGCCTGATGTTACCGTAATAGTTCAGAATAAGGTCCTGATCTTGCTGGGAACATGATGTCGTAGGGGGCAAGCTCAACGAGTTTGTCTGGCATGGATCTATATGCATTTGCAAGGTCCAGCCACAACACAGATAGGTCTCCTTTGTGTTCCCCTGATGAGTTGTGTGACTCCACCGGTGTGTTCTAGGCAGCCAGGCGCTCCAGGCGCTCCCACCCTTCTGTGAGTCGTCGTGATAAGATGCTGACAGATATCTTGCCTTCCGCTGCTTAGCAGTGACATGGTTCTGAACCGGCTGATGTTCTCAGAGTTCTCTTCCTTGGGTATCCAGACACCCGACGCACACCTCCGCCGGTTGGCAACTCTTCCCAAGTCGATCTTCAAATTGAAATAATTTTAATTAATTAATTTTGACATTTAGCAGACGCTTTTTTAATCCAAAGCGATTTACAATTACAAATTACAGGGACATTCCCCCTGTAGTAACTGAGGGCCAAGTGCCTTACTCAAGGGCACACTAGTAGTGGTGTGGTTTCAGGCGGGATTTTAACTCACAACCTTCTGATCACAAGTCCAACTCACTATCCACTAGACCACCACTACCCCAGAAATCCAATTGAACATGCTGGATTTCATTTCCTGATGAAGACTTTAGGCAAAAAAGAAGACCTCAAAACAAACAACAACTGAAAAAGTTTGCTGAAGTTTTTGATTGACGGGTGGTAGCTTCAATCAAGCGATGCGCTAAATCAATGGCGATGCAGTAGATGGCGACTTTTTATTGGTTTTTTTTCCCCAGGAAAAAACATCCGGGGCTATTCAGAAAACATTCTCAGGGTTCCCACGGGTCCTTGAAATCCTTGAAAGTTTGTGAATTTGAGAAAAGAAAATCACGGTCTTAAAAGCTTTTGAAAATAGACATGGGTCATTGAAAGTACTTGAATTCCCCTCTCTCTCTCTAAAAAATATATATATATATTAAAAAATGTACTTCATCATTTTCAGCTCGTCAACTAGTCTCTGTGTTGCTTAACTTTACACATATTTCACAGTATATTGTTTTGCTGTGCTGTGGTAGAGAAGGCAAGAGACCATCTAGTGTTCACACATTCAAAAGCCTCTCTTTTTAATTGTTGTCTGTGAGCGGATAGTTCCTATTATATAAATTCGCACTGGACTATTTATTTAGAAATGTATTTCACAAAATCCAAGACCAAGAACAGACATTTAACCTGGAAAGGCAAGTTTATTCAACTACATAGCACACAGAACAACAGGCTGAATAGAAGTCCGGTATGTTAACGTAACAGTTATTCAGCAACACAATAGCATAAAGAACATACCTGGGGCTGGGAGGCTGAATAGGCTAAATGAACATAACAAGCCAGCGAGTCCAACAAGCAAGTTACCAGTAAGCAAGTTCACCCAGCTACCGTTTGCTTAGCTTCAACAAGCTAATGTTTTAGATAATTTCTTCAGTGGTATAGGAGCAGCATATAGTTGTCACAAGCCCAGAGCGGCCCAGAGCGCCCTCTGTCGGCTGTAGACGGTAATGTTTACTCCTTGGTTCATGTCAGTCAGTATGAAATTATATATTGATATATAAGTCGCACCTGACTATAAGTCGCAGGACCAGCCAAACTATGAAAAAAAAGTGCGACTTATAGTCCGGAAAATACGGTAATCTCATTGTTGAAATTCAAGAACATCAATCACCTAGCTTGTTTCCAGGGTTGGTTACCTCTTGAGTTTCTTCGGTGGGACTCCACCGAATTGGGTCAATCCGATATTAGTTGGGGTGCCCGTCACTGCTGGAACAATCTGGAACAATCTGCAGAGAACGTTTCAATCGGTTGCTCGGGTAACCACTAGGGCAGTTTAATGTTTTGATTGAGGACCTATTCTTTTGAAAATGTTGTGTTTTCTTGATTGTGTTTTATTATGTTGTAATGTTGTGTATTTGTATTATCTATTGTTGTAAACTGTGTGTATGCATCTTTTATAGGCTGTGTCTGCTCACTGTTTCTGTTGCTTGTTTGTTGTTATTTTATGTTGTATATTGTATGTTTTCATACTGTATGTGGTGTCTTTTTTAATGAAGTGCTGCTTTTCTTGGCCAGGGCTCATTTGAAAAAGAGGCTACTGTCTCAATATGACTACCCTGGTTAAATAAAGGATTAATAAAAAACAATTTGTGCAGGGCTCCCTTCTAAACGAGACCTTGGTTTCAAATGGAGACACCCAGCTAAAAAATAACGGTTAAATAAAAAATATGATCCCATATGCCATATAGATTCCCAATCATAGTCTGTTCGCTGTGACGGAACGGTTGCTGTACGTTTGCTGTAACCCTGAGGTGTTGCTCTTGTTTTCGCTCTAGGTCCACTCACACTGAGTCAGAGAGGTTAAGACACAGACACAAGTTCAGTTGTTCCCTATTTAAGGGAAGTTGTTAATCTATTTAACACTCAGTCTTACTCTCCCCTTCTCTCTCTTTCTCTCCCCACCTTCTCTCCGCCCTCTCCTCTCTCTCTCTCTCTCTCTCTCTCTCTCTCTCTCTCTCTCTCTCTCTCTCTCTCTCTCTCTCTCCCCCCCCCTTCTCTCTCTCTCTCTCTCTCTGCAGCCTCTCTGGAGTGTTCGCCGTAATTCACCCGGACTTCCAGGACAAACGCCACAGGACCCAGTCTCCCTCCCCCCGGACCCCCCGGACCACCTACACATCGTGACCTCTGACCTCATTAGGCCTCCACCAATCACAACAACTCTGGAGTCCTTAACCTCATCCTTAGGCCCTAATCGTAACCCCCCAATTCTTACTCCCTCAACCACAACTCATACAAGGACCATTCACAGACCTGTCCAGATGTCAGCTGTACGACCTGTAGCCTATCTTGTTTTCCACCATTTCCTGTCTTCTATCAAGTGGCCACCATTACCGGTACATGTGTCCCTGTACAAACTCTCCTATGCTCAAGACTAACCCAACACCCCCAGGATTCCACACTGAGAACAAGCTACACGTCAACAACTTATCTATCCTCAATGTTTGACTCAGATAAAGGGACTGACTGGACAGCAACTGGACAAAATGTCCGGTTAAGTGTGACACATCTTAATTCCACTTGAATACCTTCTCACTGTATGTAAACCTATCCAGCGTAGCACTCTTCTGTCTGTTCCTCTCCTACGAACACCCCTATGATACACTCCTGACAGGGTGGCGACCCTGCTAATGACTTTTAATGGTGACTGTACTGACATGTTGAGTATGCCAGCCTCTCTCTCTCAGACAGTCTCAACACTTTGGGAGCTTTGAATAAAATCTTCTGTTTTTTCTCACCTGTCTCTCTCTCTCTCTCTCTCTCTCTCTCTCTCTCCCCCCCTCTCTCTCTCTCTCTCTCTCTCTCGCTCTTGTTCTCTCTCTCTCTCTCTCTCGTCTGCATTGATTCTGTATACTCTACAGTGTTTCAGCTTGCCTGGTGAAAAATGTCCTCTCTGTTATTTCTGTCTTCTGTCCTCTGCTTGATTTGCTCAGCAGGTCACTATTAGTGCAGACAGCAAGTCTGTCAGTGAGAGAGAGACTCACTTCACTGTGAAGACCAGGTGTCCTTGGCAACACAAATGGAGCCGAGTGTTGTTATTGTGTGAACGGACAAAGCAAACAGATAGGGAGTGGATGTGCCACTAGGACCTGGCAACAACCAAAAGGGACTACAGCAGTTGTGGTTGTTAAATGGTCCTGTCAACCATAAGAAGACTCAGTGGGATTGTGAAATGACCTGGCTACCCAAAAAAGGACCTCAGCGTGGTGGAGAGGATCCTTGTGAAGAAGCAGGGTAACCATTGGCAAACGCTTTCTCTATTGACGAAGAGAAGATAGATCACACACCGCACAGAAGACCCCCCCCCCTCTGATGTTTTCACCTCATTCAATTGAAAATAGTGTAGAACGGAAATGCACCACCGTGTGAAAAAACGCTTATCATCAAAATGTCTGCCAGTCTTTCACTGTTTTGAATCACTGTTCACTGTTATGAGGACCTAACTCTCTTGTTGTTGTATATGAAATGGCCGTTCACTGTTCACTGGGATTGTAACTGTACTTTAAAGCACTCGGAAATGTCGAGCCAAGTGCGTTTTCAAACCCTGTAGCCGGTAACGAATTCTCCCTTAAGAGTAATGAACTCTCACTTAAGCCAGTATTCTGCAGTGATTCTTCGTAAACATAGTGTGCTGTATCACCTTCAGTGTGCAAATGACAGTTGTGACCATCACAACAACGTCCTTCCCCAAAAAGAATGGGGCGGACCGCAGCCCTGGAGAGCATTTGGGGTTAATGGAATTTAATTAGCACATGTGGCTAACTAGCGTTTTTGAGTTGAGCCGCGCTTGAGCGTAGCGTATACTACACCTGTAAGGTACTTAACCTAGATTGCTCTGTCCAATCTGGCATTTAACTGATTCACAGGACGTCTGTGTGGAGACATGATTATTATGTCTAGTCGCTAATGACTGCAAGTCTAATATACGCATTGCCTAATGTGCATTACATAAAGCGCATTACATAAAGCCCTCAAGAAATGATTTGCATGCATGAAATAAATAATTTTCCTGTTCCACTTGTTGTTGACTTCCTCTCCCATGCGATCATCAAAACACACGTGTGAAGTATTATTTGAATAGTCTGCTTATATTTCTTCTTTAGGTAAAATCTGTGAACCCTATTCTGTTTCCACAGTATGTCTTACTTAGGCTAAGTGATCAAATCAGATCTACATTTTATTTGCAGAAGGAATAAAGAACATTAAAGTATGACACAAGGCAAAACAAAGCAAATAGGTTTGGGGAAACCCACAAGGGCCTTAGAATAGAACCTTAGTCCAACAAGACACAAATGAACAAAACAACAATGTTATTTGTGTATATACACCTCGTTCCAAATTATTATGCAAATTATATTTTTCTCAGATTTTCCTAAATAGTCGATGCAAATGACAATCAGTATAATTTTCAAGTCATCAACCGTTAGAGTATAATTAACATTTTATTGAACAAACCTCCCAATGATAACAGTATTTTTTTTTATTTATAAAAAACTCAAAATGCACTGTTCCAAATTATTATGCACAACAGAGTTTCAAAACATTTTATAGGTTGTAAAGAACTAAAAATGGTAATTTGATTAATTTAGGGTTAGGAGGTCATATTAGGAGGTCATATTTACTGAAATCAAAAGCTATTTCAAACAAAAACATCTTAACAGGTCAAGTTACATGTTAACATAGGACCCCTTCTTTGATATCACCTTCACAATTCTTGCATCCATTGAACTTGTGAGTTTTTGGAGAGTTTCTGCTTGAATTTCTTTGCAGGATGTCAGAATAGCCTCCCAGAGCTGCTGTTTTGATGTGAACTGCCTCCCACCCTCATATATATTTTGCTTGAGGATGCTCCAAAGGTTCTCAATAGGGTTGAGGTCAGGGGAAGATGGGGGCCACACCATGAGTTTCTCTCCTTTTATGCCTATAGCAGCCAATGACACAGAGGTATTCTTTGCAGCATGACATGGTGCATTGTCATGCATGAAGATGATTTTGCTACGGAAGGCACGGTTCTTCTTTTTGTACCACGGAAGAAAGTGGTCAGTCAGAAACTCTACATACTTTGCCGAGGTCATTTTCACACCTTCAGGGACCTTAAAAGGGCCTACCAGCTCTCTCCCCATGATTCCGGCCCAAAACATGACTCCGCCACCTCCTTGCTGACGTCGCAGCCTTGTTGGGACATGGTGGCCATCCACCAACCATCCACTACTCCATCCATCTGGACCATCCAGGGTTGCACTGCACTCATCAGTAAACAAGACTGTTTGGAAATTAGTCTTCATGTATTTCTGAGCCCACTGTCATGCTGCAAAGAATACCTCTGTGTCATTGGCTGCTATAGGCATAAAAGGAGAGAAACTCATGGTGTGGCCCCCATCTTCCCCAGAAACTGTCCAAAAACTCACAAGTTCAATGGATGCAAGAATTGTGAAGGTGATATCAAAGAAGGGGTCCTATGTTAACATGTAACTTGACCTGTTAAGATGTTTTTGTTTGAAATAGCTTTTGATTTCAGTAAATATGACCTCCTAATATGACCTCCTAACCCTAAATTCATCAAATTACCATTTTTAGTTCTTTACAACCCCTAAAATGTTTTGAAACTCTGTTGTGCATAATAATTTGGAACAGTGCATTTTGAGTTTTTTATTTTTTTTAAAAATACTGTTATCATTGGGAGGTTTGTTCAATAAAATTTGAATTATACTCTAACGGTTGATGACTTGAAAATTATACTGATTGTCATTTGCATCGACTATTTAGGAAAATCTGAGAAATATATAATTTGCATAATAATTTGGAACGAGGTGTATATATATATATATATATATATATATATATATATATATATATATATATACAGATGTTGGATTAATAATTAGACTAATAATCAAGTCGCTCATATCAGATTACTACCCCAGGCAATATGGACCATTTCCTGATCACTGATCTATAGGAAACGGTAGTTTAGAACATCCATATTGCCTTGGGTAGTAATCTGATATGACCGACTTGATTATTAGAATCCAACATCGAAAGCTGATTTCGATTACCAACTGTGACAGTTACACAAATGCCCATTCTATCCCGTCAACGGTATTATTTGTTTTATGAGTCTTAAATAGGATATGTAGACACAAAAGCATCACCTTATATGGCAAAACTGTAATTACCTAATAAACTATTCGTAAATAACATTCACAGATAAAACCACACCAGTTATACATAACGGTGATTATTTATATTCATTTGGACACAATTAATGTTTTTAGATATCATATGTATCAACATAAAGTGGATGATACTGTATAGTCTTTTCTTAAATCACACATTTAGAGGGTTTAAGATGATGACTCCTAGTGGAAAGTGAAGTACATTTACAGCACACTGCAGTTGAGGTCAAGGTTATACTCACCTGTGCTCTAAACAATGTGACAACACAGCAATCATGTTTAAGCAGCTGTGAGTTTAAATTCTGTACGCGTCTCTGTTGGGTTTGGACGGCACGACTATGCTAAGCTAGATGTCCGGCCATTGTTTGGGTAGGAGCCTTGCCTCATGCGGGTGACCCAGTTGCAGATTGAATAGTATTGATTAAACCTTCAGGACCCTGGGCCCTTCAGGACTGGAATAGCCCATCCCTGACATTGGAGAGGTAAGAATGCTGATACCGATAGTCACATGGGACCAAGTTGTTCATGGTGAAACACAAGTGGTATTTTATGCCTCAGTGGAGATCTGGTGTCACCAGTGTGCTGCCTTGCCTCCATAGTGGATCAGATTCTATAGTAAACTGTCAATATCAGAACCGGGATAAATAGTTTAGGGTGTAAGCCTATGGCAGTATTTACATGAATCAGGATTCAATGTTGTGTAGTTTCACCTTTCAAGTTTCAAGTTTTATTGAACGAGTGTCACATTACACAAGTGTAAGAGAGTAAAATATTTTAGGCTTCGGTTTCTCACATTACAGTATCACAGTACAGGAGATGACAAATAAGACAGGATACATTTAGCAGTACAACTAGTAATAAAATAGATAGTTCAAGTAGTAAAGTTAAGATTCTGTATACATGGGGTGTGCTTGGGGATGATAGTCAGTTGTCTACAGTGGGCTTGTCCATGAGCCTGACTGCCTGGGGGAAGTAGCTGTTGGTTAGGGTTAGGGCCTGACTGCCTGGGGGAAGTAGCTGTTGGTTAGGGTTAGGGCCTGACTGCCTGGGGGAAGTAGCTGTTGGTTAGGGTTAGGGCCTGACTGCCTGGGGGAAGTAGCTGTTGGTTAGGGTTAGGGCCTGACTGCCTGGGGGAAGTAGCTGTTGGTTAGGGTTAGGGCCTGACTGCCTGGGGGAAGTAGCTGTTGGTCAGCCTCTGAGTTTTGGCCCTGAGGCTCCGGAAGAGGCGTCGCCTTTTGGACGGCGTGGGTTCAAACAGACTGTGGTCGGGGTGGCTGGGATCTTTGATGATCCTCCAGGCTTTGCTGACACACCGTTTGTTGTATGCCTATGTCCTGGATGGAGGGGAGCTCACATCCATTGACATTCACATCCACTGACATCGATTCTGCTGTCCAAGGCTACTGTAGGCTTGCTTTTTTATCCAGTCTCAAAACCAGTGAAACCCAAAATCCTCACTCCTCTTTCTCACCTGAACATTCCTAATTGTATTCTTCAATCCATAGGTTGCATTGTCAGCCGACTCATGTCAAATTACAGGAAAAAACATTTGCCCTGTCATAGCCCTATTTGTCATCATTAGTTAATGTAATTTTTGTGACATAGTTCTTGTAATTTTGCAATCAATATCTTGTTTTTATAGGGTCTCTGATTTGCATAGGAATCAATTACATTACTGTGTGGATCAGGTTGTTCTTAAAAATGTAGCAAATCAAAACTGCTCAGGAATGTGACCCTGAGGCCTGGGGAGTCTTACAAACATCTACAGAGTTGGATGGTGGAGAGGAAAATACACAGTCGATGGGACGACATCATCTCAGTCACTCGACAAAATCGGTCTATACCCAAGTGGCTAAGAAGAATCCCTTAATGGAAAAATAATCTATCTCATATCCATAATTGTGTTTGCCACAATGAATTCAAGTGATAAAAGAAAAGAAAGTGGCTGGAAATGTGTTTATTTGGTTTTACTACAAAGCATTCAGTTTAGTGCAAATCTAGCTCTCTTGTGTGAAAAACAGTGGATCAAGTTCTGGGCAGTGGTGTAGTGTAGTTTTTTCTAGTGGGTATACTGTGATTTTTCCCTCCCAGCCTCATATTGTTCATTTCGCCATAAAAATAAATCTGCGCTCCCTGTCTAACGTTATATATCTAACATTACGCGTTATAAGGCTGATCTGTGCATGATAGTGCTGCATTTTGGCATATTTCATGTCGCATCTCCCCCCGTTGATGGTATATGACGCTATAGTCAGTCGCAATGGTCCAAAATTCAAGTGCTTCGTAACACAGACGGGGTGAATTTTATGAATGAAAGTGAAAGTTCTGTCACAAAACGCCGTTACGTATCCTCACACATTTTTAAGTGGGTCTGTCAAGTACATTACAGGTATATGGAAATCCTTGGCCTTTCCTATTGGGTATACGGCGTAGTCCTGCGTATCACGTAGACTACACCACTGGTTCTGGGTATATGTGTCACTGGCAGCCAGGGACTGAGGAGTTTGTCAGGATCAAGAGAAAATTATAAAATCTGCTGACTTGGTAGTGACATCCTAATCTACACAGTGTGTAATTGATTCCTATGCAAATCAGAGGCCCTATAAAAACAAAGATAATCTTTCCAAAATTACATGAACTATTGTTCTTGCATTAAGATGGACTCAATTCAACTTACAGAGTCATTTGTAGATGAACTTTTGGGATTTTAGCTCATTTTAAGAGCGTCATAGCAAAAGGTCTGAATATGTATGTCCATGAGGTGTTTTTTTTCGCTTTGTCATTCTGGGGTATTATTGTGTGTGGGTTGATGACAAATTATTTTCATTTATCCATAACACAACAAAATGTGGAAAAAGTGAGGGGGTCTGAATACTTTCCAAATGCACTGTATGGTCAACATAACCATTGATTATGGTGCTGTTTAATTTGCGTGCGTGGTCGATCATTGATCGGAAATGACACTATATAATTGTTTGCCTGACTGGCCATCGGATTTGGGTTCCTAATATCTAAAAAGCAATACAGTCTTTTTTTTTTTATCGTATTAAAGTAGCAAAGACCACATATTTGTATTGACCGCCAGTCAAACTCCTAACACTTCTACCACCCAAAAGGGGGCGTGATCGTTCTGATGACAGGGAGATGACGTATGACTGCTCTGAAGCAAAAAAAGTTACCAATAGTTGTGAGAGTAATGGTAAATGGACTGACTTATACAGCGCCTTTATCCAAAGCGCTTTACAACGGCCTCTCATTCACCCATTCACACACACATTCACACACCTATGGCGGCAAGCTACCACTGGGAGCAATTTTGGGGTTCAGTGTCTTGCCCAAGGACACTTCGACATGTGGCCTGCCAGGGCACGAACCAGACAGGGCACGATCTGCCAACCTTGCGGTCATTAGACGCCTGCTCTACCTCCTGTGCCACAGCCGCCCCTGAGAGTCATGGCCTAGTTAGGGTGAGAGTCATGGCCTAGTTAGGGTGAGAGTCATGGCTTGGTTGGGGTGAGAGTCATGGCCTAGTTAGGGTGAGAGTCATGGCGTAGTTAGGGTGAGAGTCATGGCCTAGTTAGGGTGAGAGTCATGGCGTAGTGAGGGTGAGAGTCATGGCTTAGTTAGGGTGAGAGTCATGGCGTAGTTAGGGTGAGAGTCATGGCGTAGTTAGGGTGAGAGTCATGGCCTAGTTAGGGTGAGAGTCATGGCCTAGTTAGGGTGAGAGTCAAGGCTTAGTTAGGGTGAGAGTCATGGCCTAGTTAGGGTGAGAGTCATGGCCTAGTTAGGGTGAGAGTCATGGCTCGGTTAGGGTGAGAGTCATGGCCTAGTTAGGGTGAGAGTCATGGCCTAGTTAGGGTGAGAGTCATGGCGTAGTTAGGGTGAGAGTCATGGCCTAGTTAGGGTGAGAGTCATGGCCTAGTTAGGGTGAGAGTCATGGCGTAGTTAGGGTGAGAGTCATGGCCTAGTTAGGGTGAGAGTCATGGCTGAGTTAGGGTGAGAGTCATGGCTCAGTTAGGGTGAGAGTCACGGCTTAGTTAGGGTGAGAGTCGTGGCGTAGTTAGGGTGAGAGTCATGGCGTAGTTAGGGTGAGAGTCATGGCTTAGTTAGGGTGAGAGTCATGGCCTAGTTAGGGTGAGAGTCATGGCTGAGTTAGGGTGAGAGTCATGGCGTAGTTAGGGTGAGAGTCATGGCGTAGTTAGGGTGAGAGTCATGGCGTAGTTAGGGTGAGAGTCATGGCTTGGTTAGGGTGAGAGTCATGGCTCAGTTAGGGTGAGAGTCATGGCTTAGTTAGGGTGACAGTCATGGCGTAGTTAGGGTGAGAGTCATGGCTCAGTTAGGGTGAGAGTCATGGCCTAGTTAGGGTGAGAGTCATGGCCTAGTTAGGGTGAGAGTCATGGCCTAGTTAGGGTGAGAGTCATGGCTTAGTTAGGGTGACAGTCATGGCGTAGTTAGGGTGAGAGTCATGGCCTAGTTAGGGTGAGAGTCATGGCCTAGTTAGGGTGAGAGTCATGGCTCAGTTAGGGTGAGAGTCATGGCCTAGTTAGGGTGAGAGTCATGGCCTAGTTAGGGTGAGAGTCATGGCCTAGTTAGGGTGAGAGTCATGGCCTAGTTAGGGTGAGAGTCATGGCCTAGTTAGGGTGAGAGTCATGGCCTAGTTAGGGTGAGAGTCATGGCTTGGTTAGGGTGAGAGTCATGGCCTAGTTAGGGTGAGAGTCATGGCTCAGTTAGGGTGAGAGTCATGGCCTAGTTAGGGTGAGAGTCATGGCGTAGTTAGGGTGAGAGTCATGGCGTAGTTAGGGTGAGAGTCATGGCGTAGTTAGGGTGAGAGTCATGTCGTAGTTAGGGTGAGAGTCATGGCGTAGTTAGGGTGAGAGTCATGGCTTACGTAGTTAGGGTGAGAGTCATGGCCTAGTTAGGGTGAGAGTCATGGCGTAGTTAGGGTGAGAGTCATGGCCTAGTTAGGGTGAGAGTCATGGCTTAGTTAGGGTGAGAGTCATGGCCTAGTTAGGGTGAGAGTCATGGCCTAGTTAGGGTGAGAGTCGTGGCGTAGTTAGGGTGAGAGTCATGGCCTAGTTAGGGTGAGAGTCATGGCGTAGTTAGGGTGAGAGTCATGGCCTAGTTAGGGTGAGAGTCATGGCCTAGTTAGGGTGAGAGTCATGGCTTAGTTAGGGTGAGAGTCATGGCTTAGTTAGGGTGAGAGTCATGGCCTAGTTAGGGTGAGAGTCGTGGCGTAGTTAGGGTGAGAGTCATGGCCTAGTTAGGGTGAGAGTCATGGCGTAGTTAGGGTGAGAGTCATGGCCTAGTTAGGGTGAGAGTCATGGCCTAGTTAGGGTGAGAGTCATGGCTTAGTTAGGGTGAGAGTCATGGCGTAGTTAGGGTGAGAGTCATGGCCTAGTTAGGGTGAGAGTCGTGGCGTAGTTAGGGTGAGAGTCGTGGCCTAGTTAGGGTGAGAGTCATGGCTTAGTTAGGGTGAGAGTCATGGCCTAGTTAGGGTGAGAGTCATGGCCTAGTTAGGGTGAGAGTCATGACTTAGTTAGGGTGAGAGTCATGTCTGAGTTAGGGTGAGAGTCATGGCCTAGTTAGGGTGAGAGTCATGGCCTAGTTAGGGTGAGAGTCATGGCCTAGTTAGGGTGAGAGTCATGGCCTAGTTAGGGTGAGAGTCAAGGCGTAGTTAGGGTGAGAGTCATGGCCTAGTTAGGGTGAGAGTCATGGCTGAGTTAGGGTGAGAGTCATGGCCTAGTTAGGGTGAGAGTCATGGCTGAGTTAGGGTGAGAGTCATGGCCTAGTTAGGGTGAGAGTCATGGCCTAGTTAGGGTGAGAGTCATGGCTGAGTTAGGGTGAGAGTCATGGCGTAGTTAGGGTGAGAGTCATGGCGTAGTTAGGGTGAGAGTCATGGGGGTGAGAGTCATGGCTGAGTTAGGGTGAGAGTCATGGCCTAGTTAGGGTGAGAGTCATGGCCTAGTTAGGGTGAGAGTCATGGCTGAGTTAGGGTGAGAGTCATGGCGTAGTTAGGGTGAGAGTCATGGCCTAGTTAGGGTGAGAGTCATGGCCTAGTTAGGGTGAGAGTCATGGCGTAGTTAGGGTGAGAGTCGTGGCGTAGTTAGGGTGAGAGTCATGGCCTAGTTAGGGTGAGAGTCATGGCCTAGTTAGGGTGAGAGTCATGGCCTAGTTAGGGTGAGAGTCATGGCCTAGTTAGGGTGAGAGTCATGGCGTAGTTAGGGTGAGAGTCATGGGGGTGAGAGTCATGGCTTAGTTAGGGTGAGAGTCATGTTAGGGTGAGAGTCATGGCGTAGTTAGGGTGAGAGTCATGGCGTAGTTAGGGTGAGAGTCATGGCCTAGTTAGGGTGAGAGTCATGTCGTAGTTAGGGTGAGAGTCATGGCCTAGTTAGGGTGAGAGTCATGGCGTAGTTAGGGTGAGAGTCATGGCGTAGTTAGGGTGAGAGTCATGGCGTAGTTAGGGTGAGAGTCATGGCGTAGTTAGGGTGAGAGTCGCGGCAGGGTGAGAGTCATGGCGTAGTTAGGGTGAGAGTCATGGCATAGTTAGGGTGAGAGTCATGGCGTAGTTAGGGTGAGAGTCATGGCCAAGTTAGGGTGAGAGTCATGGCCTAGTTAGGGTGAGAGTCATGGCCTAGTTAGGGTGAGAGTCATGGCGTAGTTAGGGTGAGAGTCATGGCGTAGTTAGGGTGAGAGTCACGGCGTAGTTAGGGTGAGAGTCATGGCCCAGTTAGGGTGGTTAGTAGAGTCGTGGCTTTATCACACAAAGGAAGAGGGATGAATAATAGGAATAACAATTACAATAAGGCTTTTGCGCCCTAATGATTTTATTTCGGCAACACACAGTCAGACAACACACCCACATGTATGCAGTATATGGATAAAATGTCATACAGGTGCGGGCGCACACACACACACACACACACACACACACACACACACACACACTTAATCACAACATCTAAATTAGAATGGATGATTTTCTGCCACTTTCACAGCATGTTTTAATTATGTTCTGGTGTTTTGTATATAAATGCAGTTTTCAACCTCATTACTTTCACCCAATCTACATGTCTAATAATGCATAACAAAGTAACCTTGTGTTTTGTCTTATTTTTCACAGACCACAATTGTTATTTTTGGCATCAACTCACTCATTGTTGAGTAATGATGGCCAATGTTTTAATAAAATACACATTCTAATTGTATTTAATTAACCTTTTTGCAGAACAGTTAACACAACTCTCTACATGAGACACGCAAATCAATTGAATACGTGTTGACAGACAAAACTGGAGCTTAGCCCACGCAAGGTAATTATAATAGCCATGTCTCTCATTATGGTGTATCTCTACTCCTTACATTGTAACTCTCAAATCAAATAATCAAATCAAGTTTTATTTGTATAGCGCATTTCTCACAAGATGTGACTCAATGCGCTTCACATGATGACAGAGCCCGCAAGCAGGCAAAGGTAACAAACCTGTACACTGTGCAGCCAGGAAAACTCCCTGGCAGGCCCTGAACACAGCAAAGTCCTAAGTTCTGGGCCCTGGACAGTCTGGACGGATTGTATGGCAGCTGCTGGACTGAAAAAATCAGGTGTAGTGCTGAGGCACAAACATGTACATTTCAAGCCTGCAAACTGTGACACTTTAAATAACGTGAAAAAATACTATTGTGCAATATGACAACCCTAGTCGTCTATCTGTACAGTATAGTACAGTGGATTGTGTACATAGCCTTTATTTATGTAAACCAGCTCCTTCCCTTCTTGTGATTTTTTTTCTAAAAGTGTTTTTTTCCCTTTCCTAACACCAGGGGAGCCACCCCTCCTAAATTTCGTTGTTTGGTACCTGTACTGTAGCAATGACAATAAAGTCCATTCATTCATTCATACTCATAGAGCGACTATTACCAGTTTGCCTACCAGCGCACAGCAGCACCCCCCCCCCCCCCCCCCCCCCCCGGGGGTCCCCCAGCCGCCCCATCACCAGCACACCCCGGCCCAGCCAACCAAGCACAGACCATAATAGCCCCGCACCAGGCTAGCCAAGCAGGTGCCCCAGCGGCGGAACAGACCAAGCACTCTCATCGCTCAACAGTTCAACTAACAAATTAGTCTGTAATCACAAAATGAAATAGGTCATCAGTAACTTAACATGGGGCCTGGCGGACAGGGGAGAATAGATTACTATAAACGCTTCTGTTGGTAATTGTGTTAGTGTCGACGGATTTGGTGGGGCCAGTTTGATCGTTTGAACTTCCATTGTGAACGGTGATCAATGCCCCCCTCTCAGCCCAGAACACCTACCGTATTTACAGCTGAATGGGCATGCCTGGCAGACCTCCTGAGGAGAACGCCTGGTGTGAATGGACCTATCGC
>NC_137688.1:85935990-86013490 GCF_963989245.1 Nansenia antarctica
GAGGTATGCAGCATTCTTCATCAACATTATGGTTTCCCTCTGTGACTAAGCACACATCGTTTTTTTTTTTTACCAATATGTTTATTGTTTTTCTTGAAAGTAGAACATGGAGCACAGCAACAACACAACATCCAACGAGAAAGACAGACACACATTGGTCCCCACATCACACGCTAACAACAGAAAACAACAGATGACACACACAAAAGAAACAAAGCAAAATAAACAAAAACTAAACTAAACAAAAAACGCAGAAAAAATAAATAAAAGATCAAAGAAAAGAAAAGAAAAAATTGAAAAGAAAAAACACAGAAAAAACAAACAAACCAACAAACAAAAAACACAAAGGCGCTACCAGAGGGTAAAACAAACAAAATAATTACAGTATTCTGATCTAGAAAAATAGGGCATAGGCTAGTTGGGACATGTTACAAATAGAGCACATTGTCAAAAGTCTAACTCATCACCACCTCACGTGTACATAGAGCTCAATGCCCTTTCTAGGGAAACCATAATGGGGCGGCTGTGGCTAGAGGAGGTAGAGCAGGCGTCTGATGATCGCAAGGTTGGCAGATCGGCGGTTCAAACCCTGGCTGGCCACATGTCGAAGTGTCCTTGGGCAAGACACTGAACCCCAGATTGCTCCCAATGAGCGGGCCGGCACCCAATGAGTGGCCATTGTAAAGTGCTTTGGAATAAGGCGCTATATAAGTCAGTCCATTTACCATTTCTTTTTTTTAAATAATATTTTTTATTCCAGTATAGATGTCATGTACATTGAAAAAGGCATGAATATTTTCTGTTTTTCTCCCTGCCCTCCACCCACCCCTCCCTCTCAAACATGTCTGCATACATATATACATATAGATCTGTCCATCCAGTCACACACACATAAACAAGTTACCAATTTTACCAACAATTTAGTGAGTAGATAAAAATAAAAATATATACATACATATCAGGGTTTCCGTTAGAAAAAATTGCCGCCGGACATCGTGTCCGGGAAGATTTCGATTTACCGGACAAACGTGATATATTCCGGTCATCATATGAAAATATAAAAATAAAAAAAAATAAAAAATTAATAAATAAATAATATAGCTGTTTGTCGCGGTGATTACTGTTGTGTAGCGGCCTATATATGCCATTTAATGTCTATTTCTCATCCGATACGATTAGATGCGAGCTATATAATATATAATAATATAACATGATTCGCATGCGCGCTATGCCATTATGTCCAGCGCTGAACGGGCGCCTCACTGGGAACTGAACAGACAGCATCGATCAATGAACAGACTCCACATTACGTTAACTGAAGTTTGTTAAATTGTTTGGGATTAATGTGAGTTTTCTATTTTCTCTTTCCAGTTTTACCCTTTTTTTAATCAATAAAACAACGTCATTTCTATAACCAGGTCTCGCTGGTTGGGAAGGCATTTCGTTTAGCTGCCTGTCAAATCATACTTAATCGGACTCGGGAGTATGTCAATGAGGAGAACATAACTGTTTATTGAGAAACAATAGGCAGGCTGGGATACGTATATAAAGAAATACCACAATGTCTAGATGTATAACATTTTATTGAACAGTGCAAGCATGTAGGCTTCTGGCGTGACATCGTACCCCTAACGTTCTTAGGGCTTGTTTGAAAAGCTTAGACTGAAAGTTAGTGCCCTGGTCAGATTGTATAACAAGAGGAAGACCGAATGTGGAAAAAAACGTTGTTAAAGCTTTCACCACTGAGCTGGCTGATATGTTACGCAACGGAACAGCTTCGGGAAAACGAGTAGCAGCGCACATAATAGTAAGCAAATACTGACTTCCACTTTTAGTCCTAGGCAAAGGTCCAACACAATCAATTATTACACGTTCAAATGGCTCCCCTATAGCAGGAATGGGATGCAATGGTGCGGGTGGAATGGATTGATTAGGCTTACCCGCCATCTGACAAGTATGGCAACAGCGGCAGTGCTTGGCAACATCCGCCTTCAGTCCGGGCCAAAAGAAATGTTTCAATATCAGCTGATAAGTTTTAGTTATACCTAAATGTCCTGACCACTGGCTCTCATGTGCTACAGATAACACCTGTTGTCTATAACCCACAGGCACAACCACTTGTTTTACAGTATTCCACTCACAACCATTTGCATTAGGAGGAGACCATTTACGCATTAATATCCCATCGTTAAGGAAATAAACTACGTTGCCCCCTATTTCAGATTCCTCACTAGCTGCATGTAAAAAACATTTGTTTAATGACTGATCAGCTACTTGAGCGACACGCAATCGCTCGCCGGTTACAGGCAGAGATAGGCTGTCAGCGGATGGTATGGTAGGACTCGGGGAGGATGGTAACTCTACCACTTTCTCCCTGGGAGAAGCAGAAACAATCGGGTTCTCATCCCTTTCAGAAAAGGCTTGCATAATCACACTATCACAGAGAAAAACATCGCTATCCTCCTCTCTGCCTCGACTCGATTGTGCACGAGTTATAGCGCACACCGGAAACAACCGCTGTTTCGCATAGGCAGCCTACACATTAGGAGTCATCATCATGCCGGTGTCAAATCATATCATAATAAAATAAATACATAGCCTATATATTCGTCTTTTTTAAAATAGAAGGAATCAGAATGTGAACTTTAGCGAATTGTATTCAAATTGTGCTTAGAGGGAATTATTTTCACCGGACATTTATGTCCGACGAATTTTCAATTTGTCGGACTTCAACAACTTTTACCGGACAAAGTCCGGGAATTACCGGTTAACGGAAACCCTGATACATATATATCTGTATGGTCGTACAAAAACATTTAAGAAAACGTTAAGTAAAGAAATAGGTAAAAAATAAATTATAAGAAATTATATATATTTTAAAATATATTCATACATACATATATACATACATACACATATACGAACAAATTATAACAATAGAATGTAGAAAACATTGGGGGGGGGGAATAATATCATAAGGAATTCTGCTAAGTTGTATAAATGATGTAGTAAGAGATTTCTGCTTACATAAGTCATATTCAGGCGTCAGATCATGAGCTACAGTATATTCATAGGTAAGTTAGTGTCAGTTTTATTTGGAAATGTCATGGTCTCAGAGGCCAAGGCAGACAACAAACTGCTTGGTTACAAAAGCATCAGTTTGTAGGAAGTGCTGTCAGGTTCTCAAAATATGTAATGAACGGTTGCCAGTGCAAGTAGATTTTTTTTGTTGAACCTCTAAGCGTGAACTTAATCTTTTCTAACTTTAGGAAGTGCATTATGTCTGTAAGCCACATGGCTATTGAAGGAGGAGTTGGAGATTTCCATCCTAGTAAAATTCTACGCCTTGCCAGCAGTGTAGTAAATGCTACTATATTAGAATCTTTGGTGGTTAGGAGGAGACTGAAATCTTGTGGAACTCCAAATATGGCTATCTGGGGTGAGGGTTCGAGATTAACAGAAAAAACTTCTGTCAGCATCTTAAAGATAGTAGTCCAGAAGGTTACCAGCCTAGGGCATGACCAAAACATATGGGTAAGATTGGCTGGGGATAAAGCACATCGTTCACACTTGTCCTCTACATCAGGATATATTGCTGCGAGTTTAGATTTGCAAAAGTGAAGCCTATGGAAGACTTTGAATTGAATAAGGCCTAATCTGGCACAAGAGGTTGAGGTGTTAATGCGGTCTATCGCTCCATCCCACCACTCGTCAGTGAAGTTTACATTGAGTTCAGTTTCCCATTTGTTCCATTTACCATTTCAATGCATCACCCAGAGTTCCCCTCGTTACCTAATAAGTTCCCCACATCATTTTGCTGAACATATTCAAAAAATGGTCCCAATACCTTTTTAAAGGAGTCTTGTTTACCCATAATCATGTATGTCATCCTTTCCATTGTTAAACAGGACGACATTTCCCCTAAGCCATTAGGCAACACTGGGCCTGTTCACGTGTTTCCAAGCCAAAGCTATCAAGCGTCTTGCTTGCAACAGGCTCATGTTTATGAGTGTTTGTTGATATTGCTGTAGACGAGAATTGGTTGGCTACGTACATCCCCAGGATAAACACTTTGGGAGTAAGAGGTAAGGAGATCGATGTTAAGAACCTTGTTAAGAACCGTTGTCCTATTAAATCACATTTTGTTGCATCTGGAACTTGAGTGTGCGGCTTCTACTTCTTTTAATTGGATTTTGTTCCGTTGCCAGCAACTCGCTCACATTTTCTGTTGTGTGCTCTCTCTTCTTTTCTATTAAGGAGACCGCTGTTATCTGGAATATCATCTGGGGATCCAGAAATCTTTAATCTGCGGCGCAGTCCCAGAGACAGCGAGATAGAGTACCTTTAAATTGATTGCACATGAAACATACATCTGGATTAGTGTTATTAAACGTATTTAACTTAACAGGGGTCACATAGGTTTGCATCAGCCAGTTGTATTGTAATAGCTTCAGCCGTGGATTCACAGTCTGTGTTTGAGCCTTTGTGCATAACACTACTGCATTCATCCAAAGTGATATCCTCTTGAAGTTCTTCCCTCCAGGGGTTTAGTTTGCCTATAGATTAGTCTAAACACACACCTGAAATGTGAAACTCCCTCATCGCTGTGACATCTCTTATCTTGCTTCACTTCTCAGAACATGATGTTTGTTTTTAGATTTAGATTAGATTAGATTAAACTTTATTGTCATTGCAGAGTACAAGTACCAGACAGTGAAATGCAGTTTAGCATCTAGAATCTGAATCAGAATTGCTTTTTATTACATCAATGGACGGGTGTACAGAGTAAAATTATTGGGTTCAGGTTCTTCGACATTAGCATTGCAGCAGAATACAAAATAATAATAAAATAAAGCAGGATATAAAATATGGATACAAAATCAACTAAATCAACTAAATAAACAATAGCAGCGATAGCAGCAATAACAGCAATAGCAGCAGAATACAAAATCAACAATCATAGAATAGAGTAAATGAGTTTAATGTGATAATAGAAACAAGTGGGATGAGGTCATAAGGTGATACAGTGTGAGATGAGTTGTACTACAGCGCGACCAGTCGTTCTGCAGTAGAACAGTAGTGCAAAATTCTGTGAATGAATGAATGAATGAATGAATGAATGGTCTTTATTGTCATTGATATAGTACAGGTACCAAACAACGAAATTTGGGAGGGGGGGCTCCCCTGGTGCTAGGAAAAAAAACTAAAAACAAGAAGGGAAAAGAGCTGGTTTACATAAATAAAGGCTATGTACACTATCCACTATACTATACTATACAAATAAAACACTGTGCTGTACTCTATGCTATGCTATACCTATTCTAACATTTCCTATCTCTGAACCTTCTGTACACGAGGGTTGTCATATTGCACATAGTATTGTTGCACATTCATTTAAAGTGTCGCAGTTTGCAGGTTTGAAATGTTCACAGTTGTGTTTCAGTATTGCACTTGATTTCAATCTAGTAGCTGCCATCAAATTGTCTAGATTGTCCAGGGCCTAGAACCTAGGTCTTTGCTGTGTTCAGGGCCTGAATGTGTTCAGGGCCTGTTCAGGGCCTGAATGGTTACAATGACATGGGTTACAATGACATGAAATGGAATATCATACAGTATGCAATAATATATTTCAGATCATTATGATACAGTACAGGAAGTTCAGGTAGTAGTCAGGTGGTGCAGAAATGCTGTGCCGGTTGCAATGAGATGTAATACACTTACATCATACGGTGTCGGTGTGCAATATGGTACAGACATGGAGCACTACAGAAAGTTCAAGTAATCAGGTAGTGTGCTGGTAGTCATAATATATATTATTAATGCAGTGGGGAATGTTTGGGGGAGACAGTCTTTGCCTTCTACCAGTACATTTCTTAGGAGCCTGCTGTTTGAAAAATCTTTGGAAATATCTGTTTGACATCCCCCGGGTTTTGGCCCCCTGGGTTTTGGCCCAGGGGCGACGGTACCGTTTCCCTGACAGTAGTAGTCCCAACAGTTTCTGATTGAGGTGGCTGGGGTCTTTGATAATCCTGAGGGTCTTTCTGACACACCGGTCGCTGTAGGTGGAGGGAAGCACACATCTGTTGATCTTGATTGAATGAATGAATGAATGAATGAATGGTCTTTATTGTCATTGCTACAGTACAGGTACCAAACAACGACATTTGGGAGGGGGGGCTCCCCTGGTGCTAGGAAAGAAAACTAAAAACAAAAAGGGAAAAGAGCTGGTTTACATAAATAAAGGCTATGTACACTATCCACTATACTATACTATACAAATAAACACTGTGCTGTACTCTATGCTATGCTATACCTATTCTAACATTTCCTATCTCTGAACCTTATGTACCCGAGGGTTGTCATATTGCACATAGTGTCTTCTCGGCTATCCACCCCACCCTTTGCAGCGATTTTGGACAGTGCAGTTCCTGTACCAGGCAGTGATACACAGCCTGTCAGGATGCTCTTGGTTGTGCCGCCTCTGAAGAAGGCCCCCAGTATCTTAGGCTCTGAGCCAAACTTTTTCAGCCGCCCCCCCCCCCCCCCCCTCCCTGCTGCTCTCCCCTCCCTCTCCAGTGTGTGTCCTGGCATCGGGAGGTGAATGAGTCCAACATGATACCTACCTCTCATAGCAGCTGGGCTCAAAGCCCTTCCCTCCAGGTGGTGCCAGTGTCACTGGCCGGGGGGTTAAGCCCCTTCCTTAGAAGTTCTAACAGAGATATAGATCCCAATGTCTTCCCCCTCATGACCACTGGCTCCCCTCCTCCTCTCCTCCACCTGGCTTAGCTAACTCTGCACCGCTGTGTTTATCTTCCCCTCACAGGGGCGTCTCTGCGTGTGTGCTCCAGTGGAACCACAACACGGCTCCTAATTAATCACTTACTGATTGCGACGTCTCTCTCTCTCTCTCTCTCTCTCTCTCTCTCTCTCTCTCTCTCTCTTTCTCTCTCTCCCCTCTTATCTTTCAGACTCACTCCCTGTGGGGACATACCAGGAATGTTTCAAACACGCAAGCCCCCTAGACTTCCCCCTTCTTCACTGACGGATTCACCGACAGAACGCGGCGGCGGCCTCTTTTTACTTTTCTGGGGGGTTTTGGTCAACTTCCCCCATGGTGAGGAGGTGTGGTCTGAACGGTCCCCAGTGACTCTTCTCAGCGTCTCAGCATCTCACACTCACAGCTGCGTTCTGCCACCACATTTAATGTGTCAGGGAGAGTCGATTATTCGACTGACAGCGGGGGGGAGAGAAAGAAATAGCAGTTGGAAAGCTAAGCTTTCTTTCCCCAAAGGCTTATGTTTGTGCGCATATGTTTTTGAAAGAGTGCATGTGTGAAAATGTTGATGCCTGTGTAGGTGCGTTAATGCGTTAATGTGCCGGGTCTCCCACAGGTCGCCTGAAACAAGTCCCCCCCCCACCTGCAACCCCTCCAGCCACCCCCCTACCTTTTAGTCTCTAGTGGAACAGACCAAACGTTGTACAGTTGGGGAATTGGAACCCTAGGGGCTCCTGGCAGCAGGCGCCAAGGAGGACGAAGGGGTGCTGTGAGCATGCTCGTTAAAAGTACTGCGCTTGGCCCCTAATGATATCCGCCGGCCCTTTCTCTCGCTCTCTCTCTCTCTCTCTCTCCCCCTCCCCTCCCTGGGTGAGGAGTCGTGGACCCGTCTGGAGGACTGAGGCGATGTCACCGCCTCCTAATGAGGTGCAGACTCGCTCGGCACGATCGCCCCGGCCTCTCTGTGTGTGCCGACGGCGTCTGCTGAGACAAAATGGCCTCAACACTTTCCCAACTGCTGTGTGTTTTTAGCTCAGGGCTGCCTGGCAGAATTACTTACACTGTAAAACGGTGTAGAAAGAGAGACAGCCCGTGGTGGGGGAATCCTCTATCATTTCCCACGAGCACTGGGGATATGTGTTGTGTGTGGCATCCTTTGACGACAGCTTTCATGCCCTATCTATGTCAATATCCATCTCAAGCATTTGTTTCTCATTTCCCACCTGAATGAGTGCTTTTCATGTCTGTGTTTTCTATTCACCGTGATGATTTAGCCTCATGAAACTACCATACACTACTACTACCATTAGCATGTTGCTAATTGGTCCTCCGGGACTAACAGTTGGCAACAGTACCTACAGTTGCACCTACAAAACCTCTCTCTGGCTCTGAGACTGAGGGAAAACGAAAAATAAATCATAGCCCATAACTTGTTGGGTGTATAACCTTGGATTTCACAGTACGGTACCGCTGGGTAATCTTACTTTCCCATCATCTATTGAGCAAACCTGTTCAGCGCGTCGACTATCAAAACACTGTTGGTTGCTCCGGGTTACATCACATCAGTGGTCCAATAAGCTTCCTATGACAGGAAGTCATGTGATTCATTCCTCTGGTCGTTTACCTCAACGGGCGTGGAGTGTGTAGGTGTGTGCGACCGCAAGGTGTGTCTCACCAACAGCTTTGTTTGTGTGTGTGTGTGTGTGTGTGTGTGTGTGTGTGTGTGTGTGTGTGTGGCCAAGTGCCAGTGTGCCAGTCAAACATTGGCAGAAATGCTGCTTCTTTCTCACAGTCTGAGAACAACAGAGCGGGCACCGTGCACTGCTTCATCCACACCTTCAGACACTGTGAGGACTTGTTCTGTTCTACAGACCCGACAGAGATCCCAGAGGGGAAGGTCAGGGGTCACAGCAGCTCAGACCACAAACAACAACAACAACAACAACAAAATAAAGTAACAATTGAATAGTAGACTAAAATAAAAAAAGAACTAAATAAAATATTAAATAAAAACAAGGATAGACCTAATAAACATATGAAAACCTAATCTACAGTAGGATTTAACCTCCTTCAACCTGAGGAGGAGTTGAATGAATGAATGAATGAATGAATGAATGAATGAATGAATGATCTTTATTGTCATTGTAACAGGTACAACGACATTTAAATGCAAACAGGTAATAAACAAACACAGTCCTAAGATAATGAAAAAAAAAAAAAGAATGAGACATAAATAGACATAAATAGACATAAATAGGGGGGATATAAATAAAAATAGGGGGATAAGTGATCGGTAGACATCTGAGAATGTATCTATGATGTGAACTTCTTGTTGTACAGTCTTATACACACAGTCTTTTCTGTGGCAGGCAGAAAAGATCTCCTATAGCGCTCCTTAGCGCAGTGTGTTTGTAATAGCCTGCTGCTATTGCTAGTGGTTCTGCCCACACCACTCAACAAAACTGTCCACCGGTCCTCTGTACTCTGTACTCTGTCCCCTGGCCTCCACTGACACATACACAATGGAAGAGTCATCCGAGAACAGACGGCAAGTGTCTGTGTTGTGCCTGTGAAGTCCGAGGTATAGAGCCATAACTGTCCCCTGTGCTGCTCACTACCCACTCCGACACACATCCCTGCAGCCGTACAAACATGTGGCCTGTTGGTCAGGTACACCGCTGGACTGGCCATACAATCTACCTGCCCGCTGTCAGGTGGGCCGCGCTAGATTTTAAAAATAATACATAAATAAATATATATATATATATAAAACTAGCGCGGCCGACCCCAAACTAGCGCGGCCCAAAATAGCGCGGCATCAACTAGCGCTGAATCAAGCGGCGGCCCCCGTTTATACTAACACATGGGCTGGCCCAATCACATGCTTAGGCCCTGCTGTCCATCGGCCCCCTCCCCCACTCTGATCCCTCGGCCGACAACCCAAGTGCAGTGTCATGTTCCTAGATAAGATAGTGAAAGGGGGTGCCCAGAAAATTAGGGAGAAAAAAAGTAAGAAGCTAGCAGAGGATGCCTCAAAATGTCAGAAACTGACAGATATGTTCTCTGGATGGACTGTGGGGGCTAGGCCTACTACAGATACAGCAGCCATGTCTCATCACCGTGGAGTACGTCAACAGTGAGTGAGTACACTGGTTCACACTTGCATTGGTATACTTGCTGTCCATGTCACTTACTCCGCTCTATAGTTTTTTTTTACAAATGGTATATTCAACAGACTGCCAGCATGTTGATCGGCGGTGTCGGACCGATTGTGTTGGGCCGGTCTGAGCCACATGGCAGGGCCTGATTTTTGTCCCAGTCCAGCCCTGGTCAGGTAGTCCATAATAATCAGCCCAATAGAGCTCTCAGGTCTTCTGCTAGCATATCAGTCCAATAGAGCTCTCAGGTCTTCTGCTAGCATATCAGCCCAATAGAGCTCTCAGGTCTTCTGCTAGCATATCAGCCCAATAGAGCTCTCAGGTCTTCTGCTAGCATATCAGCCCAATAGAGCTCTCAGGTCTTCTGCTAGCATATCAGCCCAATAGAGCTCTCAGGTCTTCTGCTAGCATATCAGCCCAATAGAGCTCTCAGGTCTTCTGCTAGCATATCAGCCCAATAGAGCTCTCAGGTCTTCTGCTAGCATATCAGCCCAATAGAGCTCTCAGGTCTTCTGCTAGCATATCAGCCCAATAGAGCTCTCAGGTCTTTTGCTAGCATATCAGCCCAATAGAGCTCTCAGGTCTTTTTCTAGCATATCAGCCCAATATAGCTCTCAGGTCTTTTGCTAGCATATCAGCCCAATAGAGCTCTCAGGTCTTCTGCTAGCATATCAGCCCAATAGAGCTCTCAGGTCTTCTGCTAGCATATCAGCCCAATAGAGCTCTCAGGTCTTCTGACGCTGGTTTTCTCTGTGTACCACATGAACAAAAGAAGAGATTTGGTGAGGCTGCCTTCTCATTTTATGCACCTAAATTGCGGAATGCACTGCCAGTTTACATTAGGGATGCAACCTCAGCAAATATGTTCACGTCAAGACTAAAAACCCATCTTTTTAATATTGCCTTTAAATGACTAAATAATTAAATTATGATGATATAATGATTGGAGCACTTTGAGCTGCAACATTTGCATGTCAAGCGCTATACAAATAAAGTTATTATTATTATTATAATCCAGGAAACAGCGGGGGGAGTCCACCTGCATCCTCAGCAGCTGATCTGCAAGTAGTAAGGGCTGTATGGTGTTAAATGCACTGGAGAAGTCCCAGGACATGCCCGCCTTATCTACATGGGAGTGAGCTCTCTGTAGCAGTAGATTGGGGGCGGCTGTGGCACAGGAGCTAGAGCCGCCGTCTAATGATCGCAAGGTTGGCAGATCGGCGGTAAAGATTACGTCACATTTCCGTTAATTGTGACTTCTCCCCTGCTTAAAACATTACAGTGAATAAGAGGAATGATTTATTGATCAACGGCATGTGTCACTAAGGTGATATGGAGGATTATGTAGCACAGTTTGATGATGTTGACACTCCTGTCGCTTGTGACAGCTTCAGCATCCAGGGTGTGTGTGTGTGTGTGTGTGTGTGTGTGTGTGTGTGTGTGTGAGTGTGTGTGTGTGGCCACGTGCCAGTGTGCCAGTCAAACATGAATTATATTGTGCTCTGGGAATCTTGGGGTTATTGTGTGTTCCATCCGTCGTGTGCGGTCCTGTGTGTGTTTTGTTTGTTTCTTGTGTTCTCTCCTAGGTGATTGTCCTTCCTCCATGCCTATCGCCATGGTGACGGCCTGATTGGGCACACCTGTGCTCAATCCTCAATCAAGGGTGGAGGTGGAGGATAAAAGCCTGGGAGAGACACTTCAATGGGGCCCAGTGGGCCAGACTACAACTCTTGAGTTGTTTTTGTGTTGGTGTGGTGTGGTGTGGTGTGGTGTGGTGTGGTGTGGTGTGGGTGTGGGTGTGGTGTGGTGTGGTGTGGTGTGGGTGTGGTGTGGGTGTGGTGTGGGTGTGGGTGTGGGTGTGGGTGTGGTGTGGTGTGGTGTGGTGTGGTGTGGTGTGGCGTGGCGTGGCGTGGCGTGGCGTGGCGTGGCGTGGCGTGGCGTGGCGTGGCGTGGCGTGGCGTGGCGTGGCGTGGCGTGGTGTCGCAGGTCTGTAGGTTGTGTTTGTTAGTCTTATGTTTTGTATCACTTTAGTCTTATTTGCATTTGATCTCTGTTAGTTGTCTACCACTTGGCCAGTTAGTTACTTTAGCCTTTGTTAATATATTAGATTACTCTTATATTATATATACTATATATTCTATATATTATCTTATTACTCTTTTTATAGAGTCGTTTTCAGTTAAGGTGTTTCTCAGAAACCTGTTACCTTGTGTTACCTTTTTACAATAAATCTTGTTTTATTTATATTCTGGTTCTTGTCCCCCCGGCGTTATCTTATTGTTGCATCCCATATCCCCTAGATCCTATATGGGGTCGTAACGTTGTGTATCTGTGGTATATCAATGAAAGAGTTATTGCAATTCATTGTCTGATGTATGATTGGCTACTTCCATATACAAACACACTTTGAGATTATGATCAAATATAATCACAAAATAGTTTGGGGGTACAGTTTAAATGTACAACTACTATGAGAGAGACTCTCCTCACACAAAGATGCTTCCCTTGTGAGCATAAGAAGAGATGCTGCTTAACTGTACCTATACAAGTAGAGTATTCTATTTGAATTCTGATATTGGTAATCACAAATTAAAGATTACGTCACATTTCCCCTTTGCACAATTAATTGTGACTTCTCCCCAGCTTAAAAGATTACATTGAATAAGAGGATTTATTGATCAACGGCATGTGTCACTAAGGTGATATGGAGGATTATGTAGCACAGTTTGATGATGTTGACACTCCTGTCGTTTGTGACAGCTTCAACATCCAGGGTGTGTGTGTGTGTGTGTGTGTGTGTGTGTTTTATATGTGTGTGTGTGTGTGTGTGTGTGTGTGTGTGTGTGTGTGTGTGTGAGTGTGTGTGTGTGTGTGTGTGTGTGTGTGTGTGTAGTGGTTCGGCCACAGAGTCTGTTTGGAACGTTGCCCATTGATTAGCAAACACAATATAGGGCTGCGTTCACACCGTCAACCCCGATTGCGTGTCTACAGTCATGTGAAATAATTAGGACACGTGAAATATTTAGTACTTTTTCAAGATATATGAACATATATCAGTATTTGATATTCTTTCAAACAATATCTATAGATAGAAGTGATATAATTGAACCAACAACAATGAAAATGTAACTTTGTTATGCTTTATTTAACAAAACAATTAACCAATTCCTACTGAGGAAACAGTTAGGACACCCTATGCCCTAATAGCTGATATGGCCCCCTTTGTCTAAAATAACCTAAATTAGACGTTTCCTTTAACTGTCTACCATCGACTGGACAAAAGTTTTTCCCACTCGTCAATGCAGAATTGTTTCAGCTGCGTGATGTTTGAGGGGTGTCTTGCATGCACTGCCCGTTTCAAATCACCCTCAGCATCTCAATAGGATTAAGATCCAGGCTTTGACTTTGGCCATTCCAGAACTCATTTCTTTCTTTTGAGCCATTCCTTGGTGGATTTACTGGAATGTTTTGGGTCATTGTCATGTTGCATGGCCCGCATCCGCTTCAGCTTCTATTTCTGGACAGATGGTCTCACATTTTCCTCAAGCACAATAAAGAATTCATAGTGGATTCTATGATGGTGAGCTGGTCACGCCATGCTGCAGCAAAGCAGCCCCAAACTATGACATTTCCACCCCCATGCTTCACATTGGTATGAGGTTCTTGTGCTCAAACGCGGTCTTTGGTTTGGCCTCTGTCGTACAGGCGCAGTCCTCATGCTCCCGTGACATTACCCCCAATGTGTGTAGCTTTGCACGTCCAGGACTTATTCAATTTCATTCTTACTGTCACTAGACCCCCTCCTCCCAGTCTTCCTTAATGAGGTCTACGATACCTCGGGGGGGGGGTGCACCCATAGAGTAGTTCAAAGGGGGAAAACCCTTTGGATGCCTGGGGCACTTCCTTCCCTGCAAACAGCCTGGGGCGGCCGTGGCGCAGGAGGTAGAGCCGCCGTCTAATAATCGCAAGGTTGGCAGATCGGTGGATCGAGCCCCGGCTGGCCACATGTCGAAGTGTCCTTGGGCAAGACACTAAACCCTAAATTGAACCCAGTGAGCGGGCCGGCCGGCGCCTTGCATGGTAGCTTGCCGCCATTGGTGTGTGAATGTGTGTGTGAATGGGTGAATGAGAGGCCATAGGCCATTGTAAAGCGCTTTGGCTAAGTGCAGTCCATTTACCATTTACCAAACAACAGGGGGTTCTACCACTTACGCCAATTCCAACTGTCATCGTTCCTCCTGCCTATAGGTGTCACTGTCACGACTCACTCAATACAATCTGTATACCATCATAGGCAGAGTGTAAGGTAGCATCACCAGACTGCTCGAGACTATGACAATGACAATGACCCAAAACATACCAGTACGTCCACCAAGGAATGGCTCAAAAGAAAGAAATGGAGTGTTCTGGGATGGTCAAAGTCAAAGCCTGGATCTTAATCCCATTGAGCGCTGCTAGGATCCTGATGAGAGTGCGCAAATACGATCACATCACACCCATCCTCCACTCACTACACTGGCTTCCCATCTCCTCTCGGATCATTTACAAAATCTCACTGTTAACTCATCAATGCATTCACGGCAACGCACCCCCTTACCTCAAGGACCTGGTCAAATCCCACAGCCCCTCCACTCGCACTCTCCGCTCATCAAATGCAAACCTCCTCAAACCCACCAAAACCCACCTCCGCTCCATGGGAGACCGGGCCTTCTGCTCCATCGCCCCCGAACTGTGGAACGCCCTCCCTGCCCACCTGAGAGCACCACAGTCGGTCGACGCTTTTAAGAGCGGACTTAAGACTCATCTTTTTAACAAAGCGTTCCAGTAGCCAGATTTGTATTTATTTATTTATTTTTGTTTTATGCCACAGTGTCTTTTTAACCTTTCTGCTTTTGATGTTTTTAGTGATCTTTATTGTGTTGTGCTGTTTTTGTTTCTTTTATTGACTGTAGCACTTTGAGATTCTTGAAATGTAAAGTGCTTTATAAATAAAATCCATTATTATTATTATTATTATTATTATTATTATTGAGATGCTGGGGGGTGATTTGAAATGGGTTGTGCATGCAAGACACCCCTCAAACATCACTCAGCTGAAATAATTCTGCATTGAGGAGTGGGAAAAACGTTCGTCCAGTCAATGTCAGAGACTGTTAGACAGTTAGACGGTTATCGGAAGCTGGTGGAAAGCATGTTAAGAAACTGATGCTTTTCACTAAGCAGAAATAGTATTTTTGGCAATAGATCAAGCTGCTTCTTGCCGACCAACTTCAAAAAAGAACAAGGTGAAAGATCAAAAGCTGAAAGATCAATTAAATTATTAATTTAATGAATGAATAGTGGTTCTACAATCTATGACCTAGTAGTGTTAATCAATAAGACATTTTGTGATGTTTAAGTCTGTCTATACTTGACAAAATGTCTGATGAGATCATATCCTATTTGAATCATTTCCATGTATATCAGATGAGGATGTAATGGAGCCATATTGAATCTGCCTTTCTCTTCAGGAGGTTTTGGAAGCCTTCAAGGCAAAGCCATCAGGACAAGCTCCTGGTTTGGATGGGTATCAATAGAGTTTTATAAGACGTTCTGGCCAGAGATCTGTCTATATCTATATGTATCCATAATGCTATGATTGAAGAAGGTACCATATCAGATTCCTGGTGAACTGCTTCCATCAGCCTGCTTCTCAAAATCGAGAAAAACCCACTTGATTGCTCATTTAGGAGTAGATTTTAAAATGAGTGACTAAAGTTAGTAAAACACTTACTCGTTGGTTGGAAACCCTTCTTCCGGACATCATTAGACTGGAGAAACTGAGATTTGGACACAGAAAAATTCAAGATGTGTCCTAAACATCATAGATCATCTTAGTAAGAGCAACGACCAGGCTCTTATTGTCTCTTTGGTGAAAAAGCTTTAGACAGAATAAAAGCTTTTTGAATGAATTAATTAATTAAGCGTTTAATGATCACACGACCAAGGTCGGTAGAATTTGTTGTCGGTACAGATGGAAAAAAATCTATACAGCAGTGTTACAATGTATTTTAGTTTTATTAATATGCACGGTCCCTTGAATAAATAAATGAATCTGAATCTGAGTCAAATACATCAAACATACACACATTACACATGACTATCACAATGGACAATGTACGAACATAACCACAAGACAAAATCACAGTCAATATTTACAACTATAAAGTGCAGTACATCTGGCAGGGTTAGTGCAGTGAGTCAGGTGTTGAGAGTCCTTATAGCAGAGGGGAAAAAACTGTTTTTGAAACGGGATGTTTTGGTGGCTGTGTTGGAAAAAGTTAAACTGGGGGACAGTTTTATGAATCTATGAATTCATTTTATGAAGTTGCTATACTAGATACATGTAGATAGATCCATCAGCATCAGTTCATACAAATGGTCTACTCTCAAAACAATTTCCTATAGGCAGAGGATGTTGACGAGGCCGCCCATCTTCCCCTATCCTATTATCCTTGGTAATAGAACCATTTCCTGGAGCTATGAGATCTAGTGATGATATGAGTGGTATCCGCATAGGAGAGGAGACACACAGGAGTTCCCTGTATGCTGACAACGTCCTTTTATATATGTTGCAATCAGAATCCTCACGCTGTAATGGATATCGTAAATAAAAAATAGTAATAAGCAATAATTGTTTTGCTGAAATAGAAAGATCTGCTCCTTGACATTCTGTTTTATACCCCCATTTCAACCATCAGTGATCACCTCAGAGTTAGGGTTAGGGTTAAAATTACCCAATCAGTCCTCATCTTATCAGTTACTGAGTCAGACGACACTCAGTTCTTAACACTAGAACAGCCGTGCCTTTTTTATCTACTAAAAGAGCCAGTCAAATGACCCCCTCTTTACAATGCTCAAGCTGCTATTTACACACAACGACCACTAGTTGGCCGCTTGTAAATTAGCCTGCCTCCTTCACAGAAAAACTGCAAAATAGCTTTATATTAGCTTATCCTGATGTGATTTTGAAAATGTAAGGATACTGGGTGGTAGAACGCACATATCTAGGAAAAGTCATGAAAGGACGGTCCTGAAATCTGATCGAGTGCAAAGATATAACATTTTTCGTTACTCACAGGGGTCAATGTTCTAATGTTCACAGGGGTCAATGTTCTAGTGTTAAACAGTATTCAAAGAGTAGAGAGAGAATACGACGATGTCCTGACAGTAAACAACAGTTAACTCAACCTCAAACTGAGACAACCCCTTCTGTCTGAATCTGGATGATGGTCATTTGGTCCATCGGGGGAAGGGGTTCGAAAGATGGGGGGGGCAGTCTCTGTTTGTCCGCCTTCATGCATGTGCATGTGTGTGTGTGTGTGGAGCGTGATGAGGGGATAAGTGGGGTGGGGGGGGGGGGTGGGTCTCAGCTTGACAGGCCAGCTGGCAGGCAGGGCAGGCAGCCTCTGGCTCCTCTGTGCCATGTGAGAATCCGGCTTGGCACAACCGTACACAGAGACAGCTGGGACCAGGGAGCCGACCAGGACAGCCACAGCCACGGCCGTGCCGACCCTCCCAGGGCTGAGAGGGAATCAGCGGAGAGGCAACGAGGGCTGAGGAGCTGAGGAGTCTCAGGGAGAAGCACAACTCAAGCTGGGCTCAATAAGGACCCAATAGGAGACCAGAACAAGTGGAGTTCTAGGTACAACAAGAGTTAGGGTAAACAAGAGCCCCGAGAGGACAGAAGCAAGGGATTAACGAGAGATTTAGGAGAGCTTTTAGAGGTGAGGTGCAATCTGTGCTTTCTTCCCGACTCTCTGTTCACCTCATTTGTCAGTGTACCCTAAAACGACAACCCGCAGACATTTACATTTACATTTTTGGCATTTAGCAGACGCCTTATTCCAAAGCAACTTACAATCAATACATTTGACTAAGCAAGTGAATCATCAATCCACCAGAAACAGTACAAGGGGGGCAGTAGAAGTCATAGGGGACACAGTAGAGGGGAAAAGCGTTTGTCTCAGGAGACGCAGTGCTGGGGGGTAGTGGATGTCTCAGGAGGAGCAGTTAAGGTGTAACCTGAAGACATGGGTCTTCAGTCTCCGACGGAAGATGGGTAGTGACTCTGCAGTTCTGACAGCTGTGGGAAGCTCATTCCACCAGCGGGGAGCCAGTGTAGTGAAGAGACGTGATCGGGCCATGTTGGTGTAAAGGTGGTGGGGCCAGTCGGCCAGCAGAGGTGGAGGAGCGGAGGGAACGGGCTGAAGTTTGGGGGGGGTGTTTCAAACTGGCTGAAAAAGGAACCGACATACTTCTGCACCTTTTTTTTACTCTCCATTTATAAAACCGTGAGTAGGACTGGCGTAAAAAAGGTTGCGTACGTACGAAAGCACAAACATTCTGATTTATAGCGCATGTACGTCCTACGCCTTTTCCCCTACTAAATCACAATCAACTAAAATGTTTGCGGAAGTGAGCGAGCATCTTGTCCCACCTTTTTAATGGCCATTGTTGCCTATAAATGGTCAGAAAACACCCCTAATTAGTTTGAATCCATACTGACTGCATGACGACAATGAAGGCAAATCCAGAAAGAAAGGCTAAATAAAGAAATTTCACCCAGTTAAATTCTGCGCAACGAACATGTGTTAACAATATATGAAACTGTCCACTCGTATCTGCCCGACCTCGAAAACGCCATGAGTTTGAATGCAATTTATTTATGACCATACATTTACATAACATGCAAGTATTGTTTAATAATTACAGATCCAATTAAATATGATTCCCCATTACATCATATTTGAGGAGTTGTTTTGCAAAAACAGATCTCCCTTTGTATTTATTATCCTAAATCATGTTTTTTTCATGTTTGTGTGCACTCCAGGGAACTCTTCATTTATAATACGTGAGAGGTAAGTAAGTAAGTAAGTCAAATGTATTTCTATAGCACCTATCCCAGACCAGGGTCACAAAGTGCTTTACATAATACAAGAACATAATAAAAGAGCAGAAGTCATAGCAGGTTAAAATAGGCAAACAAGTAAAAATAAGAACAAGTAACAAACAACAAGTGTACAACAATATCAACAGGACACAGAAAGACAGGCTTTTGGGGTTAGCCAAAAGCCTGTCTATACAGGAGAGTCTTTAGCTGTTTTTTAAAAGCCTCGACCGAGACCGCTGATCTAAGATCCAAGGGAAGAGCATTCCAAAGCTCGGGAGCCACAGTTTGGAATGCTCAAGGTAATATTTAGCCATTTATTCTACACTATGGTATCAATTTCAAATTGTTTCTCGAGTTTCATCCGTCTGAGTTGCAGTTTCTAATTTCTCCAGTTTACGTGCGTACGCATGGGTTACAGTGTGCATGGAGGGCTGCACATTTTCATGCTACGCTTGTTTTTTTTTATAAACCCCAAACACCTGAGTAAAAGTGACGTATGAATGAGTGAATGAATGGTCTTTATTGTCATTAATATAGTACAGGTACCATACAACGAAATTTGGGAGGGGGGGCTCCCCTGGTGCTAGGAAAAAAAACTAAAAACAAGAAGGGAAAAGAGCTGGTTTACATAAATAAAGGCTATATACACTATCCACTATACTATACTATACAAATAAAACACTGTGCTGTACTCTATGCTATGCTATACCTATTCTAACATTTCCTATCTCTGAACCTTATGTACCCGAAGGTTGTCATATTGCACATAGTGTTATTGCACATTCATTTAAAGTGTCGCAGTTTGCAGGTTTGAAATGTTCACAGTTGTGTTTCAGTATTGCACTTGATTACAATCTAGTAGCTGCCATCAAATTGTCTAGATTGTCCAGGGCCTAGAACCTAGGTCTTTGCTGTGTTCAGGGCCTGAATGGCCCTGGGGTAGAAGCTGAGCTTCAGTCTATTTGTCCTTGCGAACATGGTCCTGAACCGCCTGTCCGAGGGCAGCCGAGCAAAGTGTTCGTTCCCAGGGTGGGATGGGTCTCTGGAGATCTTGGAGGCCTTCCTGAGGCAGCGTGTGTTGTACAGCTCTTCCAGAGAGGGGAGGGGGGCGCCGGTGATCTTCTGGGCCGATCTCACGACTCTCTGTAGCGCATTCCTCTCCGCGGCTGTGCAGCTGGAGAACCACACGCAGATGCAGTAGGTGAGGATGCTCTCTACTGTGCAGCGGTAGAAGGTCACAATGCCTTCCTTTTTGTGTACTCAACGTTTATAAATGACCCCCGCCCCCCCCCAGATCCCCACCTGTTGTTCTGACACTTGCTGATTGCTTATTCCTCGACACTTCCCTCCTTAACCGAATGTGTTGCTCATAACATAAGTCACTGAAATGTCCGTTGAAATGGCTACTCTCCACTGAACCAAGATCAGTTCATCAGGATCAGACCCTGATAACCAAAGTGTTTATGAAGGAGAGAGATAAGTACAGTACATTCACGAGTCGGGTGTGTATGCCAGCCAGCCAAGCGTACTGTAATATGTCTTCTCACGCTGATGTGCTTTGACAGCTAAAACTACCTCTATATTAAACCCTTTTGAATTTGGAATGAACGGCTGGGGCACTGGGTTATAGATCGACATTGCTCCCCGAGCCTCTCTCTTTGAAGATAGACACACACACGCGCACACACACACACACACACACACACACACACACACACACACACACAGACACACACACACACACATACACGCACACACACACACACACACACATACACACACACACACACACACACACACATACACACACAAAGACATGCAATGGCATTCATGCATACTGAACACAGACAACATGAAATAAATAAAACAACACTCATACACACACACACACACACACACACACACACACACAATATTGCTTAAAAATACACACACTGAAAATAACACCACATTATAACACTCTCTAACAAGCATACCCAGTGTACACGCACACACACACACACACACACATACACACACACACACACACACACATACACACACAAAGACATGCAATGGCATTCATGCATACTGAACACAGACAACATGAAATAAATAAAACAACACTCATACACACACACACACACACACACACACACACACAATATTGCTTAAAAATACACACACTGAAAATAACACCACATTATAACACTCTCTAACAAGCATACCCAGTGTACACACACACACAATACTATTGCTTAAATAAAAATACACACACTGAAAATACACACAGGCGTCTTTGAGCCTCGGAAAAGCGCTATATAAATCTAATGAATTATTATTATTATTACTGAAAATCACATCACATTATAACACTCTCTAACAAGCGTACACAGTGTACACACACACACACACACACACACACACTGTGTTGTGTGGTGTTATAGCCAGGGGTGCACATAACTGGTGCGCCAGTGCGCATGCGTCGCCAAAATGCATGCTGCGCGGCAGATCAGCCGCATGAAGGCGCTTTTGCGCACCAACAGCTGGGTCCAAGAAGCAAGCCCCACTAAGTAACTATTTGCCGTCCCCTCAGCCGAAGGCCCGACGAGTAATCCATCACAACAGTCGACCGACGACGACCACGGCGACTCCCCTCACGAAAACATTCGGAAAGTATGTATCGTAACTCGTACTTTCATTCCGCGTATCGCGTATCGCACGGTTATCACGGTTATCACACGGTTATCATGGTTATCACGGTTATCACGGTTATCACACGGTTATCATGGTTATCACGGTTATCACGGTTATCACACGGTTATCATGGTTATCACGGTTATCACGGTTATCACACGGTTATCATGGTTATCACACGGTTCTCATGGTTATCACGGTTATCACGGTTATCACACGGTTATCATGGTTATCACGGTTATCACGGTTATCACACGGTTATCATGGTTATCACGGTTATCACGCCGCCACGTGAAAATTCAGTCCCGAACGACTCGTCGCTAAAAGGAAAAACAACACCAAGGGACTTCACGTTTCTTTTCTCTGAAGCTTTCAAACGTTCAGACGTTTGTTTTACAGCTTCATTATCGCACCTCGACCCCTGACCCAGGGAATATGGTTGGGAATTCTATTAGAAAAAAGAAAGAAAAAAATACTTTGTTGCACAATCAAAATAATGAGCTATTTAAAGTGATAGCCTACAACATCCTCTACCATGGTTGAAATTGAGGACAGTATTAACAGCAGTCAAGAGAGCAGTGATGATGATGATTAAGCTTGTAGCATAAATAAATGCTTAGGCTGTAACTTTTTGTTGAAACGTTGATTTCAGTGTTTACAGAACAGAGCAGTGCTTAAAGAGATGTCTGTTTATTTCAGTGTGTTTAAAGAACAGACATTCAGTTAGTGCTTAAAGAGATGTCAGTTGATTTCAGTGTTTAAAGGAGTCTGACAGACTTTCATGCTTAAAGAGCAGTCATTTGATTTTGCATTTGTTTATTTTGTTTTGCACACAATCATTTGTTCGTTCATCTTTATTTATGAATAAATGTCGTTTTGCTAATATAAGTTATCCATGTATCCCTTTTTCATCCATCCTGTGGGACGGGTCGTGACTCGCGAGCTCGGGGAGCACCAAGCAGCATCCCTAGGTGCTCCTCTGAGCACTGGCCCCAAAAAGTTATGTGCACGCCTGGTTATAGCTGTAGCTGCACTCTTGATTGGCTGGATGCAGGCAGTAGAAAATACACCACACACACACACACACACACACACACACACACATACACACACACTCACACACACACGTACACACACACACACACACACACACACATACACACACACACACACACACACACACACACTCACACACACACACACACACACACACACACACACTTGTGTTGGTGAGCTCATTACAGGTCCTGATAATAGTACGCTTTTTTAATCCGGCGCGGGTGTTTATGATCCAGTCCCCCAGGCCGACGCCCCCCCGACACTCCAGGCCTCTTTATCTTTCCAGTGTGTGCTGATGCGTTGAGAAAGGTGCCGGCTCTCGCTTTGTACTCCCCCCTCTAATGAGAACGCGAGGGGCGAAGGGTGTGTGAAGCTCCTGTCATAATTACCCATGCCTTCCCCCTTTAACTACCTGGGATTGGGAGCATTTTGTAAGGGCCCACAATGATTAATTGCTCATAAGAAGGAGCATTCTATTTCCTGCATGTGGGTCAGACTGTACCGTGGATAGCAAAACCGTGCTAAACTCTTTAACTTAACTCAAAAGTTTTGCTAATACTTAAGCAGCATTGGGGTAGTGGGGGAGGGGGAGGATATGTTAGGGCCAACCAATGATGAAACCAATGTAATACATTATAATAATACTGTTTTATTTGCCATGCAATCAACTGTGGTGTTTTTTTTGCTCTAGGCACAGGGTCTGCCATAGTCGGCGCCCCTGGAGCAATGAGGGGTTAGTTGCCTTGCTCAAGGGCACGTGCAGCCCCCTCCTGAGGTGGGGATCGAACTAGCAAACGTCCGATTGCTAGCCGACCTCTCTAACCTCTGTTATGGCAGTTATTGGTTATTATGGTTATTAAATGTTGATGTAACACAACAATAGGGATTTGTTGGATTTGTAGCAGTTTGTATTTTACTGTCAGTACATTGAATAAAGTGTATTCCATCTCCCTCTACCCACCTCCTCCTATCTCCCTGGTGAGATTAGAATGTCATGCCTAGTCGACAAGCAGACTGTCTTGGAATCCCAAATTTCTCTGGGATTACCTGGAGGTTTTATTTTTACCTGCTACAGTTTTACAGCATGCTCTCCTGTGGGGAGGTAAAGCATTTGTTCAGTGTTCCTACAAGTTTCAACAAGTCGAATTTAAGACCTTTTTAGACCTTTTTTAGTACATAGTAAATAGATGTGGTCGGACTGATCTCCTTGCAGGACAAGCAACATTTTTAGACCTAGCCCCTCATTTTTTTTGACCTAATAACTGAAACTTAGGACCTTTTTAGGCCTTCGGATTGATGGATTTTTGACTTTAAGGCTTTTTGAGACCAGCGCGGGAACCCTGTTTGTTCCACACTTCCACCAGTCCACTAGGTTCTCCAGCACAGTCAACAGAATAGTGATACCCTCGTCTCTCCCAGCTGTCCAGGCAAGGCCAACCCCAGAGCAGGGACAAAGACACTTTTCACAAATAGAAAAGAGCACCTTTCCAAGTGCCAGGCCGACCCTTGCGCTCGTGCATTTCTCCGAACTGGCCGGGTGGATGAACTGTGTCTCTCCACAGCTGTCTGACTGGACTCTCTCTGTGTTCCTTGTGTCTGAACACTGTTGTTCTGTTACCGCAGTCCCAGGCCCTGTTCCTCCCCTTCCTTCTCCTTTTCCTGGATGTGCTCCCCTGTTTACACACAAGTCTGTCCTGTTCAGGGCCGTTTGAGTCCTGACTCACATCCTGTGTACCAGGAAGCAGTGCTGTCTTCCCTCACATGGGTACTTGACACAAGGCTAGGCCAGAAGTTCACATTTCAGAATCAGAATTGTTTTTTTGTTTTTTTTACATCTTACTGGAACAAGTACGCAAGAGTAACATTCTTTGGCTTTGGTTCTCAACATTGACATCGCAGCATTCAAATACAAAAACACAATAATAATAATAATAATAATAATAATAATAATAATAATAAGTAACGTAAGTAAGTCAAATAAGTAACCCTACTTTGATAAAGTAATAAAGTGATGCTTTTACACTGGCTTCAATAGTGCAAAAATGCTGAGTACGAATGCAAAGTACGATGATATTAAATGCTATATAATATAATACGGTACGGTAGTAAATTAGTCCAATGGTATACAGGTAATCCAGTAGTGTGCTGTATCTATTATACTGAAACTGAGGGAATTTCACAGGGTTTCCCTGGATGTGGGGTCCGTGCTTCTTTCCCCAACGCTCACTTTTGAGATGTTTTATGAGAGTTCATGTGTTAATAATGGGCAGAACGGCGGTTCGAGCCCCGGCTGGCCACATGTCGAAGTGTCCTTGGGCAAGACACTGAACCCCAAATTGCTCCCAGTGAGCGAGCCGCCACCATTGGTGTGTGAATGTGTGTGTGAATGGGTGAATGAGAGGCCGTTGTAAAGCGCTTTGGATAAAGGTGCTATAAAAGTGCAGTCCATTTACCATTTACCAATAGGTGCTCGTTGTGTCAATGCAGTGTGGCGGTAATATATGGACAGTCTAGCAGGTCTAGATATCAAAACTACACGGCACAGTGTGTGTGTGTGTGTGCGTGTGCGTGTGCGTGTGTGTGTGTGTGTGTGTGCGTGTGCGTGTGCGTGTGCGTGCGCGTGCGCGTGTGTGTGTGTGTGTGCGTGTGTGTGTGTGGTGTGTGTGTGTGTGTGCGTGTGCGTGTGTGTGGTGTGTGTGTGTGTGTGTGTGTGTGTGCGTGTGCGTGTGCGTGTGTGTGTGTGTGTGCGTGTGCGTGTGTGTGTGGGGGGGATTTGTTTATGGAAATATTCATTATCACAGGGACAGGCATACAATAAGAGGTGGCCCACTTGGCAGCATTTATATAAGCTTAATGGCTTTCACATATTTCGTTTGGTACGTATACATGTATTACTAGTCAAAAGGTAAAAAGCACTGTAGTACATTTACAGTAGTCTGTCTACCAAGCAAACAAAGAAGCCATCCTCCATTAACACTAGAAGAGCCGTGAGCGGTGACCCCTGTGAGTAAAAAAAAAAATCTATCTTTGCCACAAATTTCAGGACCCTCCTTTTATGACTTTTCCTAGATATGTGCGTTCTACCACCCAGTATCCTTACATTTTCAAAATTCAGGATAAGCTGTTTTGCAGTTTTTCTGTGTAGGAGGCAGGCTAAAAAAAGAAGCGCCTTCTAGTGATCTCTGTGTGTAAATAGCAGATTTACATTCTAAAAAGTGTTAAGTCTCTACTTGTTGGTTGACATTGCATTGTGTGAGTCTACAAAGTATTCCTTACGGCCCTCTCCTCACTGGTCATATGCAATAATAAAGTACAGCAAACAATTGTCTGAACCAACTCTTGTGGGAACTTTGTCTGAAATCTGGTTAATCTTTGATGATGGTACGCAGCCTCCTCGTACAGAACAGTAAACACAGTTCTAATCTTTATTTTGGCTCCAAGCACTGTCCCTGCATGCGTCACTACACCAGCCTCATGAATATGAACAGAGGAACTCCCTAGCTGATAAACAGCGGAGGACTGTGCATGTGAACGTCTTAACGTCTTAAAACAAACCAGATTTACAACTCTGGAGTAGTTCCTCATCCTCTTACATTTTTGGCATTTAGCAGACGCCTTATTCCAAAGCCACTTACGATCAATACATTTGACTAAGCAAGTGAATCATCAGTTCACCAGTTGCAGCAGGAAGAGTAATCTAGCTCAGGCCCGGGGCCATTGGCAGTCTCTGTGATAGAAGGAAAAAACAAAACAATTTTTTTTTTTTTTTTTATATATGTAGGCCTAGACACTGGAGAAACAGAGAAACAGTACAGGGGAACAGTAGAGGTCTTAGGGGACACAGTAAAGGGGAAAAGCAGGTGTCTCAGGAGACGCAGTGCTGGGGGGTAGTAGATGTCTCAGGTGTAGCAGTTAAGGTGTAACCTGAAGAGATGGGTCTTCAGTCTCCGACGGAAGGTGGGTAGTGACTCTGCAGTGTGCATGTGAACATCTTAAAACAAACCGGATTTACAACTCTGCAGTGGTACCTCATCCTCATAGTCATCCACACTATTAAGCAGAACCATCAACGTCATCAATGTTGGGTAGGGATGACGGGGTGGGATAAACTAAAATGTCACAACAAGATGGCAGCTACTTCCCTGGAAATTAGGATAATATCTTCCACTACAGTATCTGAAATAAACACTATTTTGTATGTACAAAAACAACCAAAAATACACTTTTTTTTTCAAAAGATAGATTTTTATTGATCCATAGGGTTCTTCTGAATTGTATTTTCCTAAATTAAGTAAAGGTATGAATCGCCCTTGTCAGCGAACTCGCTCGGGAGTTCCCACGTGCTGTGGAACGTCCACGCGGCCTTGTCACTTGATGCGACGTCGACGTTGTCAGTCAGCTCGTTGTCAGTCAGCTCGTTGTCAGTCAGCTTGTTTTCAACCTCGTCGATCAGTCCGCCGATAAACCGGTCGATCAATTCGTCCTCAGACTGGTCGCTCCGTCCACTGTCCTTCTCATCAGTCAGTCCGTTGCCGTCCGTGCCGGCCAGTGCATTGTTGTAAACGTGGTAATGGGTCGGTCTCGGCTCGGTCTTGGTTGTTTTGACGGTCGTTGGTGGCAGATCTGGCACGCCGGGTAGGAGCTGCCAGTCTGTCTGAGGCGGCGGGGTTCCTGACTTCCTGATCAGAGAGATGGTGGTCGACTTAGAGGTGGAAGAAGCCTGGGACTGGGATCTCACGGACTGTGGAGAATCCGGCCTGATTTCCCCTGCTGGGGTCTGGTCCTGCTGAGGGTCACGTAGCCCTGGAGGTCTCTGTCTCCGGGCTTTAGGGTCCTGGGGTGACTTTACTGTTTGACCTCTTGTCTTGTCTGTTTTTCTCAGGTGAGGTCTTTGTCCTTTGGCCTTTCTTCCTTTGCCGTTGGTCATCGATTTTCTGTCGTTATATTTGGTTTCATTGCTTTGGTTATCGCCTCTGGAGAGTTGGTCAATGTCAGTGTCAGAGTGGTCAGAGTTATCAGAGTTATCAGAGAGCTCAGACTCTGAGTGGCTTTTCTTCAGGTCCCCGCCTCCGCAGCACGTTAGGAGCGTTAGCAGTTGAAAAAACACCACGGCGGGCTGGCCACTCTTTTTCTTTCTTCCTTTCTTTTCTTTTTTGGCCTCCTTCTGAGGTCCGTCTACTCCTGGAACCTCCGTTCCACTGGGGGTCTGACCCATAGTGACTTCTAATAGTTATTCTGTTAAAACCACTGCTATTAAGCTATTAATCCACTATAATTAGAGATAGTCGTGTGTCCTCTAACAAGCAAATGGTGCTCTGTCTGAAAGATCCGGAACCTTGACTTTTATACCTTGTCATCGCCATGGAGATACGACACACTTTTCTCTAAGGTGGAACACATGACATCATAATAGTAGGTGGACATAATGATGTCACAATGGCACCCCTAGTAAGGAGTCATGTGACATTATTCAGATGTGATCTGTGTGTGCTATAATATATCAATGCAAATTATTATAATAATAAGCTCAAAGTGCTTTAATCATTATATAATCTTCATTTAATCATTTAGTTATTTAAAGGTAATATTGAAAAGATCGGTTTTTAGTCTTGACTTGAAAATATTTGCTGAGGTAACATCCCTAATAATAATAACTAATAATAACTTGTATTTGTATAGCAAACGTTTTTTTTGCAAACGTTGCAGCTCAAAGTGCTTTAATGTCCTTCTCCTCCATCATGGCACCCATGGCTGTATTATGTTGTGTTAATTTCATCCCTGTTGGTTTTTTCAGTCTAAACAAATTAGGGAGCAAATTAGGAGGGAGGAGAGATGGAGGTAATGGGGCATGGCAGAAAAAGGGGGGGAGGAAAAGAGGTGAAAGAGGAGGACAAGCCAGCAGATGATGTGCAAGGGAGGAAGGAAGGAAGGAGGGAGAGAATACACCATAAAGAGAAATGTCTGGGAGAAACCTGAAAACAAAAGATGGATGTGTTCCAGATGTTGGGTTTCATTAAACACTGGCCATCACATTCCAGAGGACAATCACACAACACACAGCACATCAAAAACATACTGCATATAGGCTCTAGTACAATGCAATACAGAAACACACACTGCCACGGCTGTCTGGACCCTGACCTCAGCTCTGTCTCATGCTGACATCAGTCTTACCCTTCTGATCCATACCTCTGAAGAACAGTGTGTGTGTGTGTGTGTGTGTGTGTGTGTGTGTGTGTGTGTGTGTGTGTGTGTCTGTGTCTGTGTCTGTGTGAGTGTGAGTGTGTGTGTGTGTGTGTCTGTGTGAGTGTGAGTGTGAGTGTGCGTGTGCGTGTGCGTGTGCGTGTGCGTGAGCGTGAGCGTGAGTGTGTGTGTGTGTGTGTGTGGTGTCCTTTCTACTGTCTGCATCCATCCAGCCAATCCAAAGTGCAGCTACAGCTCTAACAGAACACAGATGCCACAGACAGCTTCAGAGCCAGAGTGTGTGTGTGTATGTATGTGTGTGTGTGTGTGTGTGTGTGTGTGTGTGTGTGTGTGTGTGTGTGAAGTCCAAAAGGAACAGGGGAAGTTCAATACAACACACGCTGCGTCAGGGACTAGAAATGTCAGCTTGAGGGTATCAAACGATTGTAAACACTGTGGGAAAATGGACTGTGAAATACATGGAATTGGGAGAAAATTGTTGTACTAAACTTAGTAACACAATCCATGATATCCATTATAGGTCACTTACAGGACATAGTAAGGGTTATCAAAGGTTGGATTGGTTAGTGCAAAAATGTGTGTGGAACAATGATCATAATGGATTACATTTCTAATGTTATTTTAAATGGGAGTTCTCTCCTTCAACACAATATACAGTGTCCTCCATAAGTATTAGAAAGAGGAAGCATTTTGTCATCTTTTAATATTGAATTTTTGGGCCATTTGTTACATTTAGCAAACACTTTTATCCAAAGCGACTTAAAACAAGTACATTTGTCTAAACAGGGTTCCCTCGCTGGTCTTAAAAAGCCTTTAAGTCTAAAATCCAGCAAACCAAATTGCAAGGCCTAAAAGGTCTTAAATGTCAGTTATTCGGTCTAAAAATTAAGTGCTAGGTCTAAAAAATGTGATCCTGCAAGGAAATCAGTCCGACCACATCTATTTACGTGGAAATTAATCAAGCTGGAACCAAAAAAATGCCAATTCACCTTTGTTGTCTGTATGGCAGTGAAATTCCTAATTTCATCACCTTGAGGAGGACAAAAAGCTATATACGAATAGGTCAAAAATGATATCCAAAGAGGTCTAAAAAAGGTCTTGTTCTTATTTGACTTGTTGAAACTTGTAGGAATCCTGTCTAAAGTAAGTGAATCATCTATACATCAGTCATCACAAGCAAACATATAGCCTTGGGCAGTCGCCATGCTAGAAAAGGAAGGATTGGTTTTTTAGCTCTGTACTCTTACTATGTGGTCACCGTAGAGATTCCCAGCTTTAATTCAATTGGACAATAATCTGCACGCAATAAATGCCTGAAGTCTGCGACCCATTGACCTCACCAGATGCTGGGTATCTTCTCTGGTGATGCTCTGCCGGGCCTGTGTGCTCTAGTCGTCTTCAGTTGTTGTTTGTTGCGAGGTCTCTTTGCCTAAAATCTTATCACCAGGAAATTAAATGCACGTTCAATTGGATTTAATGTGAAGATTTACTTGGCCAGTCAAGAACCTCTCAGTCCTGAAAATCTCTGTAGTTGCGATGGCAGTACGTTTGGGATCAATGTCTTATACTGTTTGATGAAGCACAATCAAATGAATTTGGAGGCATTTGCTTGTACTGGTCTGGTCTGGTCTGGTCTTTATTTATTTGTCATTGATATAGTACAGGTACCAAACAACGACATTTGGGAGGGGGGGCTCCCCTGGTGCTAGGAAAGAAAAAAAACTGGAAAAAAACAAGAAGGGAAAGGAGCTGGTTTACATAAATAAAGGCTATGTACACTATCCACTATACTATACTGTACAAATAAAACACTGTGCTGTACTCTATGCTATGCTGTACCTATTCTAACCTATTGCTGTACTCTATGCTATGCTATACCTATTCTAACATTTCCTATTCTCTGCAACCTTATGTACCCTAGGGTTGTTGCACATTCATTTACTCGAGCAGACACGATGTTTCTGTACACTTCAGAATACATTCGGCATTCTGCTGCTGCTGCAGTTGCAATCATCAATTAAGTTAGCCAGTTCATGTGGCAGCTATACATGCCTCAACCATAGCACCTTCTCCAACATGTTTCACAGATGACGTGGTATGCTGTACATCTTGGGCAGATACTTTTTCCTCCAAACCTTCCTCTTGAAATCACTCTGGTACATGATCATATTTGTGTTATCTGTCCATGAGACAGAGGTCCCCACCCTTATGGAGAGGGAGGGAGCACATGGGGGGCTGCCTTTGAAACCTTGGGGGATAATCATAAAATTCAGGGGAGCAGAAAGCTGTAACAGCCATTTCTAAACAAACATTTCTCTCAATCAACAAACCTACAGCGATAAAAAAAATCATGGTATGCAGCCAATACAGGAAAAATCAAGTTATGGCTTGTAAAAAGCTCAAAAGATTAATTGATTGATTGATTGATTAAAAGCTTCTCCCATGGTGACGCTCTGACATGTAACCTGTAAGCGGAGGGACTGGACTTGTCTTAAAACCTCTTCTTATCCACCTAATTTCTCTGGTTTTCTGCTCGAAATGACATGCCCACAGTGAATATAGAATATCTCCACAATCACAAGGGCCTTCATAATGATATTGTTATCAAATGAAAGCTAACACCTGTGGGGTGGCTGTAGAAGTGTCAGAATCAAAATCTATGTTACTGTGTCAGAGCAAATAGAGCTAGAACATTATAAAACATCTCAAATTCAGTCTCCGCCTAAAAAAACAACAGCTTTTACAGTGAATATCACCTTGGAAACCTGATAACGAAGCCAAAATCATCTAGGAATCAGTACTCCAGGGTCTTATTAGTACTTGTGCCAAAGTCGATGCTAGTAATGTGAGCAAATGCAACTTTGTACCTGTTTTAGTACAGGTATGTTTAGGCGGACACCTATATGTTTAGGCCATTTGGAGATATTTTGGCACCATCTTTGACCTTTGACCTTTCTCATGTATCAGATTTCTTTTTTGGGGGGGGGATTTTTTTGGGTTGGCCGACCAATGGTATGGAAATTCGGCGTTGAAACCGAACATGACACATTCTCCAGTTGGAGAAAACTGGATGTGACTTAGGCCGTGTTTACCGTCTCGGGAAAAAAATGGTGGCATCGTATAGCATGCAAAATTGTGAAAAAAACGTGATATCGATGAAGAGAATTGATCGAGGTAAACTCTTTATATCACTTCGGATGCCCATCGGGGTACCCTAAATAACATGGGTGGCTGTGTTGCAGGAGGTAGAGCTGCCGTCTAATGATCGCAAGGTTGGCAGATCAGCGGTTCAAGCCCCGGCTGGCCATATGTCGAAGTGTCCTTGGGCAAGACACTGAACCCCAAATTGCGCCTTGCATGGTAGCTTGCCGCCATTGGTGTGTGAATGGGTGAATGAGAGGCCGTTGTAAAGTGCTTTGGATAAAGGCGCTATATAAGTGTAGTCCATTCACCGTAACACATTTCTCGAGAAAACACCCCCACTCTGTTTCAATGTTGCATTTATCCATTAATTTGTGGCTCATTCAAAAATGAAAAATATTTTATATATTTATTTATTTTCTTGTGAATATTGAAGCAATTAACATTCTCATAAACAGTATGTGTGATAAAGAGACTCTGGATGCAAGTTTTCATTCAGCTATTATTTTACATGAAAGCTTTTGCAAAACATGAAAGTATGATTACAGTCTTTAACGCCTGATGTTGCATAATTGCGTGTGACTATACCATCGACCAAAATGTATATGTTTCTAGGTGTTTAAAGACGTGGTTGCCTAGATTTACATTTTGATATTTTAGACAGGCGCTATTTAGCAGACGCATTTATCCAAAGTGACTTTGCCCGATGCCGAGAAGTTAGTCCATGCCTTTGTCTCCTCCAGGCTCGACTACTGCAACGCACTTCTCATCGGGATCCCTAGCAAGAGCCTTCAGAAGCTCCAGTACATTCAGAACAGCGCTGCTAGGATCCTGATGAGAGTGCGCAAATACGATCACATCACACCCATCCTCCACTCACTACACTGGCTTCCCATCTCCTCTCGGATCATTTACAAAATCTCACTGTTAACTCATCAATGCATTCACGGCACCCCCTTACCTCAAGGACCTGGTCAAATCCCACAGCCTCTCCACTCGCACTCTCCGCTCATCAAATGCAAACCTCCTCAAACCCACCAAAACCCACCTCCGCTCCATGGGAGACCGGGCCTTCTGCTCCATCGCCCCTGAACTGTGGAACGTCCTCCCTGCCCACCTGAGAGCACCACAGTCGGTCGACTCTTTTAAGAGCGGACTTAAGACTCATCTTTTTAACAAAGCGTTCCAGTAGCCAGATTTGTATTTATTTTTTAATTTAGTTTTATGCCACAGTGTCTTTTTAACATTTCTGCTTTTGATGTTTTTAGTGATCTTTATTGTGTTGTGCTGTTTTTGTTTCTTTTATTGACTGTAGCACTTTGAGATTCTTGAAATGTAAAGTGCTTTATAAATAAAATCCATTATTATTATTATTATTATTATTATTATTACTTACAACAAGTACATTCGTCGAAGTGAGTGAATCATCTAACCATCAGTCATCATCAAGAAAAACGAATTCATGCTATAGGACCAGGCGCCATTGACAGTCACAGTGCTAGAAGAAGGGAGAATTACTGGGGTCTGACCATTGGGGTCTGACCATTGCTTGCAAGTAGGGAGGGGCAATTCGCTTTGCTGCCCGGTAGGCGAGATGTGAGCTGCTGCCGGGAGCCAAAGGTGTGAAGCAGTGGGGTGACATGGGAGAATTTGGAGAGATTGAACACCACATGGGCAGCAGCATTCTGGAGCATTCTCTGCAGAGTTCTGATGCAGGGAGGAGCCCAGCCAAGAGTGTGTTGCAGCAGTCGAGGAGGTGGGAGATGTGAGGAAGTGTCTGGACCAAGAGTTGTGCTGCTTCTCTCATGAGGAATGGACATCTCCTTCTGATGTTCCGGAGGAGGAGGAGTGCAGGAGCGTGCTGTTGCTGTGATGTTCACTTCACAGGATAAGTGGTTGCCAAGGATTAACCCTCACATTCTTGGCTGTCTGTGGGAGGAGGTGTGATGGAGGAGGTGTGATGAAGTGGTGTGATGAAGAGGGCAGGCTTTCCCCGGGAGGAAGAGCAGCTCGGTCTCGTTAAGGTTGAGCTGACATCCAAGCAGAAATGTCTGTAAGACACGCAGAGACACCATGTTGCCATCTGTCAGTCAGAGGGGGGGAGGAACAGAGAAATGATGATGATGAAAACCTTTATTGTCCCCAATGGGGAAATTTTGTTGTCAAACAGCTTAGTTAGGGCAGACAGAAAACATTCAATAAATAAATAAATAAAACAGTGCAGGCTCAATAAGTAAAAAGTGCAAGATAAAGTGCTCAAGTGCATGTATAGTCCAAGTAGCAGTCTTAACGGCCTCTCAGCTCCAGGTCTCCCCCACCCTGCAGGGCCTGGTTGTAGAGTCAGAGTGCAGCTGGAATAAAGGACTGTCCAAATCTTTTTGTACTTTGACGGGGGAGAACAAATCTGTGGCTGAACTTGCTCCTCATCCCCGCCAGCTCGCAGTACATCGGGTGGGAGGGATTGACCAGCATGGCCGCCAGTTTTTTCCCCATCCTCTGTTCTGCCACCACCTCTAGGCTGTCCAGCCCGGTCCCCACCACAGAGCTGGCCTTCTTCACCAGTTTGTTCAGCTTCGCAGCATCCCTGGCACAGATGTTTCCACCCCAGCAGGCCACGGCGAAGAACAGAACGCTGGCGACCACCGACTGGTAAAACATTCGCAGCAGCTTGTTGCAGACGCCGAAAGACCTCAGCCTTCTCAGGAAAAACAGTCTGCTCTGCCCTTTCCTGAGAAGAGCCTCGGTGTTGTCAGTCCAGTCCAGTTTGTTATTAATTTGTACTCCCAGGTACCTGTAGGAGTCCACCCTCTCGACTTCCACCCCCTTGATGGTGATGGGGGCTGGGGTCCTTCTCTTCCTCCTAAAATCCACCACCAACTCCTTTGTTTTGCTGGTGTTAAGCAAAAGGTTCAGTGTCGTCTGCGTAGCAGTGGTAAGAGAAATCATGTAAGGAAATGACCAAGGCCAGGTAGGATTGGCCAGGTAGGATGCAAACCAGGAGAGTGCAGAGTCAGAGATGCCCCGTTCTGAGAGGGTGGAGAGAAGGATCTGGTGATTGACTGTGTGGAAGGCAGCAGACAGGTCAAGGAGAATGAGAACAGAGGAGAGGGAGGAAGCTCGAGCAGAGTGGAGGGCCTCCGTGACAGCAAGGAGCGCAGTCTCAGTAGAGTTCCCAGCCTTAAAGCCGGATTGGTGAGGGTTAAGGAGGTTGTTCTGAAGGACATAGTCAGACAGTTGGTTAGAGACAGCATGTTCAAGGGTTTTACATAAAAAGGAGAGAAGGGACGCCGGTCTGTAGTTAAGGACAGCAGATGGGTCAAGAGTTGGTTTCTTGAGAAGAGGCTTGACTCTGGTTGTCTTAAAGGCAGCTGGGATCCTATGCATAGAGAGGAATTGATTATGGTGGTAAGGAACAGAGGGAGGTCTTTGGAAATGGATTGGAGAAAGGCGGAGGGGATAGGATCAAGAGGGCAGGTGGTTGCCGGCTTGGATGTGACCAGTTTTAGAACATCATCAGGGGAGAGGGGGGAAAAAGATGATGAACCAGAGACAGAGGTTTTGGGAGGAGTGGTAGCAATGTTGCCAAGAGGTAGAGAGAAAGAGCTGCTAATGTCATCAACCTTCTTTTCAAAGTAGTTGAAAAAAGTCTTCTGGAGACAGGGAGGAGGGAGGAGGGGGAGGAGGTGGGTTGAGGAGTGAGAAAAATGTGGAGAACAGTTTCCTCGGTTGACCGAAATTCCATGAAATTCTACTGGACAGACTGGAAAACTGGGTTGGGCTTTCTGGCATGGTCTTAGAGTGGTTCAGATCCTATCTGCAAGATAGGAACTACTTTGTTTCCATTGGTAACTACACATCTGACCAAACCAATATGACATGTGGGGTACCCCAAGGCTCAATTCTAGGTCCTGTCCTATTTAACCTTTATATGCTCCCACTAGGCCTAATTATGCAAAAAAAACTAAATAGCCTACCATAGCTATGCAGATGACACCCAACTCTACATAGCCCTCTCATCGGATGACTATGCTCCCATAGACGCACTGTGTCAGTGCCTTGAGCAAATAAATGATTGGATGTGCCAGAATTTCCTCCAACTAAATAAAGACAAAACAGAGATAATTGTCTTTGGTGCTAAAGAAGAAAGACTCAAAGTTACTGTTCATCTCCAATCCTTATCTCTGAAGCCAAAGGACCAGGTAAAAAGTATTGGCATTATTATTGACTCTGATCTGAACTTTAACTCCCACATCAAGTTTATAAGAAAATCTGCCTTTTATCATCTAAAAAATATAGCAAGGATTAGAGGCTATATGTCCAAATGTTGTGGGGTAGTGGTGGTCTATCTAGTGGATAGTGAGTTGGACTTGTGATCGGAAGGTTGTGAGTTCAAATCCCGCCTGAAACCACACCACTACTAGTGTGCCCTTGGGTAAGGCACTTATCCCTCAGTTACTCCACAGGGAATGTCCCTGTAATTCGTAATTGTAAATCGCTTTGGATTAAAAGCGTCTGCTAAATGGCAAAATTAATTAATTAATCAAACAAGATCTTGAAAAACTCATTCATGCTTTCATCTCTAGCAGGTTAGACGACTGCAACAGTCTTTTCAAAGGCCTTCCCCAAAAAGCTATCAAACAACTTCAGCTCATTCAGAATGCGGCTGCTAGAGCTTTAACAAGAACCAAGAAAGTCGAACACATTACACCAGTTCTCAAATCTCTACATTGGCTACCGGTATGTCATAGAATAGACTTTAAAATTCTGCTAATAGTTCATAAATCTCTCAACGGGTCAGGCCCTTTACCATTACATCTCTGAATTGCTTCTTCACTATGAACCCTCCAGATCTCTTAGGTCATCAGGGACTGGTCTGCTAATTGTTCCTAGGACCAAAACAAAACATGGTGAAGCCGCGTTCTCCCACTATGCCTCCCATAGCTGGAATAAACTCCCGGAAGACATTAGATCTGCCCCTACTTTGCCCATTTTCAAATCCAAGTTAAAGACCTTTATGTTTACTTTTGCTTTTAACTGCTACTAAACTACTGAAGTTTCAATTCTACTCAATGTTATTATTAATGATCTGTGTGTTATGGAAGGTCTTTGTAAGTAGAAACAGTTAGATGAAGGTACTGTACGTGGATGTGATTACTAAGTGATGGAGAGAATGGTTTTTTAATCGAAGGATTTGAGTAAGTGAACCACTGTGATTATGAATGTTGATTGAAGGCATGAGTGGAAGTGTTATAAAGTCTTATAAATGTTCTATTTTAATTATTAATGTGTGTTTTTTGTGCTATGCACTGCTTTGCTGCTTGTCTTTCAATGATTTTTTTTTGTAAAGCACCTTGAATTGCCTTTGTGTATGACAAGTGCTATATAAATACATTTCACTTCACTTCACTTCCTTGGGTCAGCGTAGAACGTTAGATTATGTTAGAACCTCAGGGGGTGGCAGTAGCCTAGATGTTAGAGAGGCCGGCTAGCAATCGGAAGGTAGCTGGTTCGATCTCCGCCCCAGGGAATGGGGGGGCGGATGTGAGCTGGTAACTCGAGGGTTGCTGGTATCATATCTAAGGTGCCTACCACTGCTGTTGTGCCCTTGAGCAAGGCACTTAACCCCTAATTTGGGGCGCTGACAATAGCTGAACCTGTGCCGAGAGCAAAAAGTTCATTGTGTTGTATTCTATGCAATGACAAAAAGGTTGAATCTAATCTACACTAGCATTCGATAAAACTGTTAACATTTTGGTCTTCACCCTACATTGTCTATGGGACGCAATGTTGTTAAATACACTTCAATATATTGCTCTGAGACATTACTTGACAGAAACTTGTGAAGAAATTGCTGTCGGTCTGATTAAGAACATTTTTCTGGTAAATGAAAACTGAACGAATTATTTAAATATTCTGGATGTGTACACATTGGTTCAGTGAGCAGACAGACATAAGAAACGGCATCAGGAAATGGCATTTTCAATGGTAGCTCGGTTCAGGCCATAACTAAGCCAGTCGCCCTATACATAATTAACACACTGATGTCAAGTCAACTGAATAATCGGACGTGTCCTCACTTGTCATTTTGACCTTTTGTGTGTGTAATTTTCTCCTCCATCAACCCGGCGCCCCCATCCCGTGGCCCTGTAAGGGACCTGAGGAAAGGAGGGTCTTTGATCTCGCCTCGGATGGCTAAGACTGGTAGAAAGTGTCTTATTTCCTTTGTCGAGGGCATTTCTGAACCTTCAGTAAAGCAAGACTGAGTAATGTCTAACTGGCTATAGCTAATCAGTGTTATCTATAGTTGACAACATCAAAGCTCAAAGGTTCTCTCTCTCAGACACACACACACACACACACACACACACACACACACACACACACAGGTCACACACACACACACACACACACACACACTTCTCTACAACACTGTAGCTCGTTCTGTTTGAAAGATGTCTAAAATTAGAAACAATGACAAGCAATTAAAATGGGTAAAACACGGTATGAGATTTGTTCACACAACGCTCTGATCAAAAGATGTCAACTGTGGAATGGTGGTGCATCATGGGAACTGTGGAATGGTGATGCATCATGGGAACTGTGGAATGGTGGTGCATCATGGGAACTGTGGAATGGTGGTGCATCATGGGAACTGTGGAATGGTGGTGCATCATGGGAACTGTGGAATGGTGGTGCATCATGGGAACTGTGGAATGGTGATGCATCATGGGAACTGTGGAATGGTGGTGCATCATGGGAACTGAGAGGGTTTCAAAGGGGCGGGGAGAGTCAGCTCTAATTCTTGCATGCAGAGTTAATGCATTACATTTCACCCTGCAATGGAGGGCTGCATCTCTTCAAAGAGTGGAGAGAGAGAGAGAGAGAGAGAGAGAGAGAGAGAGAGAGAGAGAGAGAGAGAGAGAGAGAGAGAGAGAGAGAGACAGAGAGAGAGAGAGAGAGAGCGAGAGAGAGAGAGAGAGAGACCGAGAGAGAGAGAGAGAGAGAGAGACCGAGAGAGAGAGAGAGAGAGAGAGAGAGAGAGAGAGACCGAGAGAGAGAGAGAGAGAGAGAGAGAGAGAGACAGAGAGAGAGAGAGAGAGAGAGAGAGAGAGAGAGAGAGAGAGAGAGACCGACCAAATAAATGGGTTTCTGAAAACGATTGGCTGACCCAGAGACACAGACAGAGCCCAGTAAGCTGTTTAAACTGGATACAACATACAGATGGGCTCTGGGGAGCGGTGACAAATGCATTCAAACTCTCAATTTGTCATGATTAATTGACAGAATCACTACATTGAATACAAGTAACACGGGCGGTGTTAATATGGCTGTTTACGACTTTAACATCGTCTTGCAAAGGGCAGTAATTAAGGAAGAGCTTGGTTTAACAACTAATGTAAAACTATCAGACAGAGAACCCAGATTTAAGTTTCAGATATACTGCAACTCTCAAACAATACAAATACACTATAAAAAAAAATACAAAATCAATATAGAAAACTACATCGTACAGTAGATACCAAACACTAGGAGGATTCCAGAAATCAGTCCTGGGAGATGTGGAATAAAAATCATTAAAACAAAACAAAACAATGAGAGGATGAAAAACTGCATCCTCAGCTGTAAAGTTTTCAACGTCATATTGAGTTCAGGCTGACATCCGGGGTTATGGGTACATATCCCCAAATAATAAGAGTGGAGACAATATTGAGCCTAATATATACCGGGCATTTGTGTGAGAAGCAATCTGGGGAAGGTATTTTGTACTGTGGTAGAGTTAAGTGATCATGATTGGCTATGGTAGAGTTAAGTGATCATGATTGGCTATGGTAGAGTTAAGTGATCATGATTGGCTATGGTAGAGAACATTTCATGGTAAGCCAACCATAAGCCAACCATAGTTCAGTGTCAACACTTCATATTGGCTAGGATGGTTAGATGACTGGGTTGGCTCAATGAATGAATGCATGCATGGATGGATGAGTGTTAGGAAGGAGTGTACGGATGGATAGATGAATGAATGAATGAATGTTTAGGAGCTAAAGTTGGATTTGTCCAAGAAATTCATGTCTTATTTTTTCAGTACTACTTTAAAAGCACTTCATATTGTTTAACTGTTTACAGGATTCGCAGACTAGCCTACAATATACATAGGTTGGATGATTGTATCACCTATTCATAGTTTGCAGTCACGTGACTGGCGCAGAGCCCTGGCGGCCAAAACATAGTGGAAACTCCGTAGAACTGCAGCACTGACCTGTCATTTCCCACCTGTTTCAAGCAACAATTATTTAGATCACCTCTCAAAAGAAGAAAAACAAAGATATGTGAACAAACTACACATTTTGGGCACTTGCGATCCATATAGAGCACCCGCCGCAGTATTTAAATCACTAAAAACAGCGAAGTCGCTGCCAGAGCTCCAGGTCGGTGATGTCTACATATCTTGTGGAGAATCCTTCCCCTCACACTGCCGCCAGGATGAAAGCGAACAAAAGTACAGACAGTTATCTGTTTATTTGATCTGGATGGGTCAATAATGCTATGCTAATGTTAGCTTAGCTAGCTGACCCTGACTTGTACTTCTCAACAACTTTGTCTCTGACTTGTTTGGAGAGTTCCTTGGTCTTCATGGCCGTGTTTGGTTGGTGGTGCCTCTTGCTTAGGTGTTGCAGCCTCTGGGGCCTTTCAGAAAAGGTGTGTATATACTGACAGATCATGTGACACTTAGATTGCATACAAGTGGACTTCATTTCACTAATTATGTGACTTCTAAAGGTAATTGGTTGCACCAGAAGTTTTTAGGGGCTTCATAACAAAGGGGGTGAATACATGCACATGCCAATTTTCAGTTCTTTAATTTTTTTAAATCTTTTTTAATATATATATTTCTAATTTCATTTAAAAACTAACACTATTTTGTGCAGATTCATCAAATAAAATTCAGATTAAAAAAATGTTTAAATTACAGGTTGTAATGTAATAAAATAGGTAAAAAGCCAAGGGGGGGTGAATACTTTTGCAAGGCACTGTATATAGGCTAGCTAGCACCGAAATGAGAGTTTTGCACTTACGACGGAGGACGAGGCAGAGTATTTGAAAACTTGATAATGTTTTGCTATCCATTCATTAAGCCAATAGAAAGACAGTTGAAAAAACGGACGACACATTGGCTAGCCATTGGCTAATGGCTTCATCTTAATTGGCTAATCTGCGCTATAGCCTGGGGATGAGGTTACAGGGATGCATTTTGTCCTAAACTCTCTCCCCCCGAACAATACTTGGAGAAATAATACAACATTTTACAGATCTGGAAGAGGATATTAAGAATGCTTTTAGGAGAGGGACAAACAGCAAATCATGCTTCCAATATGTGTCACCATATCCCGCCATATCCCGAGGGACAGTGAATAACAATAAGATCAATAAAAGACGCACATACACACACATACACACACACACACACACACACAATTTGGTGCAATACAGTGCCATAACTTAGACCCCTGCTCGCAGCTATATGAGTGCAGTTCGCATGGACAATTGTAAATTAAGTGGATTAAGTGTGCAATAGCAAAACCCTGCGGGATGTAGAGACACTTTGCATTCAGTGCGAGCGAATCTTCCCGAAGTGTATTTTTCATAATAATAAAAAATGTATAGATTTTTATGACACTAATACATACTATGTATTTTTCACTCTCGGTTTCTCAAATAATTCGCTTTTCGAGCGAAAAAAATACAATAAATATTTTGTATTCACCCGACTTCAATTCCCACCCAAATCCCCAAATCAAAAATCCACCTTGAGTAGGCCCTAAATTGGAAGTGGAATACAAATGAGCGGTTCAGATGTCGGCAGCTGGGGTTTTTAAATGAGGACAGAACCCTCTCACCACCACCATCTAACCTGCTCCACTTCATTTGCTGCCTCTCGGTCCCGGTAGAGTTCCCAATGAATTTCTGGAGTTTTTTGGTTCAACTTGCTTGGAGCTCTGCAAACAATGGCCTCCCTCCCACATCCCAGAACATTTAAGCCGTTACTTTGCCTAAAGCGCTCTCCGCTCCAGCGTCGAAAGGTCGTTATAAATAAATAAATAAAGAATAGGAGCATCCGAACACACCAAGCACCACGGAAGCTAGGCACCACACTATTCGACATTAATTGGCCCAAGGTATCTGTGAGAGAGTGAAACTAGATGAACACAACTTCCCAAAAAAAACACACTCCCACTCACTAAACCACAGCTACATTAGTTATGTTTTTACCTACATAGGCTACTCTATGTATGAGTATGATGATTACCTCTGGCTGTTTTTTTATTGTGGTGTTTCTGTAATCTATGAAGGTTGTTGTATTGGGATGCTGTTGTATTGGGCCCTTAAGGATTTGAAGAACATGGGTTTCATTAGATGTTTATACTCTTTCTCTCCTGACCTTGTTACCTCTTTGGGTTTTCACAAATCAACTTCAACAAACGATAACACAGAGACAAGACAAGAGGAACTGTATGTGGAATGAATATTTTAAAAGGTTTAATAGTTAAAATAATCAATGTCACAGCAGTATTCTGATACGGTTGAACGTACTCCCAAGGAGACCATGCAAAGGAGATGTCTGTACATCAATACAATCCTGTGTTTTTATGTGCCATCTAGATATCAGTACAGTGTGACCCCTATGAGGTCTATTTTGATTTTGTTGTGCTCAGTGCCTTTTATGCAAATTAAATTTTTGGCATTTAGCAGACGCCTTATTCCAAAGCGACTTACAATCAATACATTTGACTAAGCAAGTGAATCATCAATCCACCAGTCGTAGCAGGAAGAGTAATCCAGCTCAGGCCCGGGGCCATTGATGGAAGGAAAAACCTTCTTCTATCACCTTCTTCTAAACCTAGCCTTTTTAAAATATATATATAGACACTGGAGAAACACAGAAACAGTACAAGGGGGGCAATAGAAGTTTTTAGGGGACACAGTAAAGGGGAAAAGTGGGTGTCTTCAGGAGACGCAGTGCTGGGGGGGCAGTAGATGTCTCAGGAGGAGCAGTTAAGGTGTAACCTGAAGAGATGGAGGTCTTCAGTCTTCGACGGAAGATGGGTAGTGACTCTGCAGTTCTGACAGCCGTGGGAAGCTCATTCCACCAGCGGGGAGCCAGTCTACTGAAGAGACGTGATCGGGAAGCACTCCTGTCTCTGCACTTTCCAACGTTTGTTATTCCCATTTTGAAAAGGTGTGTGCATATCTTGCCAAATAAGCATTCCAGACTTGTGGACTAGACACTTGTTAAATTCCACCCCTCTGCCTCAAAATCCTACCCCTCTCGTGGCCAAGAGAAATCATCTATGACATCAATTCAAGATGTCTGAGGAATTCCCGTCTTATGGCTAATAAAACCTTTATATTGAAGGAAGTCCTTCTGGGATAGTAAAATAGAAACACTGTAATCTCATCGGTAAGTAGCCTTGAGAAACGATGGTTCTCGTGCCTCTATTGGGTTCATGTGTGTAGGCCTACATCTGGCTCTGATAGCAGCCAGTGCCTCACCAGCCATTGATCTCACCGCACGTCGCTGTCCATGGACAGCTATCGTGAATGATTGATGGATAGCACTCTGGATTAAACATTATTTTGCTTAGCATATATACACATCTGTCTGTGCTTCAGATTATTTCATTGAAATAGATGGTTTATTAGGGTTCGCTCTATTGGTTGAGCGACCCTTTGGTGTACATATGTCTTTTTGTCTGTCCTAATGACTGTGATTTTTACCAGGTGTGAATGCTTAGTCTTTCTCTATTCATGTCCCCTGTGTCCTCCCTCTGTGTCAGTTGTTCGCTACGTGTTATGTGGGGTTTGTGTGCGTCCTCTTTCATAGCCTTATCGGTCCTCGCCTGCATGGAAGTTAAGTATCGAGAGACTGTTGCAAGTTCATTGCCTTGCCTTGTGCTGTTGACGGAGTTTTAGGAGACTAAAAGCTTTCTCCTCTTTTGTTTTATCGTTTATTGTGCGGTTAGTTAGTCATTTCCGCTTTCTCAAATAAAGACTGCCTTTATTTTGAATTCTACATCTGCATCCCGCGTCTCCTATGTTCTGCACTGCATCTGTTGTCCAAACACGATAGCTACTCATCATAACACCGTCTCAGTGGAGATGATTGTTGCCAGGGATAAAAGTCATCCTCGGTCAGTCCGATTCTGACTGACTGTTTTGAGTCGTTTCCAAGGCAGAGGACGACCTTTCAACGGAGGCTGTTGTAGCTGGTGTAGTGAGCACCAGCTGGAGTAACTTTGTGGCCTCGGGAACTGTCTGCATCAGATCATTCTGCTCTGAGGATCTGTGTGAAGAGCTGTCCTGAGGAGCTGTCTGGGCTATTTGCATTCCTTCCTCACCATCTGTGAACTATACAATCCGATAAGATCAGCCCATTAGTCTAACAAAGTCAAAGTACCTTGCATTTTTTTTGACAGGCTCTGCAGTTTGGCGTCATCGAAATGTTGTCACATTTCATAAAGTTTTGTGCAATCGACCAAACCAAGGAACATTAGCTCACCGGCTAGAATACAGGTCGAATTAATAAGGTCTTTTAAAATCTCACGGTTTTCCTTTACCTTAGCATTGTGGATGCTGATATTTAATCTATATTTAAGCAATTTGGGCTGTGAATGTGAGTTGTCGATGTGTCATGTTTGTCGAGGCTCCTTGGCAGATTTTTCTGGCACAAAATCCTGATTTAGTCCAAATGTTGTCGCTAGTGGAGAACAGAAGGCAGGGAAAGCAGTAACGGTGATTCTTCGTAGCGCAGCCACACAGCCAGTCTTTTCGTTGGTACCGCTCCACATGAAACAACCGTGTTATTTTCTGTCCCTTCGATTGAAGTCGGTGTCCTTAAGCTCAGGCATTGGTCTTCCACTGTCTATCACTCCCTGTTTTGACTGAAAGTCCAATTTTGAGAAATGTTTATAGTTAGATATAACGTTTCCCATTTTTGCAGCTCTCCTAAGACACCTGCTTTTCTTTTCCCCTATACCATGCCTCCTAAGGCTTTGATTGCCCCCTCGCTCCAGTGTCTTATTAGTGTCTATTCATTTAAAAATGTATAGACTTTCTTCTTCTATCACGACGACTGCCAATGGCCCCTGGCCTGAGCTAGATTACTCTTCCTGCTAGAACTGGTGAATTGATGATTCACTTGCATAGTCAAATGTATCGATTGTAAGTCGCTTTGGAATAAGGCGTCTGCTAAATGCCAAACATGTAAATGTAAATGTAAATGTAAATGCCACTGGAATCTTTTGCTGGAGAACTAGCTAACGTGGAGGGAGAGTGAGCATGGATTACATGTGCTCACACACTCCCCCCTCTGAGGCTGCAACACACTCCCCCCTCTGAGGCTGCAACACACTCCCCCCTCTGAGGCTACAACACACTCCCCCCTCTGAGGCTGCAACACACTCCCCCCTCTGAGGCTGCAACACACTCCCCCCTCTGAGGCTGCAATACACACTCCCCCCTCTGAGGCTTTATTATATTATATAAAATATATTTATTTTATCATTTTATTTTGTTACTTTTTTGTAACAGCTACTTTCATTGGAGTATGACAGGTGAGGCTGAGCGCACGTCCATGGTCCTTACTTTGGTGGAAACATTGCCAATGTAAGCCTTCAATTGTCTGTCAGAATTGTCTTGGAGCACTCAAGTGTTTTCGCAAAGATCATAACATTTGTTCCCAAAAGTAACTTTGGTATAAAACAGTCATCAAACATGTTCAAAATTGACTTCCATCGGCTGGGGCTCTTTGACCGCAACCCAGCAGTTCCACTATCCACGATAGCACCACCACCTCATGACACTGCGAAGAGGAGTACACATTGAATTACACTGTTATTAACTCTCCTGTATCTCATACAGTAATATGACAATACTAATATGTATTCTGTTATTCTTGGATCGCGCAGCCATTCTTTCCAATTGGTAAGACATTTGAAATGACATACATTTCGGCTATTTAATAGCAACTGACCCTATCAAAGGTAAACTAAATGATAGACACCACTAAAAAGTGAACACAGATAAGGGTTGCAGTGATATTTCCTATGTCAATGCTGCTACATATATGTTTTTCAATTATTTTCAGTGTCAGTTCAACAAATTACCATGATATGAGTCATGTCGCATTACCTCATTAGCCTACTGTTGAATAAACTAAAGATGTCATCCATAAAATGAAGATGCAATTTCGAACCCTGCCAAATGTTGCTCGACTAAATGCAGCCTCTCCAGGGTGCAAGGAAAATTTAGATTTTGCGCTGAAAATATCAGATTACGCACGTATCCATGACATCCCCCTCAAATATTTTCCCTGGCCCAAGCATGCAGTTGACACAATGGCACAATGACATTACAATACTGTACCCACATTTGGCGCATAAAGCACAGATCCACAGAGGACATCTGCAGTCCCTTTACTGTCACTGTGTACAGATCCTGGGCTGTGTTTGGTCAATGAGGTGTGTGTTTCCTATGAGGGTGTGTGTGTTGGGGTGTGTGGTTCCTATGTGTGTGTTGGGGTGTGTGGATCCTATGAGTGTGTGTTGGGGTGTGTAGTTCCTATGTGTGTGTGTTGGGGTGTGTGGATCCTATGAGTGTGTGTTGGGGTGTGTAGTTCCTATGAGTGTGTGTTGGGGTGTGTGGTTCCTATGTGTGTGTGTGTGTAGTTCCTATGAGGGTGTGTGTGTTGGGGTGTGTGGTTCCTATGAGTGTGTGTGTGTGTTGGGGTGTGTGGTTCCTATGAGTGTGTGTTTGTGTGTGTTGGGGTGTGTGGATCCTGTGAGTGTGTGTTGGGGTGTGTGGATCCTATGAGTGTGTGTTGGGGAGTGTGGTTTGATTACACGGCTCTGGTGTGTGTGGCTTCACCACCATGCTCAGTCTCTCACACGCATGGCACACACACACACACACACACACACACACACCCTTTGCCAGGCCGTTCCGGGAGCCCAACTCGTTATATCATCTTAAGGGGAGTTTATCAGCGGCTGATCTGCAGCGGCTAGAGAACTCTCAAAGGCTGTTTTGTCTTCCGTCTGCCTGGAACTCCCTGAACCCGTGGATTACCTTCCAACCGTGGGTATTTGTTTACCACGACCTGAATTTGCGGCCTTTATCACGGCTGCCTGCCTGCCATCGCAGAGAAGGAAGTGCTTTACACACAGTTTATCTGTACCAGGGAGGGGGGGAAATGTAATCAAGTAAAGGTAAATCAGGTAATCCAGCTCTTCACAATGAGGGGTGTCCGCCTAGAATTTGCTCATATAGCCTCGCCAACAACAAAGGTACGGCGAAAAGCCTTCCAATTAGGTATACATGATAAAGGCAATTATTTGGCGATTAAATGGAAAATGATATCTCTACCATTGCAAGCATGCCAACTTTTTCCCTGGTGTATCAGACCATGCAAGCCTGGGTACGAGAGGCCCCAGGGACCTTATGGAGGGTGTTGTTGTTGGTGTTGGGAGTCTAGAGGATGCCTTGTCACTCCAGCACCAGAGTAATGCATGCGAACCCCAGGTTCCTGGCCTGACTCCCAGCCAGTCCCACTCGTTTGGCACGTCTAATTACCTCCCTTCCTAAGCTAATTGGCCAATAAAAAAATGAGGATGGCCTCTTCACCCAATTTGAGTGTTCTGCCACAAAATGGCAGCTGTGTAGATTACACAGGTTTACAAGGCATGGCGAGAGTGGGACTCCTTCAGAGTGACTTTGTGCCGTCAATGGCACTTGATCTAAGTACGAAAGTAGTAGACACACATAACCTCATCAGCCATGTGCCTTTTCACTTTTCTTTTATTCATCGGTTGAATTAAAAATATTTGCTAAACACTGTAACGGTCTGAATAAGAAGGTCACTGTCTCTTTCACCGACTGAACCATCTTGTGGTGAAGTATAGACTCACATCAGGGCAATCAACTTGCAGTTCGAACTGTGATTTTGTTTGCACACAAGGGGGGCACTAGACTCTTATAGAATAGTAGGCTACTTATAGATAGATGCCTTATCAGCTTAATGTCTCCCCCAAGATAACCCAACATATAAGGCATATTTTATTTTGATCTTTTACTGTTTACAAACAACCGGAACAATAATCAAAACACTATGGCAACAATATCTTCCTATGAATGATGTTTTAAAATAAAAGGAGCATGTTGACAGTCAGTCCTCCTAGAGTTGACTGTCTGTGCCCCTCATGTCCCTGGTGACAGGCCTCCGGGCTGTGAATGGGTACACGCGAAGCCCCGCCCTTTCCGGTCCCGACGCAACCAATCAGAAAGCCGAAACCCCTCTGACGGGACGTCACGTCAGCTGCCATCGTGTCGGGACTGGAATGTTGCAACAGAGTCACAGAGAGGAACACTGAGAGGTTTGGTCGTTGGACACATTGTAACATCAAAGGAAATCACAGCGTCTTTTTCACCGTTTTCCAATGTGTTTGAACACACCGAGAGAGTAGCGGAGAGTAGCGTCTGGTAGTCAGTTTCTTCTCTGAACCAGGCCTTTTTATTCCTCCAATGTGATGATTGTATTTCTGCGCGGATAGAAGACAAGAGGATCTATCGTAGGGAGAGCATTGCATTGGATATAAGAGAAATGAAACGCAGGGATTCGTGGGCTCCAGTTGTACCGATGGACCGCTCCTCTAACGGAACCATGGAGTGATATTATATTATTATACCTCGCCGGAGATAAACGAGAGGAACCGGGCGCATTTACCTCCGGAGACATCTGGATCTAAAACACCGGATCTGAACCCCCTAAACCCAGTCAGTCAGTCACAGTGTGTTTAACTAACGACTGGATGTAAGAAATCGTGGATCCTGGTTCTCTGTTCTCTGTTCTCTGTTCTCCAAGCGGACAGCCACATGACCCGGCACACACACGTCTCTCCGGGGTGAAGAGTTGGTAGGAAAATAAGAAAAATCAGTTTTTATTATTATTATTATTATTGTTATTATTATTATTATTATTATTATTATTGAAAACGGTTATAGAGTATACAGTTACAGTATTCGGGATCGGGAGATCGGGAGGTATTTTTTTTATGTTTGACTTTATCCAGTGACATTTATTTCGCCGCACACAACCAACCCAACCACGTCATTGTGAAATGTTCCAACTAGATGGAAGAGTGCAGAAAAGAAAAAAAGCCATTTAACTAAAAAAAAGTCCAAACCGCCCACATGCGCCGGGTCACTCTGGGCCGGACCACCGGGGGACATCGGAACACGCAGAACGCTGCAGGAGAAGAGAGTTTGAAGAGACCCTCCTGCCAGGCTGGAAGATGGCGCACGAGCCTCGGTGCTGCTGGAGGTGGTGAGGTGAGCCCCCTAACTTTGGCCCACTTAATCAGACACAGCAGATTTACTTGTCAACAACACGACCCCTATTCGTAGGACACATGCAGGCCAAAAAACGCTATTTAATCTTGCTCTCCGCCGGTGCATGTCTAGTTCTGTTGTTCTACTTCGGAGGGGTGCAGCTTCCACTTCCAGCCGGGACCCCGGGGGGCCCCAGGAGCCACCACCGGCACGACCGTAGCCGACATGGGGACCGCCCCGCCCGGCCCTGGCCCCACGCCGACCCCCTCCAGCCCTTCAGCCCCTGGGACCAGACCCACACGGACACGGAGGAGTACAACCACCAGCACATCTCCCCAAGGCAGAAGAGGGACGTGAACACGGGGGTGTACAAGGGCAAACGGTGCCGCATGGACTCCTGCTTCGACTTCTCCCCGTGCCAAAAACAGAAGAACGGGTTCAAGGTGTACGTGTACCCCCAGCAGAAGGGAGAGAAGATCTCCGACAGTTACCAGAACATCTTGGCCACCATCGAGGCCTCCAGGTTCTACACCTCCGACCCGGGCCAGGCGTGCCTGTTTGTCCTGGGCCTGGACACCCTGGACCGGGACCAGCTCTCCCCGCAGTACGTCCACAACCTCCGGACCAAGGTCCAGAACCAGCCCCTGTGGAACGGCGGCCGGAACCACCTCATCTTCAACCTGTACTCGGGCACCTGGCCGGACTACACGGAAGACCTGGGCTTCGACACCGGCCAGGCCATGTTGGCCAAGGCCAGCATCAGCACCGAGAACTTCAGACCCGGCTTTGACGTGTCCATCCCGCTGTTCTCCAAGGAGCACCCCCGGACCGGCGGGGAGAGGGGCTACCTGAAGTACAACTCCATCCCACCTTTCAGGAAGTACGTGCTGGTGTTCAAGGGGAAGCGGTACCTGACGGGTATCGGGTCCGATACGAGGAACGCCTTGTATCACGTCCACAACGCGGAGGACGTGGTGCTGCTCACCACCTGTAAGCACGGCAAGGACTGGCAGAAGCACAAGGACGCCCGCTGTGACCAGGACAACGCAGAGTATGAGAAGTGAGTTGTGGTGATGACGTGTGTGTGTGTCAAGTTATGGTGATGACGTGTGTGTCAAGTTATGGTGATGACGCGTGTGTGTGTCAAGTTACGGTGATGACGCGTGTGTGTGTCAAGTTACGGTGATGACGCGTGTGTGTGTCAAGTTATGGTGATGACGTGTGTGTCAAGTTATGGTGATGACGTGTGTGTGTCAAGTTATGGTGATGACGCGTGTGTGTGTCAAGTTATGGTGATGACGTGTGTGTGTGTCAAGTTATGGTGATGACGTGTGTGTGTCAAGTTATGGTGATGACGCGTGTGTGTCAAGTTATGGTGATGACGTGTGTATGTCAAGTTATGGTGATGACGTGTGTGTGTGTCAAGTTATGGTGATGACGTGTGTGTGTGTCAAGTTATGGTGATGACGTGTGTGTGTGTCAAGTTATGGTGATGACGCGTGTGTGTGTCAAGTTATGGTGATGACACGTGTGTGTGTCAAGTTATGGTGATGTCGCGTGTGTGTGTCAAGTTATGGTGATGACGCGTGTGTGTGACAAGTTATGGTGATGACGCGTGTGTGTCAAGTTACGGTGATGACGTGTGTGTGTGTCAAGTTATGGTGATGACGTGTGTGTGTGTCAAGTTATGGTGATGACGTGTGTGTGTCAAGTTATGGTGATGACCCGTGTGTGTGTCAAGTTATGGTGATGACGCGTGTGTGTGTCAAGTTACGGTGATGACGTGTGTGTGTGTCAAGTTATGGTGATGACGTGTGTGTGTCAAGTTATGGTGATGACGTGTGTGTGTGTGTCAGGTTATGGTGATGACGCGTGTGTGTGTCAAGTTATGGTGATGACGCGTGTGTGTGTCAAGTTATGGTGATGACGTGTGTGTGTCAAGTTATGGTGATGACGCGTGTGTGTGTCAAGTTATGGTGATGACGCGTGTGTGTCAAGTTATGGTGATGACGTGTGTGTGTGTCAAGTTATGGTGATGACGCGTGTGTGTGTCAAGTTATGGTGATGACGCGTGTGTGTGTCAAGTTATGGTGATGACGTGTGTGTGTCAAGTTATGGTGATGACGCATGTGTGTGTCAAGTTATGGTGATGACGTGTGTGTGTGTCAAGTTATGGTGATGGCGTGTGTGTGTGTGTCAAGTTATGGTGATGACGTGTGTGTGTGTCAAGTTATGGTGATGACGTGTGTGTGTCAAGTTATGGTGATGACGCGTGTGTGTGTCAAGTTATGGTGATGACGTGTGTGTGTCAAGTTATGGTGATGACGTGTGTGTGTGTCAAGTTATGGTGATGGAAGTGTGTGTGTGTCAAGTTATGGTGATGACGTGTGTGTGTCAAGTTATGGTGATGGAAGTGTGTGTGTGTCAAGTTATGGTGATGACGTGTGTGTGTGTCAAGTTATGGTGATGACGTGTGTGTGTGTCAAGTTATGGTGATGACGTGTGTGTGTGTCAAGTTATGGTGATGACGTGCGTGTGTGTGTGTGTCAAGTTATGGTGATGACGTGTGTGTGTGTCAAGTTATGGTGATGACGTGTGTGTGTCAAGTTATGGTGATGACGTGTGTGTGTGTCAAGTTATGGTGATGACGCGTGTGTGTGTCAAGTTATGGTGATGACGTGTGTGTGTCAAGTTACGGTGATGACGTGTCACCGGGGGTCATGTTGATGCTGTTTATGCACCCGCCTCCCCCCTGGGTCCCGTTTTGGGGGAAAGGGACCTGACCTTCCATAAATCTGTGGATTAAAATCTGGGTCCTACCCATCCCTGAGGGTGTGTGTGTGTGTGTGTGTGTGTGTGTGTGTGTGTGTGCGTGTGCGTGCGTGTGCGTGTTTATGCGAACACATTGTGAATATTGCACTGAATGAAGCAATGTTTAGGAATGGTCTGGTAGCCGGTTTATCCTAAATCCATGGCTCTTGCTTACTTCTCAACACTCCCCTCCGTTGAACTTTGATCAAGTTTTTAAAAAGTCAAAGGGAAATCCAGGTTTATTTTCTTTCTTTATTTGGCTGAAGTCATGTGATATATACAGTATATATCTATAGATATAGGCTATATCAAAATAAGCCTAGATTTTCCTTTAGCGACGTTGATGGAATACCCCCCAGATACTTGAATAAGTTCCATTCTAAAAGCAGCGTGGTCCGTCTGCCCCCAGGTAGTGCAGCGTAAAGCAGGACAAACATAGGCTAATCAAGGTGAGTGCAAACAGCGCAGGGGTTTCCTCACCTTGACTAGTGTCCTTAGTTCCTCTGAGCTGCTGGGGGCAGTCAGGCAGACCAGACCTGGTCAGACCACACCGTCTCCCCTCAGTCGAAGATGATGACGATAGGCCTACGACAGACCTGCCCCCACCATGCGTTACTGTACAGTGAACATGTATCAAAGTTCAACTGTGAGAGGGGTGAGTTGAGAAGGCAAGTGCGGCTATAGTGGAATAGGAGTGGAGTGACCTTGCTGTAACCGCGTGTAGGCCTATTATGTCCTGTTTGATCGGTGTAAAACACCACGCAACTTACCTGTCAGTTGAAGAATTCATCAAACCTGACATGACACAAACTAGCATTACATTTGATGCACTGATTCTTTTTATTTTGTAGGCTATCTTCTTCTTCTCTCATTGTAGAGACTCTGTTTAGGGTGTAATGATAGGCTACTTGTGTCGGCCAACAATCACAACCAATCAATATTGGAATTTTTTAACATGGAGTTAGTATGAACGTCCTGCCAAGATTCCTTCTGAATGAGTGATTTAGAGTATTCACAAGGTTTGTTTTGGGCGGCTGAATCATTTGGATAGGGATTTCGGATATGGAAATCCAATCTGACCTTTAATCAAGATCGAAAGTTGTTATACACACATGAGTTATGGTGTTTAATGTACTGTGAGGTATCCGGTGAGGTGTTGCATTTTGTCAATGTGTTGACAAGGAGCGATGTAGATCTTTTTTTCCTCTTCGCTACCTTTCTACATGTACGGTGCCTTCAGGAAGTATTCACCCCCTGGACTTTTTTTCCCCACATTTTTTTTCTTTCTTTTCAGGTTACAACAACCTGAGTATAAATAGATTTAATTGAGATTGTGTTGTCACTGAGCTAACAAAAAATACCCAATGATGTCAAAGTGAACATAATTCTTTCAGAAATTAATTAAAAATGAAAAGTTTATATGTTTTGAGTCAATAAGTACGTAGGCTAGTCCATGAAAAAAATAAAGTTCACCCCATTTGCTATGACACTCCTGACATGCGCTCATATGCAGACATTTATTCAATACTCAGTAGTAGGCCTAAGTTGAATTGAGTCCTGCAAAGATAATAGTTAGGTGTTGTGTGATTTCTGAATGAATATTTTTTGTTTTTATAGGGTCTCTGATTTGCATGACAACCCTAGGGTACATAATGTTGCAGAGAAATAGGAAATGTTAGAATAGGTATAGCATAGCATAGAGTACAGCACAGTGTTTTATCTGTACAGTATAGTATAGTGGATAGTGTACATAGCCTTTATTTATGTAAACCAGCTCTTTTCCCTTCTTGTTTTTTTCTTGTTTTTTTTTTCCTAGCACCAGGGGAGCCCCCCCTCCCAAATTTCGTTGTTTGGTACCTGTACTGTAGCAATGACAATAAAGTCCATTCATTCATTCATTCATTCATTCATTCATATGATTCAAACTCCCCCAATCCCTGCCAGTGACAGACGTACCCATACAGTGACAGAGCTGCCACTCGCTTTCACTAGAGGCATGACGCAGAAACCTTGTTGCATGTGCTGGATTTGCACTAACTTAATGCTTTGTACTAAATCCAAATGAACGTATTTCCAGCCACTATGGATGTGAAATAGATATTATTCCATGAAGGGATTCTCTCTGGCCACTGGGTAGACCAGTCTGGTCCTCAGGGTAGCATTCCATAGCAGCTTTGTTCCTCTCCGTTTACTCAGGTTGTAATGATGACAGCTCAGACGACAAAGAGTGTAACTGATCAAAGAACCTATAAAAACTAAGAAATTCATTCCTAAATCTCATTAACTATCCTTGCTCTCAGATGGATGGATTTATCTTAAAGACAATTTTTTTTGCATTTTAACTAATTTTAGGAATGTTATATGAAAGGGGGTGAACACTTCCTTACTTGCTCAAGACATTTCAGCTTTTCATTTGTAATTAACTTGTAAACATTCCCCCCCCCCCAAAATAATCACTTTACTTTGGGTAGATCAGCAGCCAAATACATTAAATACCCTAAATGTAGCCTATTTTTCAAGTCAGGTTATAAAACAACGAAATGTGGAAAAGGTTATTGAAGGCAATGTAGCTTAGTTCATTCATGTCTCTTCAAAATGTCGTAACATTACCTCACCCGGTAGTTGGCAAGATAGAGCCCTGTTCATATCACAGAGAATCCATACTCTGTGATCTGGATCTGCTGTTATCTGCATCAGCATCATCCTACCCGATAATGTTTTGAAATACCGCCTCAAAATCAGCCAAATCGACCTGATCCTGGTTAGCAAAAAAAGGGCATTACATAATCCGTATCATTTGAGCACAGGTGATAGTGTGTACTGTTGTACAAACGTTATTAAAGGACACAAATGTCCAATCAATGTTGAGGGCGGGGTCGGAGTAGCAGTGACCGACCAGATAACAAAATTGGTCAGAGAAGAAGCAGAAGTCACCGCCTCAAGAACTGGGAATTTTACTGATGAGAACAGTCAGTGCCTAGGACATACAAGCCCGATGCAAATATGCAGCCACAACATCCCACAAGTAAGCGCTTGTCCATTTGTCATCTTCCTCCACATCTCCTCCGCCGATCTCTTTTTCCGAGATGCCTTTGGCTCATGTCACCTGGAGAAATGTGTCATCCATTATCTGAGTTCCAGACATACCTGGATGCATTTCAGACTGCCCATGCAGACCTGGATAGACTGCTACACCCCCCCCCCCCCTCCCCTCTGCCAATGGTGGAGTGTCAATAACATCGTGCATCACCTTGCCGTGGTCCTCTGACCTGATTGTCTCCGAAAGGCAGAGATTGAAAGCTAGTCACGTACACTACACACACACACACACACACACACACACACACACACACACACACACACACACACACACACACACACACACACACACACACACTCGCAACCCCTGAACACGTAGCTGACAGTGAATTACACTGTCTCTCTGGGGCTCGGCTGTTGTTTTTCAATCACATCACGCAAAATAATTGGGCCTACACTGCAGCTCTTTAGACAACATTGGGAATATCTATCTATTGGGAATTCTAGCGATATGTTGCACCAATAAAAACACTCATAATGCATGCATGCTTCAGTGATTTAACAGTGAGTAAAATTCACATCTTTTATAATAATTATGTCGCTCCTATATTTTGTTAGGCCTATATTGAATACAATTGACTTTTAATGCATGGGCAACTCAAAACCTCTCGAAAAGAGAACCGATGGTTCTCGAGCCTGACGGCCCCATGCTATGGAAACAGCCATCTCCTGTTTCCATAGCATGAGGCAGGCGGCTTGATATACAAGTACACCCTCCTGAGCATGATGCTGGTAGATATGGGAGTATAGCCTAGGTGTAGGCCTAATCCATGAAATAAGACATGTTTTTTTGTTTGTTATAAGCTTTTATTCGTTTAATTTACCATCATAGCACTCAGGGACTACACCCTAACCCTCTATCGTACGCTATCGAATCTCAAACTTCTTTCCAAACCCGTCAACTCCGTAATGTGAGTTTTGACGAAGTCTGCGTATTCCTACCTTGTTTTCCTCTCTTACAAGTTTCCCAGCAGACGACGGCATCATGATCCCCTATTTAATACTTAACCAGGTCTGACGGCCTGTATTGACTTTGTGTTTTAGCCACTTTACCGCCGCCCCGCCACTCAAGGTCACTCCAGGGACGTGTGTGTGTGTGTGTGTGTTGTGCTGTGCACACTGTGAGTGTTTTCCCCCCATTTAAAGCTTATGGCTGCAATATCAGTGAGGCGATGCTGCATTTTCACAACTGTGTCATCAGCGGGAATATTGCCACTTAAGACAATCCACTGTGTGCGTGCCGGGGGGGGGGGGCTGTCGGCCCACCCTCTCGTTCCACGATATGGAAACACTGATGTGATTTGGGGGTGAAGATGGCCCCCTGCCATATTTCCATATCCTCCCTTGATGATGTGACCGACGGTGGACATTTTGTTGACACAGAACGAGCAACATATTGAATAGAAAACCTGGCCAAGCAAATAGGGTTTTCCCACAATTGCAGGATTTTAAAACAGTATTATGAATACCATTTTTAAAGTGGTTCAAAGTCTTGTTCTCTCTTGCAGATAGTGGAGACCAGGGTTCCCGTGCTGGTCTTAAAAAGCCTTAAAGTCTAAAATCCAGCAATCCAATTTATAAGGCCTAAAAAGGGCCCACACTTCAGTTAGGATAGTATTCGGTCTAAAAATGAGGTGCTAGGTCTAAAAAAATTAGATCCTGCAAGGAAATCAGTCCGACCACACCTATTTACGCGGAAATGAATCAAGCTGGAACCCCAAAAAATGCCAATTCGCTTCCTTTTTTGTCTGTAATTTCATCACCTCAAGGATGTCAAAAAGCTATCATATGGTGTCGTGAATAGGTCTAAGATTCTATTCAAAGAGGTCAAAAAAGGTCTAAAAAGGTCTTAAATGTGACTTGTTGAAACTTGTAGGAAGCCTGGGAGAGGCACTGGAGGTTAACATGAACGCGTGGGTTGCTGCCTGCCCCGTTAGTTATGTGGGGTGGTGTCGCGCACCCCAGGATCCTGTTTGTTTCTCTCTTGTTAGATTAATAAGTCATGAATATTTCATGATCTTTTCCTCACTTCAATAAAGCAATGGCCCATGATCAGATGAAAATGCTAATGATCTGGAAGCAATTAGCTGTGGAATGCGGTTTAGCCTAATTAGAGCTGTTGTATATTATTATTTTTTGCGAAGATAGCTACTTTTTATTTTTTTTATCTTATCAGTCAATCTAGCCATCTCATTTCCTTTTACCCGGTGCTTATGTACCTTTTTTTTCTGTCGCTAATTGAAATTTGTGCATGACCCTCTCCCCATGTCTGTCCTGTTTGATGTTGTGGTGAGCCAGCCTTTGAGACAACACTCAGTGTTTCCTCTACATGCATTTCATCGTGGCGGTCCGCCACGATGGAATTTCCTCCGCCACCATGCAGATTTCTCAACCCAAAAAAAAAAAAAAAGATTTAGGCCGCTTTTCAGACCTTCACAGCGCTAGACACACCCACAAGCGCGAAGCGACGCGCTTGCAAAACTGTTTTGTGATTCCTCATTTAAATTACGTTGTACCTGTTACAATGACAATAAAGATCATTCATCTTCATCAAGATGAGAGATGGAGCGATCCGCTCACACAGCTGTCCCGCATCCGCTAATCAGCGCAGCACCGAACCGCCGGGCTCGTTGAGCGGATGCGAGGCAGCTGTGCCCGGGACCGGCCACTTCACATAAAGGAAGGAAGGAAGGAAGGAAAGAAAGAAAGCCGTGCACAAACGAGAGCTAAGTCAGACCGGGACGCTGCCAGTATGTGTGAGAGCCGGACTGCCGGCGTGAACATTTGAACCGTGTCATTTTATTTAATGGACCATTTCGTTGTCTGGTACCTGTACTGTAGCAATGACAAATAAAGTCCATTCCATTCCATTCCAGAGAGGGACGGACGGACGGACTACCCTTGTTTTTAATTTACAGGAAAACATTTTATTTTCGAGTTTTGGCTGAAATGACGTCGTTGTTTTGAGCGCGCGTGCGCGTTTCATGCGCGTGCACGCGCCACCATGGTAAAAATTCCTGGAGGAAACACTGACACTGATTGTGAGGTGACCATGGCTCTTCTCCCACTCATGGTATTCCAGTTAACCGTGGCTAGTTTGGTGTGAGTGGTTCACCCGCTGCCTGCTCCTGATAAGGTGGAGTATAGGCTAGCGCTAGACCTATTCTGAAGTGTTTTCCCTGGGTTTTCTGTCAGCAGTGGGGAGGGTCAAGGTTTGGAATTGCACACTCGCTTTGCTTGCACACACTGCTGGCGTTGGTGACCCAGGACTAGAATTCAATATATTCATTAAGACGCATGGTGTCATGCTGAGGAGACTCACCGTGGTCAGTGTGGCTAAAGCCTTGGAAGATCTACCCCTTTTAGGGACCCTGGCAATCTGTGCTTCCCAGACAAAGGTGGTCTCTCTCTCCTCTCTCCTCTACTCCTCTACCTTCTCCTCCTCTTTCTTCTTCCCACTCCTCTCTTATGTCTCCCTTGCTGCGACCCTCCCCCCCCGCTTATTTCCCCTACCCGCCCTACTATTCCCCGCTCCATAATCAGTGGCGGCGATCATTCTCTTATAATATAGTAGGCCTATAACTCATCAGAAAATGATCATAAAATGCTCATAAATTAAACGGATGTTAGCAAGAAAAAAAAGACGCTCTATCTAGCTAGGGTAGTCAACAACAGCAGTCATCGTGTCTGTGTGTGTCTGTGTGTGTCTGTGAGTCTGTGTGTGTGTGTGTGTGTGTGTGTGGAGGGGGGTTCGTGACCTCGCTTGTCTGTCCCTTTCTGAGTGACGGAGAGACGAGTCCCCTGTTCAGTGACCCACATTCAGAGGGGGATTACCATGGTGATGTGGCCCCTGCGGCAGGAGAGGGAACCGGCCTTCGCCGCCCGTGACCGTCTGGCCTCCGCTGTTCAGCTGGTGGTGGAGGAGTGCGATCAATTGGAAGTCTTTCACCAAAAAATGTGAATCGATTGGAGAAGCTAGCACTGCCCCCCCACCCCCGAAATCAAAAGTTTATGGTTTCTTACAAACCAGAGGCAACTCCAAGCAGCAGCAGCAGTACCTGAGAGTACAAAATAACAAGGTGAAAAAAACAAAAGTCTTTCTCATCCTTGGACTGTCAGGGAATGTCGAGAGACATGAATTAATAAGAGGGGAGGGGTTCCACTGGTAAAAACATCCCTCTCTCCCTCTCTTGCTTTAGCGGTGTTCAAAGTGATACGTTTGGCAGGTTAAGTTAGCGGGCTTTACCCGCTCGTTTTTTTTTGGTTAGCACGCCACTTGGAAGCGAGCGTAGACCGTCGGTTTGGCTCCGTGTGAAGTCAACAGGGCGAGACAAGGTAGTTGACTGGTTCCATGTGAAAAAGTGACGTGCGAGACAGATGAGATTGGTTCCTTGTTAAATCCTGCTCAGAAGAAGAGGAAGACATGCGTCTCCATTATGGAAACTGAATGATTTTTGAGCCCCTGACATCTTGTCTCAGTTAGTGGATAAAAGCTCTGCTTTTTTTTAATGTGGCAGAGACATGCCGAGGCAGAGGTAGAGCAGCTCAGAGCACACACACATTCCCTCAAGTTTTTTTACTTTTAATTCTCCTTTTTATTCTTCTCTTCTCTCTTCAGAAGATATTTCTGTGTCTCAGTTTGGCTTGCAGCCACCACCTCTCTCTCTCTCTCTCTCTCTCTCTCTCTCTCTCTCTCTCTCTCTCTCTCTCTCTCTCTCTCTCTCTCTCTGGAAGTCCTGGGTTTGGATAACAACCCCCAGTGGTTACCACATTCAGTGTGTCTTGGTGTGTACCTCTCTGGGTTATATGTTTGCTGTAATTGCTTGTGATTTACATTTCGCCTAATTTGAAACATCCCTCCATAGTAGATGAATCCCGGTTGAGAAACCTCAGAGTCACGGATGTAAGTGATATTCTATAAGGCACTTCCCGTGATCCGATAGTTAGGCCTAATTGTTTTGTTGCGGAGCTCCCGCTGTTAGGCTGGTCTAACTAGCTCTGGTTGGTATCGCTTTACTAAGCTGAACAAGTCTGACGCTACATAATAATAATAATAATAATAATAATAATAATAATAATAATAATAATAATAATAATAATAATAATAATACATTTTATTTGTGTGCCGCCTTTCGAAACTCCCAAGGACACCTCACAATAGGGCAATACACAGTGAAATACAGTCAGGTTAAAAACAGTGGAGGTGACCACAGTTAAAACTAAACAGAAAGAAAAGAAACAACAGAAAACAATACAAAAGAACAACAGGAGGTGAAGTACATGTTTCTTATCCGGTTCCCATTTCTTTGTGGATGTATTAGGCTGTGTGTGTGGCTGTGGGGGTGGGAATGGTGTGTGTGTGTGGGGGGGGTAGGAATGGTCGTCCCTGGGATTTGTCCCTCTTCCTGAATGCCTCTTGCAGCCCCCCGGCTTCGGACCACCTGACAGACAGATCTCGTCAACGAGGGGCAGCGGGCAGAAACTATGGCCTACTTCTGCTCCGGACACTATGGCCAAAACCGGACGTAACTCTCGGACCAGCGTAAACTAGCTTCCTGTTCAGTGGTAAACTAGCTTCCTGTTCGGTGGTAAAGTAGCTTCCCTTACAGCAGCCAGGGGGGAGGTTTTTACGGCACCAAGGGCGAGTTTTATGACCCCGGGAGCAATTTAACAACCCTTCAGGCCAGTACTTGAATGGACTGGCAGGTCTTTTACACCCACCCCGCTATCTTCAATGCCCTGACCCCCTTCTGACTGTTCAACAACCACCAGAGGGGAAAAAAACAAACAATCTCTCCACTGTGTTGATATTCAAATGAAGGGGTCCCTTAAAAAAGCATTATTTCCCTGGTGAATGTCAATGTTGTTTGTGAGAATGTGGGGGCACCCCCCCCCCCCCCCCCCCCGCCATAGTCAGAAGGAGCGTTTTGTTCAAGTGGTGGTGGCAGCTCACGGAACGGCTTGTGCCCCCTTCCTCACGCTTTCTGGGTTAGTTTGACCCCGTCCCTCTGTGGATGTAAAGGGGCTCTACTGCCCTAGGCACTATAAGAGGGGCCCTTTTGTTTGAAAGTATGCTCTGGTTCTTTAGCTGTCTGTGCCTTGTTGACACCACGGTCCCCCACAAGGCCCCTTTGGTGATTCCCCCCCCACCCCCCACCCAACACCCTCTGGTGATCCCCCCCCCCCCCCCCCCCCTACTCCATGTTGTTACCCGGAGGCTCTGAACTCTGAACACCCGCCCCCCCCCACCCCCCGCCTGTCATACACACACCCTAGACCCCGGTCTCTTAGCCCGCCTTAGCCAATCATTCCTAAGGCTGATCTCTCACGTCTTTTTTTTTTTTTGTGCTTTTGAACCCTTTGGACGGTAGCAACAAAGGCTGCTCAGACACTTCAGCGACGCACCCCTCTTTCGGCGGATTCCATGACACTCACAATCACAAGCCGAGCCAAAACTGAGGGTGGGGGCCGGGGGGGGGGCTTGCATGATGGCATGTGGACTCGGTATGTCAGGCTGGATGGTAGAATATTGGATTACCGGTGTGTATTGGTTATCATGGCAGTTGATGGTTTTGGCCATTTGTTTTCTGGTGTGGTCCTCTCTGTTTATTCATGAGTTTCCACTGGGGCCCCCTTTTCAGATAAGGGGAAGGAGCGTGGTTGTCTGAGGAGAATGTAGGACAAAGTGCAGCTGTGGTTGTGCTGTTGGACTGTGCGAACGAACGGCCACTTCAAAAAAGGCATTTGAAATGGTTTTAAAAGCTCTGCAAAAGAGCTTAATCCGCTATACATATGGAAATGGATGAAAGAGGTTGTGAAAGAGCCATGAAACCTTGTCAAGGTTAGGGTAACGTGGCTTTTCGCTTTTACTTTATTTCTTTTTCTTTTCTTCTTTTTTTTTTTACCAGAAGGAGCGAATTACACCATACATGGAAACATTTTAGGAATGAGAACATTTCTTCTATAAGGAAGCCTTTGTTTAAGTCATTCGATTGGTGCATTTTCAATGACTGAGTCAGAATGGGTTTGAACAGCCTGGGTAAAATATTCCCACATGCTCGGTGTTGTGTGTGCGTGTGTGTGTGTGTCCGTGTGTGTGTGTCCGTGTGTGTGTGTCCGTGTGTGTGTCCTGTGACGAGGGATTTGTTTTACAGTTTGACATCTGTCATGAAAGCAGGACACACAGTACCTTTTTTTACTGGCTTTATTTTTAACCTAGGCTACATCCTGGCTGTGCAGTGTCTATCCAAGCGCATCCTCGGCTTCAAAGCCCGTCGAAGGCGCCGAGGAAGAAGCCGTAACGCCGCTGTGCTCTTTGGTTAGCTTGCTTGGCAGGGTGTTTTTTCCGCATGGAAATGGTTATTTCCCCCCAGAAAGAAGTTGTGACACGACAGCACTTTGCCTCTTGTATATCTTGACGCTCGCCTGCGAGATGTTGTGTTCTCCCTCTCTTTGGTGAGAGGGAGGGGGCAGGGGGGAGGTTGGGGAAGCTATGCAGGGCCAGTGGCTCTGGGATGTGATGAGCTGTTCTCATTTGCGGGGAGATTTGAAAAAGAAGAAGTGTGTTTATCTGGGGGTTGTGAGGCAGGGCTGGGATTAGTGCAGCTGTATGCCATTAGACTGTGAGCAGCGCTGTGACTAACCTCTGGCTTCTCACACTGCTGATTCCTAAAGTGTTTCTCTTTTTTGGTTTCTATTTGAGACAAATTGCTTTTTTTTTCTTCTTCGTTTTTATTATTTTGTATTCTTTCTATGTGTTTGTGTTTCAAATGCTTTCAGGCCCACGAGAGAGCATTTGGCATCTACAGTGCCCTATGTAGGCTAAGTAAATGGAATGGTAAACGGACTGCACTTATATAGCGCCTTTATCCAAAGCGCTTTACAACGGCCTCTCTTTCACCCATTCACACGCACATTCACACACCAATGGCGGCAAGCTACCATGCAAGGAGCCGGCCCGCTCACTGGGAGCAATTTGGGGCTCTACCTGCTGTGCCACAACCGCCACCTAAAGGCCGATTTAAACTTCTGCGTAAAATCGACGCCGTAGCCTTGCGTCGGCCCGCGTGGCCTTGCGTTGCCTACGGAGAGGGTTGACGCGCACATCTCCAAAAATGTAAGAACGCGTCAGTTTCTACGCAACCATAAGCTCTGTGATTGGTCCGCTTGGTAGCACATGATTCCGACAAGATTCCGACTCTCTCGTCGGCCAAAATGCGGAAGCCATGACAGAAATGTCATTTACTTTTTCTGTAATTACTTATTAATAAAGATTTGAAAAATTATGATAACCATCGTATTATCTTAGTTTAATGTCATTTCAATGCATCATAGAACTTTTATTTACAACAAGCATAACAACAAAAAGATCGCTATTATGCCGCTTTGAGCTTTGAGCTCCGTTGAGTTCCTAACCGGAAGAGGCACAGCACAGGGGCATAGAAAACACACTGCCACCTAGCGATGTGACGGTGTAATTGCAGCGTGGCCTACGCAGAAGTGTAAAGTGCGAGACCCCTTACGTAGGCTACGTAAGCTACGCACGTAAATTCGACGCAGAACTTTAAATCGGCCTTTAGTCATGGGATGCCTGGTGGCACTTGTTTTACATAATGATGACTGATGGTCAGAGAGATATAGTTGATTCACTTACTTAGAATTAAGTACATTTGTCTTTGTCGCTTTGAGTAAAAGTGTTTACTAAATGACTTTAACGTTAAATGTAGAAAGAAGATAGCCTAATTGATTGCACCCAAATTGGCCATTTTCATTTTGTGGGATTTATATAATATTCAATAGAATTCCAACCCCAAATTGAATTTAGACCAATAATAATTAATATACCTGATAATGATTAAGAAATGAATAGTAATCCAAAACTATGGTTAATGACCACCCATGAACTCTCCTTTAGAAAACATTAGATGCACGACTTCAATGACTAGGCTAATACATTTGGACAGGCCAACCTCCAGATTACCAGATTAACCAGGAACACATTAGGCTACATAGTATGAAGAAACAAAACTCCAAGCCACAGCTTCATATTACTTGTCGGACATGGAGAACTGATATCCCACACTGGCCAATAAACTCTTCTAAAGGAGCGGTTTGGAGGCTCGGGCTAATAGGTGACCTTTGACCATTATTATTAATCATGACCGTATTATTAATTTGGTTGATCTTCAGTTCATCTTCAGTTGATTATGAATTTGATCAATTATCTTATTTGTCAGGGATGAAACTATAGCCTATTTCTACAAAATAATGATGCAGTCCACTTATCTTCTCTGTTACTTCTCTATCTACAGAAACAATTTCAGAACAATATAAGATGCTGGGTGTTGTATATGTCACATGTTGGATGTGTATGGTACTGAGGTGTGGAGTGTTCTGGGCCTGTCTAGAGATCCTGGGGTGTCTGGTTCCATATCTTTGGGCAGACCCACTCATATTTGTCATTTTATTGGACAGACACAGTGAAGACAGACAGGAAAGTAAGGAGAAGAAGGGAGAGAGGGCATGTCAGCGGGGCATGGGGGCCGGATTCGAACCCATGCCGAGTCCGACATGAGCATATGTGTGCACTGTAGACCGCGGTGCTAGACCACTGGACCACCCCAGGCCACCTGGTTCTATATCTATAAACACACTGAGACTTAGAGAAAATCTGTGAGAGCACTGATCTTATACAAAGTACTGTCCTGAGTTTAGATAGGCACTATCACTACTTTGTGTGATAGTCTAAGACTTGTGCTTTGGGTCTTCAGTGAAAAGTGTGTCATTTGTTATCGTTTTTACTGCAGTTTGAGAGGATGCAGGATTTGTAGTCTAAGCGTGTGTGTGTGTGTGGGGGGGGGGGGACCGTAGGTTTGCTTTGAAGTCTGAGTTTGTCCAGTGTGTGTGTGTGCGCGCCTCGCGATGTCTCGATGTGCTGAATCAGTAGTGTATTACAGACTTTTCCCCGCTGTGGCTGGTCTTTAGTCCTCTGGCATTTCCCTTCCCCAGCGCGTCTTGTTTGGACGAGCACCGGAGCTGCTCGAGCCGGGCCCGCTCATGTGGAAACCCAGAAGCTACACAAATGAATAATTTATTAGTCGGATTTTATTCATGAATTTTCACACGCTCCGTTTTTTTTTGTAGCATGTCCACACGGAACTGCTGTGTGCACTCATTTCCCCAGCAGGTACCCTCCGGTTTTCTCATTTTATTCAGTCAGTGCCATAAATGCCGTCGGGGGGCCTTGTGTGTTTATCTTTAGATTTAAAGAAATTCATTTGAATTTAATCTTGGGAGGAGAAGAAAAAACTGACCGTAAAGCTCTGTCTTGGGGAAGCGTACATTTTGCTGAGCTCCAACGGTCTGAAAAGCCAAGAATTCATTATTCAGTTTAGGATAATTTGATGCTGAATATGGATTGAGGCTGGACGAGCTCTTTGGGTGCTGATAACCTCTCAAAAGAAACGTTGGTAAGGTTTCCGTAGCCATGACCTGTTGGCCATACCCTCCTCCACACCGTCCTCCACACCCTCCTCCACACCCTCCTCCTCCACACCCTCCTCCTCCACACCCTCCTCCTCCACACCCTCCTCCTCCACACCCTCCTCCACACCCTCCTCCTCCTCCACACCCTCCTCCTCCACACCCTCCTCCTCCACACCCTCCTCCACACCCTCCTCCTCCACACCCTCCTCCACACCCTCCTCCACACCCTCCTCCTCCACACCCTCCTCCTCCACACCCTCCTCCTCCACACCCTCCTCCTCCACACCCTCCTCCTCCACACCCTCCTCCACACCCTCCTCCTCCACACCCTCCTCCTCCACACCCTCCTCCTCCTCCACACCCTCCTCCTCCACACCCTCCTCCTCCTCCACACCCTCCTCCTCCACACCCTCCTCCTCCACACCCTCCTCCTCCTCCACACCCTCCTCCTCCACACCCTCCTCCTCCTCCACACCCTCCTCCTCCACACCCTCCTCCTCACCCTCCTCCTCCACACCCTCCTCCTCCACACCCTCCTCCTCACCCTCCTCCTCCACACCCTCCTCCTCCTCCACACCCTCCTCCTCCACACCCTCCTCCTCCACACCCTCCTCCTCCACACCCTCCTCCTCCACACCCTCCTCCTCCACACCCTCCTCCTCCACACCCTCCTCCTCCACACCCTCCTCCTCCACACCCTCCTCCACACCCTCCTCCTCACCCTCCTCCTCCACACCCTCCTCCTCCTCACCCTCCTCCTCCACACCCTCCTCCTCCACACCCTCCTCCTCCTCACCCTCCTCCTCCTCCACACCCTCCTCCTCCACACCCTCCTCCTCCACACCCTCCTCCTCCACACCCTCCTCCTCCTCCACACCCTCCTCCTCCACACCCTCCTCCTCCTCCACACCCTCCTCCTCCACACCCTCCTCCTCCACACCCTCCTCCTCCACACCCTCCTCCTCCACACCCTCCTCCTCCTCACCCTCCTCCTCCACACCCTCCTCCTCCTCCACACCCTCCTCCTCCACACCCTCCTCCTCCTCCACACCCTCCTCCTCCACACCCTCCTCCACACCCTCCTCCTCCTCCACACCCTCCTCCTCCACACCCTCCTCCTCCACACCCTCCTCCTCCACACCCTCCTCCTCCTCACCCTCCTCCTCCACACCCTCCTCCTCCACACCCTCCTCCACACCCTCCTCCTCCACACCCTCCTCCTCCACACCCTCCTCCTCCACACCCTCCTCCTCCTCCACACCCTCCTCCTCCACACCCTCCTCCTCCACACCCTCCTCCTCCACACCCTCCTCCACACCCTCCTCCTCCTCCACACCCTCCTCCTCCACACCCTCCTCCTCCACACCCTCCTCCTCCTCCACACCCTCCTCCTCCACACCCTCCTCCTCCACACCCTCCTCCTCCACACCCTCCTCCACACCCTCCTCCTCCTCCACACCCTCCTCCTCCACACCCTCCTCCTCCACACCCTCCTCCTCCACACCCTCCTCCTCCTCCTCACCCTCCTCCTCCACACCCTCCTCCTCCTCACCCTCCTCCTCCTCACCCTCCTCCTCCACACCCTCCTCCTCCACACCCTCCTCCACACCCTCCTCCACACCCTCCTCCACACCCTCCTCCACACCCTCCTCCTCCACACCCTCCTCCTCCACACCCTCCTCCTCCACACCCTCCTCCTCCACACCCTCCTCCTCCACACCCTCCTCCTCCACACCCTCCTCCTCCACACCCTCCTCCTCCTCCTCACCCTCCTCCTCCACACCCTCCTCCTCCTCCACACCCTCCTCCACACCCTCCTCCTCCACACCCTCCTCCACACCCTCCTCCTCCACACCCTCCTCCTCCACACCCTCCTCCTCCACACCCTCCTCCTCCACACCCTCCTCCTCCTCCTCACCCTCCTCCTCCACACCCTCCTCCTCCACACCCTCCTCCTCCTCCTCACCCTCCTCCTCCACACCCTCCTCCTCCTCCTCACCCTCCTCCTCCACACCCTCCTCCACACCCTCCTCCACACCCTCCTCCACACCCTCCTCCTCCACACCCTCCTCCTCCACACCCTCCTCCACACCCTCCTCCTCCTCACCCTCCTCCTCCTCCCCTCCTCCACACCCTCCTCCTCCACACCCTCCTCCTCCACACCCTCCTCCTTCACACCCTCCTCCACACCCTCCTCCTCCACACCCTCCTCCTCCACACCCTCCTCCACACCCTCCTCCACACCCTCCTCCACACCCTCCTCCACACCCTCCTCCTCCACACCCTCCTCCTCCACACCCTCCTCCACACCCTCCTCCTCCTCACCCTCCTCCTCCTCCCCTCCTCCACACCCTCCTCCTCCTCCACACCCTCCTCCTTCACACCCTCCTCCACACCCTCCTCCTCCACACCCCCCTCCTCCACACCCTCCTCCTCCTCACCCTCCTCCTCCTCCACACCCTCCTCCTCCACACCCTCCTCCACACCCTCCTCCACACCCTCCTCCTCCACACCCTCCTCCGCACCCTCCTCCTCCACACCCTCCTCCACACCCTCCTCCACACCCTCCTCCATACCCTCCTCCACACCCTCCTCCTCCACACCCTCCTCCTCCACACCCTCCTCCTCCACACCCTCCTCCACACCCTCCTCCACACCCTCCTCCATTCCATATACAGTCTTGTTAAGGCCTCTAGAGGTATCTAAGTAGCCTAGAGGTTAGAGAGGCCGGCTAGCAATTGGAGGGTTGCTGGTTCGATCAGATAAAAAGCCAAGAATTCATTATTCAGTTTAAAGGCTCATTTAATGCTGAATATGGATTGAGGCTGGGTGAGCTAGTAAGCAATTGGAAGGTTGCTGGTTCGATCCCCGCCTCAGGATGGACTGGTCGTGACTAGAGCGTTGCTGGCATCATATCTAAGGTGCCGCTGCTGTTGTGCCCTTGAACAAGGCACTTAATTGCTCCAGGGGCGCTGACTATGGCTGGCTAGAGTGCTCTAGTGCCTAGAGCAAAAAATACTTTTCGTTGTGCAATAACAAAGGTTGAATCTAATCTAATACAATCTCATGCTGGTCCCTTGTTTTATGATGATGGTGATAACGGGCCCTTGTTCTCCCACACCAGCAGTGCTACTATGCACCTTCTCTCTTAATCCCAGTGTAAGAGTAGGATTAGCATCAGCCCTGTCTTTTGTTAACTAATCGCTTCAGTGTCCAGATCGTCTGTCCTTTCTGGATTAGATAGAGGAGCACTTTCTACCACTGGACTGCCAAGTGTTACTAGGGTAATCACAGTTAGCTACTACAAATGTTAGAAATGCTAAATTACCCACAGCAATATAGGAAAGAGGAACCATTTTCTCTTCTTTTAGCTCTGTAATCCGACAGTTGGGATTTGAAAATGGGAAAAAAACATTCTCGTCTTGAATGTTTTCTTTTTTCAGATTCACCATTTAGAAATGATCAACTTTTGTATATATTGTATACACCCACTATGAGAAAATGGTATATATAAAAGGTAGCCTGGCTACAACATGTTTTAAACATACCCCCCTTAAACATACTCCCCCTAGTAACTGATTACCCTAGTAACAGAGTAGTATAGTTTTTGATAATTGCGTGATACACACTGATGAGGTGTTTGTGTTAGGCCTCTTACACAATGGAACAGTCGTTGTTGTTCAACCCCATGAGCAGTTAGAGTTATTCACGTCCTGCACCACCAGCAGTCATGTAAAGCTCTGTAAACTTAAAGGGAAAGCTATTTTACCCGGTAAACTGGAGGCTTAAAGGGAACGCTATTACCCGGTAAACTGAGGCTTAAATTAGCTGAAGTCTCCTCGCCCGTCGACTTTTAGGGTGTGGAACCATCTGACTACCTTGTGAAATTGAGAACTCGCCCTTTATTGAGGGATTTTGGTGAGAGGTGTGACCGTTACCAACAGTGTATTTATGTGCTTTTAGGTTGTAGAGGCAAGATGCACACTCGTATTGAGACAATGATCGCCCCGACGTGGTAGCCTAGAGCCTGCCCCAAAATTAATATGCATTTGAAATATAGGCTAGGTGATGTGGTTAGGAGGTGGTGACGAGGCCTGAGTGTGAAAATAGTTGAAGAAATAGTTGAAATCTTGGATTGAATGAGTGACTGCACTCCACCCCAGGGCCTTGTAGAGGCTGACTACGCACAGCCTCCACCCCAGGGCCTTCTACACACAGCCTCCTCCACCCCCAGGGCCTTGTAATGGACTGACTTATACAGCGCCTTATTCCAAAGCGCTTTACAACGGCCTCTCATTCACCCATTCACACACACACATTCACACACCAATGGCAGCAAGCTACCATGCAACCTTGCGATCATTAGACGGCGGCTCTACCTCCTGTGCCACAGCCGCCCCCCCCTGGAGTGACTAGTCCAGCGATCCAGCTAATGAATAGGTGTGTTGTATTACAGGTCGCCGTGTTCTGCCATCTGATTGCTTTTGAAATCAAGGAGATGGAAATAGATTGGGGCTATTGTGTGCTACCGTGCTCCGTTCCCCCCTTGACAGGCTGTATTCTCCCTCACACACACAGCGGTAAAAGGAAGCCCCTTTGTCTTAATCACGGTGGCACTCTCTCATTACTCTGTTAATTCCTGCTATTACACTTACTGTGTTGACACTGTCGCAGGTCTTTGATTGTGAAATGCGGTATCATTTCGCCTCGGGGGCCACAAACTCCTACCGTGTTACATACAGTGCTGTGCATGTGAACGAGCCTGTTCTGACTATTAGTCTAAACCCCTTTCGACAGAAAGGAATTGGGTTGGAGTTCAAATGATATTCCCAGTCCGTGTCCCCTCCCCTCCCCTCCCCTCCGCTGTGAAAGACCTCGTAGCGGTAGACAGGTCAGGGTCTGGGTGCAGCAGCGCGTGCACTCGCATGCGTTCTGTGTTCGTTTGTGTGTTCATGACGGGCTGTTTCCAGGCGGTGGTTAGCGCCTGGACTTCGTGGAAGTTGAATCACAAGCAACAAGGGGAAGTCTCCTCCCTACATGTCACATTCCATCGCGTTCACACACACACAAGCCAGGGGAAACTCCTCGACCAGCTCGCCTGTCTGGCCGTTCGTTGTTCGTTCCGTTTCCAGCAGAGAGAGAGGAGGAACTTAATCACACGCCTCAGTTGTAAGACAGTGCGCGTACACACACACACACACACACACACACACACACACACACACACAGCAGCCGACCTGCAGAACTTCATTATGGGAAACACAATGAGGAGCAGCCAGGTTCAACATCCCCCCTCCTCTAATGACATTGTCAGCACAGCACCTGTTCCACGACGATCCTTTCTTTTTTTCTTCCTCCCCGTTCCCTCACTTTTCACCCCAGCAGCACGATGTAGCGGCTAAGGCAAGCCCTAGTGCAATTATGTAGTGCTTGAGAGAGCTGAATGGTGTTGGAGGGGGGGGGGGGGGGGGCTGTCAGGGCCTGAAGGAGACTGTTTGTGGCAGTAATTTAGCACATGGGTGCCTCCGCCGCAGGGGTTATTGCAGTCCGTCACCGTCAGCTGAGTCCATGCAGACGTTGCGTTGTGTTTACAGTCTGACGAGCCCTAAACTAGCAACAATAGAGACCCCCGAATAGACCCACCCACTCCAGGGGTCCATACCTCCTAACACCTGACCCCCCCTAACCTCCCAGACATACCGAAAATGATGACTCTGGCTTTTGACCCAAACACAAACAGAATACATCATAAAATGTTTTGGTCCAAAATCAACAGACCACAGCAGAGAGAGAGATTAAATGTAGGGCTATGTGCTGAACCCATAAACCCAGACAGACCACACTTGACCAGAACATAAACAGAGGACACGTGTCTCGCTGAAACCCAAACAGACCACACGGGTGTCTGAGCGGCGTTCAGCTCTGCCGCAACAGAGGATAAGTCAGACAGCTTTGGTCACTGCGGTGAGCGCTGACCTCCCATGCCATATTTAGCATTGTTCCATTCGAGACTTTTGTGCATTAACTGACGTTGTGTTAGGCTAACTCTGTTGTCTTGACCACACTCTCTCTCTACATCCTGAAAAAGAAGAACGAATGGACAGACCCTCTGTTTGTGACAGGAAAATGTTAATTATTTCAGAGGAAATAAACAAGAAGTAGAAATTTGATTGCTCGGTATTTCAAAGGAGGTCCTTTAACACTAGAACAGTCGTGCCTTTTTACCTACTAAAAGAGCTTCTTTACAATGCTCAAGCTGCTATTTACACACAACGACCACTAGTTGGCCGCTTGTAAATTAGCCTGCTTAGTACACAGAAAAACGGCAAAATAGCTTTATACTAGCTTATCCTGATGTGATGTTGAAAATCTAAGGGTACTGGGGTGGTAGAACGCACGTATCTAGGACAAGTCATGAAAGGAGGGTCCTGAAATGTGATCAAGTGCAAAGATATAGGCCTAACTTTGTTTTTTTACTCATATCATGGCTGTTCAAGTGTTAAAAGTAGATAAAAGAGGGCAGTGGAGGAGTTGGAGGACCACGGAGCAAAGCACTGGGGAGAAGCTGTGAGGGACATCAAACGACGACACATCACCCCCCTGTCCGAAAGTCAGAGCTACTCATATTGATTAGCCATGCCATATCACCGCCATTGTCCTCCTCTTGTCCGGAATCACTTCTCTTTGGTACAGTCTCCTCAAAAAGCGCAGTCTCCAAAGACTTCAGTCAAGTTGCTTTTTAGCCTCCGTTATCCTCTCTGTGTCGCATTGTGTTCAGAAAAGCTTTTGGGTGACTGTTGCCAAGAAAAGAATGACTCCAGGGAAGGGGGAAAAAAGGATTGCCCCCCACTCCCCCCACCCCCATTCCAAGCCCTCCCAGAGCTGTCACTCACTGTGGTGGAAAATCCGACTTTCTCGTCATGGATCAAAGCTTTAAAGCTCACCAAACGGAATAGGCTGCAGCCGCATTCTGAGGCTCGACAGTGGCCACCTTGTCTCTCTAGCACAGAATGTAGCTGAATTCGTTTGTCCAAGTTAAAAAAGTCCCCAGTTTCTATTTGGTTATACTAAACTTCGTAAATCATGACTCTCTTGACACACCTTGCTGGTTTAACTGAATGTAGGCAAAGCCTTGTGACTCACTCTGAGTTAGAAGTCCCCAAAGAAAGATCACAAGGTTGGAAGCTGAAACTGAACTTATCTTGACCTCTGCTGCCTCTGAAACAGCAGAACCCGGTGGCCTCGTCTGTAATGGGGGAGTATCTGAAGGGGATGGACCAAGGGGGGCCATCGCTGATATCATGGGAAGGATGATGCATGGTCAGGACTCGCCGTGGTACTCCGGATGGGAACATTCCCTCTTTTTAGGCTAGTCCAGTAACCACAAGAGAGCCCTGCATCAGGAAAGTCATTCATCACACAATGGCTGTTAGGTGGGTGTATTCTTAGGTTAAAAACCTTTGGGGGGAGAGGGCTTGGTGGCATCAGACCAAACCCATAGCTTTCGTGAACCTATTATAGGCTAGGTCCTACATATCAAAGCAGCTGCACCATTTCTTTTTTCTGCCTCTGATGGCGAAGTTATCAATTTAAAACTGTATTTCAAAAATCCATTGTGATCGTGGTGATCAGGTTTCGGTATGAACCTATCGCTAAGCCACGGCCCCTTTGAAAACTCGGACAAACAAACAACGCTTCACTGACAGTGACTGACTGACCGACCGTGACTGAATGACGTTCAATGACTTACAACGGCGGGAGTTGGCACATTTCTGATTTCTGATTTATCACTGATTTATTATAACGCGTCTTGGAGTGTCTAGAAAAGCTCTATATACAGGAAGTCTAATGTATTATTATTAGTATTAGTATTATTAGTATTAGTATTAGTATTATTATTATTATTATTATTATTATTATTATTATTATTATTATTATTATTATGTCTTTATGGCGGTGTCCTTTTTCCTGGATTCCAAATCTTGGAAGAATCTCTCTACCTGTTTTTCTATCTTGTTTTTCTCATGCACAGTATGGCATCCATAAATAGACACGTACAGAACAGACTGTCTGTTAGCTAACTGCATGATTCAGAGCGATGGTCCAAATAACACATGGTCGCCATGGTCGCAGCCACTGTTCTCTCATCTCGATCCACATTTAGACCATCATTGCACTTGAAATGTGATCATTTGGCCTGGTCTTTAGTTAGACCTGTACTCCAAATGGAGTGTGTTAACTAGTCGTCATCATTGTAACAAAGTTTCTCATACCGAAAAAAAAACCCCAGAGTACATTGCCGTTTTCTCATGTTTAGCTCATCCAAACAGAAAGTCTTCATTTCTACAGTTGACTTGGATCATATGTGATGCTTCGCCAGACAAGGTCGTTCTGGGGCCGGTCTGTGAAACTGCTACACCTGACAGTGTTTGTGCTGTGATTGGCTCACCGTCAGGTAAGAATGGCAGAGCAGTGCTTCAGCCTTTCAGAACAGGCCTCTCTACGGGGGAGAAGAGAGAAGCACTCCCTCAAGGCCTCATTAAGAGCCATGGCAGAGGAGGAAGTATGGAGGGGGGGCGGGGGGAGTGAGGGGCAGAGCAGGAAGCTCCATACTGGAGGTATCTGGGGGTGGTGGAGTCTCTGGAGATCATCAAATGATGAGTATCTGCTTTTTTCATATGAACCATTTGTTAGTTAGAGGTAAATGTGGGAAAGTGGATAAAAACAGACCTCTGTTGTTCTCTCTTTCTCTCTCTCACACACACACACACACACACACACACACACACACACACGTCGTTTCTCTCTCCACCTCTCCTTCATCTCTCCATCTCCCTCTCCTCCTCTCCTTCTCTTCCAGTCGTCAGTAGAAATCCAGAATCCATTGTTTTTCCCCTCGGTTAGCTGCTGTGATCAGATGGCTTGTAAGGCACAGTGGGACATTGTCAGATTGTCCTTGCAGCTAGATCTCTCTGCGCTTTACAACCGTCACACTGGCACTTCTTTTAAGGCGGACGGAGATCAGACGAAGGAGCTTTACAACTGAGAGGAACGTTAACTCACTGTGCATTGGCACACACTGCTCGGTGTGATAAGGATAAGATCACAATATCTGTAGGATATGACTGAAGATGAAACCCAGTGGTTTAAACACAGGATTAGGCCTGTTCAATGTTTTCAGGGCTAAAAATGCACATCGCTGTGATTCTGAGGGCTCCACAGGGCTCTATAGGGCGGCTGTGGAGCAAGAGGTAGAGCCGCCGTCTAATGATCGCAAGGTTGGCAGATGTCGAGGTGTCCTTGGGCAAGACACTGAACCCCCAAATTGCTCCCAGTGAGCGGGGCCGGCGCCTTGCATGGCAGCTTGCCGCCATTGGTGTGTGAATGTGTGTGTGAATGGGTGAATGAGAGGCCGTTGTAAAGCGCTTTGGAGCTTAAAGGCGCTATATAAGTGCAGTCCATTTACCATTTATAGGGATGCTCCGATCTGGATTTTTGGGGCCGATACCGATCACCGATTTGTTTCCTCAAGATCAACCGATACCGATACCGATACCGATTTTTAAAAAAATACATAACTGACTGGATAGCCTAAATATTTTTTGCTTTTTAGACAAAAGTTTTGATCCATTATGCACCAAGCAAACGCAGACCCATTTTTATGGCATAGTAAAGGTCTGGCCTATCACCCAGTTAGGGCCTGAAGCCCAAGTCAGTCGATATGGCTGTATAAAAGACATCATAAACGTGGCCTTCATGGTTTACATACTGTTACGTCCTCCTATGTTTTCTGTTCAGTTATCTGTCTTCCCCAGAAAAAAAAAAAGAAAAAAAAGAAGAAAAAAAAAAGATCGGTTTTTGCGATCGGCCATTTTTGCCGATCACCGATCGAGTCATTTGGAGTGAAATCGGCCGATTTAAATCGGTGGCCGATAAATCGGAGCATCCCTAACCATTTAGCCTATCCACCTCACCGTATATATGTTTCGGCAGTCTCCAATGGAATAATAAACAACAACAACCATCCGTGTCTCACACCCTTTTAGTCAAGGTAAGGTAAGGAAGGTGTAGGAACAGTACAAAACAAGAGGAGTTGGTTCACGACTGTTCATAGCCATTCCGACAACCTACAATCCCAGACCAGAGTAGCATGGGGCTGGCTGCATGTGTCCGCATCTGGCCTGACTTCTGCCTTTTCAGCGAGGGGGTCAACGGGTCGTAGACTTAAGCATTTGTTCACCTCATAGTAGTTGTTTGATTCCTAATGCGTATAGGAGTATAGATCCAAATGAAGAATGAATGCTTCACTGTTGCCCTAGTGGTTGTGTCAGATGTTTAAAGCCATCTCCATGCCCGAGTGGTGGTTGTCCAGTGTGTTGCTGTCTGTCTGTACCAGGGTTGTCAGTCATTTTGGCCCAGGAGTGACTTTTGTCTTTTTCAAGGTCTGAATGGTCACATGCCACGCCCCATGGCATAAGGAAAATAGTTCTCAGACATGATATCTTATAGGCTGCAATTATTTATACAACTATTAATATAGCCTAACATCTGAGGCCGTATTACCCCTGTGGATTTACCTGCCCAGGGACTGCTGATGTCATTTAGCTACCCAGCTAATTCAGGGAGAGTCAATGACTCTCCATTGTCCCTTTTAAATAAATGAATAAATACAAATAAAAATATATCATGCCTACACAGGTTGTGTGTGTTTGTGTGTCCAATGAGTTCATGGATAGCAACGTCACCTGTATAACACACAACGTCGTTTCACTGTGTTCTCCATAACAACCCTGTTTGGCAAGCCGTCATGTTATTGACACACACAAAAAGAATAGCCCACAGGAAAAAAAAGTGTGTTTCGTAAGCCCTTCTTGGCTAGCAGACAGTGTTTGCTCCTGTCCAGTCTCTCCATCCTGTCTCTCCTATTAATTAAAGGCTTGCATGTCGCAAGTCCAAATCTACAGTCTTACGCTACGTGTGGTCCTAATCAAACTGAAGTTTTGCGGGTTTTTTCAAAGACGGTCGGTCACAAATGTGGGTAAGCGGATAGGCTACTGGCAAGGAGTAGCCCTCCGAAGGCATGTTTCCTGGCAAGGCTTGTTTTCCCGAAGGCCTGGCAGAGGTTCCCCGTCTCGTCCCGTCCTGTCCTGTCCTGTTCCGTCCTCTCACCATCTGACTTAGGGGCTTGCCCAGGTTTTACTGTTTATTTGAATCGGCAGATATTAATCAAGAACATTCTGTTTATTCCCGCTTTATAGCACATAGCCTAGCTTCTTGTATGGATTATGGCAGTGTTACAATTTCTTTAGCTGTGTAGTTTTTGTGTAGTTTTTGAGTTTGATTTAATACCAATGTCTGGGGTCTAAATTCCATGTAACTAATTAGCTGCAATGGAAATATGTTGAATTAAGACAATTGTTGATGTGTTGAATACTGATTTCCCCCACTGTATGTAACAAAGTGAGAAAAAATTGCACGAGTGTCATAGGATTCAAGTTTTATTTGGTATTTAGATTAAATGATAAAACTATTAAAACAAACTGAATGTATACTGAACACGATGAAATATGAAGGGAAAGATGAATGTCGTTTTCTATCACACGAGTTTAGCTAAATATGTGAAGGCACCAAACCAATACAAGGATTTAATTTATGGAATGACCCATATCGGCCTCGTGCCTCCCTGGATTGATTGATTGATTGATTGTACTTTATTGTCCCCGAGGGGAAATTTGTCTTGGGCATGGTACTTTCATGCTTCAAGTGCAACAGTGACGA